>NC_090397.1:46433768-46792500 GCF_036365525.1 Heterodontus francisci | reverse complement strand
TGTCTCTCTCGCTCTCTCTCTCTCTCTCTCTCCCCGTCTCTCTCGCTCTCTCTCTCTCTCCCCGTCTCTCTCGCTCTCTCTCTCTCTCCCCGTCTCTCTCGCTCTCTCTCTCTCTCCCCCGTCTCTCTCGCTCTCTCTCTCTCTCCCCGTCTCTCTCGCTCTCTCTCTCTCTCCCCGTCTCTCTCGCTCTCTCTCTCTCTCCCCCTCTCTCTCGCTCTCTCTCTCTCTCCCCCTCTCTCTCGCGCTCTCTCTCTCTCCCCGTCTCTCTCGCGCTCTCTCTCTCTCCCCGTCTCTCTCGCGCTCTCTCTCTCTCCCCGTCTCTCTCGCGCTCTCTCTCTCTCCCCGTCTCTCTCGCGCTCTCTCTCTCTCCCCGTCTCTCTCGCGCTCTCTCTCTCTCCCCGTCTCTCTCGCGCTCTCTCTCTCTCCCCGTCTCTCTCGCGCTCTCTCTCTCTCCCCGTCTCTCTCGCGCTCTCTCTCTCTCCCCGTCTCTCTCGCGCTCTCTCTCTCTCCCCGTCTCTCTCGCGCTCTCTCTCTCTCCCCGTCTCTCTCGCTCTCTCTCTCTCTCTCCCCGTCTCTCTCGCTCTCTCTCTCTCTCCCCGTCTCTCTCGCTCTCTCGCTCTCTCTCCCCGTCTCTCTCGCTCTCTCTCGCTCTCTCTCCCCGTCTCTCTCGCTCTCTCTCTCTCTCTCTCCCCGTCTCTCTATCTCTCTCTCTCGCTCTCTCTCCCCGGCTCTCTCGCTCTCTCTCTCTCTCTCTCTCTCTCTCTCCCCCTCTCTCTCTCTCTCGCGCTCCCCCTCTCTTCTCCCCCCCCCCCCCCCACCCCGAATTTTGAGGACAATGTAATGAGTCTCAGTCAATGTTTCCACTAAGCTGCGGGGGTGTGCAGTAGCATCGCAGTCTAAGGTAATGCGCAGGCCTCGTCATGTGATAAATAAGGCAGCGGCCGCACAATGGACTGAAACAACCCATGCAAAACAGCTAAACTTTAAAGGAAACATTGGTCTCCGTGAAATTGTACATTTGATTTTTTTCCTCTGGAAGTAATTATTATTTGAAACCAGATTCCCAGCAAATGCAATTGATGCTGTTTTTATGACTTTAAATAAAAAGATTTGGGTAAATACTGTGAAATGGAATTAGTAACGCTGCAAATAATCAAATACTGTGAAACATATTAGCTTTTGAGATACTGGGGCAATAAAATGTTGTCAAGAAACTAACTGATCCAAGATGAATAATTTATAATGTCAGGTAATGGAGTTTCTTTTGAATTCCTTAGATTAAATTAATTGACAAGAGTCTACAATAGTCCAATTGTATGTGGTCTGTAGAAGAATTAGATTCAGTGGACTGAATGGCCTTTTTTATTTCATTTTTTCTTAAGATTGTATGTCCAATATCTGTTGAAACTGTTGTCACAACACTAACACTGAATAATTACAGTAAGAGGTGGATGTGGAGTTGGATCTGAAATAATAGATTTATTTCTTGTAAAAATGTTTCATATTATGATGAATGAAAATGCTTTTGAACAATGACATTGCAACTGAAGTATGAAATAGATTTCTTTTTGTAAGAATCTGAGATGAGTAAGTGCAGTTTTGAAAATTGGCTTCAGATCGCTACATGAAAAAATGTCTTCAGTGGTGAGTGCCAATACTCACAACTGGATATATCCATGTTTTCAATGAGTAGTAGCTAAAGTTTTAGTTCCACTGCCTGTGCTCAAACTTTAGGTCAAACTGTGTTTAGTGGTCGAACAGTCCTCCTTTGAAATGCTGATGTACATGAGTCTGTTAACTGAAGGAAGTAGATGAAATTCATTACTTTTTATGGTTGACTCATCAGCCGGAATTTTGCCCATTTTAAAAATAATTCCAGGTCTCAACCTTGCACTATAGCTGGCAGCATGCCCACCAGCGCGTTCTTACGAGAGGCAGCCTGTTGATTGTCCGCCTTACATCCACTGTCCAATTAAAGGTGGGGATGGTGAGGGTGCCTCCCTCTTGAGGAACCCTCTGAAGACCTTTCCATTTTTGAAAAATAAACTGTGGCCACAGCTGCCAGGCCACCATTGTGCAGGGGAAACCCCTCCACAGGATGGCCTGCGACTGCATCTGTGTCCCTCTGTTCCCTGCGGCTTTGGTGGGGAGGTAAGTCTAGGAGGCCTCGCGGGCACCCTGGCCAGCCACCAGCAAGCTGCCTCCAGGTACTTGCCGGGCTTTGGCCTCAGCAGGGTGCCTGTCGCATTCCCAATCACATTACAAGTGGCCGTTATATATTCAAATTGGCTACTTGCCGCTGTCAGGCGGGTAGCCCTTGCCACTTCCACCCCAACCTCCAGCAAGATCAGCCAAAGGCGGGAACTCGTTGGCCCAACGGCCTCTCCTCCTACCTTTTATCCAAGTCCCACCGTCAAAGTTGCCTTGGCGAGATGTGTAAGATTCTCTCCAGCATACTCATTTGCTGGAGAAGAAAGTAATTAATATTTTCAACATTGTGATATGAATGCTTCATTTGGCATAAAAGTGTTGCCTTAACTGCTTTAGTTAGTTTTCTTTCAGTCACATCAGAACTGAGCTGATGCTATGTGCTTTATCTCCTTTCAGGATAAATGGGAGCATTTGGTGAGCATCCCATATCGTCTTAGGCACTTTCAATCATAGTTGAGGGGCATTTGTTAATATGTGGCATGTTTTTCCACCCACCTTGTGTAAAGGCTACAGGTTTCAGTTTATAGAAAACTACCTGATTCTGAAAATTGCATCCTTGCTGTAGAGTTGCAAGAATCTGAAACCCAGATACATTTTTGCTTTCAGGATCTGCTCTTGCCCTAATTTTGATCTTCAGTGGACTCATGTGAATTTTACTGACTGCTTTGTACTTTATGTATAGGCGAATTACGACACATTACAAAACTGAAACCCTGGAGTTTATTTGATGTGCTAATAGAGAAATATGGATGGCCTCATGAAGAAGCTGTACAGTTCACTGACTTCTTGCTGCCCATGCTAGAAATGGTCCCTGAGAAACGAGCTTCTGCCGCAGAATGCCTCAGACACCCCTGGCTTGGTTCCTAGCAGCATTCACCAGCTTTCTTCAAGGAGCCAACGATCACTCCAGTGTTCATCACGAACCCAGCAAAGTGGCAAACTCTCAAACATCAGGGGTGTAAATCAGATGGCTCCAACATCGACCATTTTTCACTCTGAAGTACTGTTAATGTTTGAAATTTTGCTTTTGTGCACTGTGTTTTTGGGAAGGGTAGTTTTTGTCCTTAGCAAGAGGTAGTTGGCCAACTGACTCTGCTGAAACACTTAACATGTCTTGATGCTTTGTTTCTTGTGTTGCCTGACCTTCTCATGTTAAATTTCCTAACTGAAAGTAATGAGAAAAATGTTAGTTTTTTTTCACGTGTTTGGATATTTTTTGTACCTATTTATGAAAATTGTTTTAGCTGATGAGTATTAATATTGAATGACAAGATGATAAAAGGCAAGAAGCTACTGTATCAAGTAAGGAAGTAGCTGAGATATTGCAAAGTGCTGTACAATTGTATCCAATAGGAAAGAAGCATTATTCTTGTAAAATCTGTAGATTTTCCTGTAAAATACGTTTCCATAAAATATTGAAATGGGACTTAAACTGTAATTTGGCTACGAGAATGCACGTTTTGGAGCTTGTCTACTTATAAAGAAGGCTGTGTGTATTTTGCATTTGTTGCCTCAGTTAGTGTTGCATTGCTGAGTATCATACATTCATAAATGCCTTGTAATTAATTTTACAGTCCAACTGTACCCATAACCAACAGATTAATCCTAAAACAGCCCTTTAAAGTAGACCAGTTGTCTGGCCACGAGTATGTTTTGTAGTCATTGCAAAAGTCCCTTAATTGTCTTTCCTTATTTATGAAACAATACCTACAAGAATGGGCCTTCCACAAAGTTTAACATGACAAAATATTTCTTTTTAATGAAACTATCCTTACTGTGCTTCTGCATTGTAAGATCTATATCCAAGAAAAAGATTTGTGATTTCCTGTACTGAAGCTGGCAAAAGAAAGTAAAAAGGAAAAAGTGACTTTTCTATGTGCAGATATACTATTTTGTCACAAAAATTTATATGTTAAAATATTTTGCTGTGTCAGAATTCAGAAATGATAAATTCATTGATATAAGTGAAAATAAAAGTGGACATAATAAAACTTGTTTAAAACAATTTGCAGTACAGCAGACCCCACAGACTTTAGCATAAAGGAAAGTTGATCTTGGTCTGTTTACAGCATTGCTTTCTCAGCATCAGACAGTGGCGTAACAAATTGCACTGGTCTTTGTAGCTTTTTCAGGGATTAACAATGTAAATAGGAAGTATTTTTTTTAATCATCCATGTAAGCATTGCATTCTTGAAATGTAAGTTTAAATGTTTCCTGAGTTGCTGTGTGTAATGAAAGACTTATTAGGTAGCAGAATGTTGTGGTCAATTGCTATTCCGGCATGTTCCATCTCATTGCAAGTGACATTTTCTACTTGTCAGGTCTTCAAGTGTGCACTAGCCTCTAAACAGTCAATGATGTGAAAGTGAGCTGGCTAGTTTTATTCCCGTTTTCCACATTAATTATGGTGCCACCATTCCTAAATCTACCAATTGCTGGTTTATCCATCTGCCTTCGCAATAACTAGATTGTGGACAAAAGAATTCTGGTATTGTAACAATAGCCAATTGTTTCAGGTGCTTGTAACCGTCTAATTAAACTGTTTTGTTTCCACAAGTTGTGCTGCTCATTGGAATGGCAATAACAAGATAATTTGCTGTAATAACTTTCACACCAACATTCAGTTGTATATAGAATATTCTATGTATAATTCTGGAATAATATACAAATGGAAAATGTATGGCCTTTTTGTTGTCACCCACTCTAATGATATCTTAATTCAGTCAGTTTCCACATACAATAGGTAATTGTCCCTTCATCCACAAAGGGAAAAACACTTGGAAAAAATTGTTTCCTTTTAAAGGTTAGGTAACCTTCTATTCCTTCAATGTATGACTACAGCCTTATACTAAGTCTTGTCTGCAGTTTTATTTTTATCTGCATAAGCTATTTGTGAGCTCTGTTTACTATTTGAAATGCAGTGTTTCTGGGCTTCTGTTGGCCTGCCTTCTGGGTCTGTGAAGGACAGGCGTAGGAGGGATTCAGTTCCCAGCCATGGATTGTATCGATTAGTTAGATTCCAGACCACGATCCTCAAGAGTTGAGCTTCCCAGTAGTAATGCCTGAGATTGGGAAGGCTAATTCCACCTTATATTTTGGGGAGCAGTTGGTGTTGAGGTGTAGTTGTGATTTCTTGCCTGGTCATGTCAACTTGAATATGCACTTGCCAAGCATTCAGAATTGTTGGACTTAATCCTTTATCAGGATGGAGTAACCATCCTCACCTCGAATGGTCTTCTCCAGGATGAAAAAAGGTGCTCATTGATTAGTCTGGCCACTCCTCTGCTTTTGTTTGAGTAGGGGGCTATCATTGTTTGACTGAACCACTCGAGTTTGGCATCCTTTTGAGTGGGTAAGATGGGTTTCCTTCAGGAATTCCATGTCTGTTTGCTCTTGAGGTAGGTTAGATTTTTTTTCTGTTTTAATTGTTTAAGTTCCTTGATATTCGGGGAATTCTTGAGTTCAGCCATGGAGGTTGAGCCTTTAGGATAGTGAAGATCGGACTTTTTGTGGCCATTTCCTGGTTCACTTCCAATAACTAATTCATCTCCACTTGCATTTCAGGATATTAATTTCTAACTCCTTTATCTGCTGTTTGCCTATCTTTTGCACAACTGCTTGTTTGATATTCTCCAATTCGGTTTCCACCCTTCCCACAGCACGAAAACAACCCAACTAAAGTCATGAATGGCATTCTCTGACACTGACCATGATGCATCATCACTCCTAGACAGCTACAGTCTTTTACATGGTTGAACCCATCAGCCTCCTACAACACCTCTCCTCCATTATCCAGCTTGGTTTCATTCTTATATATAGAATTTCCTGTCCATCGCAAAGACTGCCTACTTCAATGTAACATCATCTACCTCTGCCCTACCTCAGCTCATCTGCCACTGAAATCCTTATCCATGCCTTTGACATTTCCAGACTTGATTATTCCAATTCTTTTCTGACTGGCCTTCCATTCTCCACCCTCCAAAATCTTCTCTGCTGTCTGTATCCTATCCTGCACAAGTCCTACTTGTTATTCACACCGGTAAACTCTGGCCTACATTGGTTCTCCAACACCTCAAATTTGAAATCCTCATTCTCATCTTTAAACCTCTCCCTGGCTTCCTCCCTCCTGTCTCTAACCACTTCTTGTGTATCATCCCTTCCTTTGCTCCAGCTTGAAGAGTTGAGAGACTTGCATGCTCTAGTGATGATTATCTACACATATAACATACAGAACCTTTGAAACAAAAAGCAAAAAGTGCTGGAAGCACTCAGCAGGTCAAGATACATCTGTGGAGAAAGAGAGGTAGGGTTAATGTTTCAGCTTTTGCCTTCCCCCTATTTATAACGAAGATTGATATTAAGTTGCATTTGTTTTTGTAAGCTTATGATAAAGTTTTATCTACTGCTTCCTGTTTCTTCCCCTAAAATGAATGAATTGCAATGTAAATGTGCATAGATCATTTGAATTTTATATCAGTAGGATGAAAACTTCTCAACAATGTAGGCAACTTTCTGGCCTTTGCTAAAAGGTTACTTAGTAGAGGTTAAAACTGGCTAGTGGAGTGCACATCCTTCTGTTAGCCCACAATTAGATGGAACTTATCAGGGGAAACTGAACTAATTCTACATTTGAAATAACCATTTATTGCACAAAATTCTTATCAAGGACATTTACAAGGTAGCAACTTGAAACAGTATACATACCAAGCATTTTTATCCTGAGTTGGCAGCTGAAGAGGGCGAGCATTTTGGATTAGTGATGTATAAAGTCCTGAAAATCTAGGAGTTGAAAACCCCACATCCAAGACTGCTAAATTTTATATTTATTATAATATGAAAATTGAATGAATGGAAAATAATGGACTTAACTATATTTTGGTACAGTCTTCCTCATTATTTGATTAAAGTTCAAGCTTCACACACAGCTTACCAATCCAACTACCTCCATTTCTGTGTGACATAATGAGGTTTTTACACTCCTATTAATCCTTTAAGATTTATGCACTCACTGTATTTTGGGGTTCATACTGCTTCTTTTGAGACAGGATCTGAAAGCATTGAGAGTGAGACTATGATGTGGAGAAAAGTGATCTGAACTCTCAATGCTTTCTAAAATGTAGTATTCTAGTACCTGTGACAGGCTATATAACTCATTGCATATGGAAGTTCAAATTTATTGTTTTTTTGAGATTCTTCTGAAGGAACAGTAATTTTTTCCAACCAAAGCCTGTTTTGTGTTTATGCTCATCACCCTCTGGTTTTACTTTTACTTCTGTTGTTTCGGTATGATTTTAAAAAGTTCGTAAAACAAAAAAGTTGCTGAATACTAGATTCTAAAAGTTAAGGATTTGTTTATTTGTGCAGAGCCAAACTAGATTCCTGATCACAGGTGTGGGTACTGTTCCGGAGAAATATGGAAGCATATTCATGTTGACCTCATTAAGGGCTGGATCACCAGTAAGGTAATCTATTTATCAGGTTTTGTTAAAAGTTTTACCTTGTATTGTCACAAACCAGACAAAATTTACCCCTCCAGAGATTGATCCTTTGAAGGGGTTGTCTAAAAAGAATGAACAAGACCTGTATAATGACTACATATGAGTAGTGCCTGACAGTCTGTGTGTAAGGTACCTCTGAAATTGTTTGTCTACTACACTTTTTTGCAGAGTGGAACATTATCAGTCAACACAATGTGCTCAAGCCCTAAAACTAATTTATTTTACTGATCTTTTTAAATCCACTTGTTTTGACAAATACTCTGCTCCCAGTGTTCCTCTCCAGGACTTCCTGATCTAGGATTTATGTCAGCTGCGCTAAGCTCTGAGTCAGCAGGTTCTGGGTCAAGTCCCATTCTAGGGCCTGAGCACCAAAATCTACACTGACACTCCAGTGCAGCACTGGTGGAGGGTGCTGTCTTTTGGATGAGACGTTAAACCGAGGCCCCATCTGCCTGCTCGAGTGAGTGTAAAAGATCCCATTTTGAAGAAGAGCAGGGGAGTTATCCCCAGTTTCCTGGCCAATATTTATCCCTCAATCAACATCACAAAAAAAATGATTATCTGGCCATTATCATTTGCTGTTTGTGGGAGTTTGCTGTGTGGAATTTGGCTGCCATGTTTCCTACCTTACATCAGTGACTACACTTCAAAAAGTACCTCATTGGCTGTAAAGTGCTTTGACGCGTCTGGTGGTTTTTTGCTTTTAGAACCAGGTCTGGCACTAAATAAAATGCCTTATATGTGGAAAGGACCCGTAATATACCACAAAGCAATGATCCAGATCTCCCAGCCCTCCCCCTGCCTCCCCCTCACCCCGCCAGCTCTGTTTGCAACTTTGCAGAATTGAGAATCACCCATTGTTCTTCAACTTCTGTTTCCTAATTGAAGGCTGTTAAATGAAGATTTTCTTCTTTTAGTTCTTGCTATACTTGTGTTGTGCAGAAGATCTTGCGCTCCAAACTGAAATAAACTTTGTTACATGCTTTCAGAGCTATAAATTTTGTTTGATTAGTCATGTGTTACTTGCGATGCTCACTCCAGCCTCAAACCTATTTAAAGGAGAATTCTTTCATTCTGCAGGTTTAAAAGAAATCTGGAGAAGGGAGCCCTCTGCTGTCAGTTTATGTAAAATGCCTGCAGAATCTGGGTGTGAGGAGGAGAAATTGGTGTGCATTGCACCAGTTTTTCAGGTGTTAAACAGACGCTATGCTAAATTTAGCAGTGGGATGACCTGTGCACAATCTACACATGCGTCAGGCCACTGCTAAAAGCTTTGACCCCATTTTTAGCCGTCTCAGGCAGTTGCCTGTAACAGGTGTTAGACCCCTTTTCTTATTTGTTCATGGGATGTGAGTGTTACTGGCAAGGCCAGCATTTGTTGCCCATTCCCTAATTGCCCTTGAGAAGGTGGTGGTGAACCGCCTTCCTGAACCGCTGCAGTCCATGTGATGTAGGTACCCTCATGCTGTTAGGGAGAGAGTTCCAGGATTTTGAACCAGCAAAAGTGAAGGAACAATTTTTCCAAGTCAGGCTGGTGTGTGACTTGGAGGGGAACTTGCAGGTAGTGGTGTTCCCATGCATCTGCTGCCCTTATCCTTCTAGGTGGCGGAGGTTGTGGATTTGGAAGGTACTGTGGAAGGAGCCTTGGCGAGTTGCTGCAGTGCATCTTATAGATGGTACATGCTACAGCTACTGTGGGCTGGTCGTGGAGGGAGTGAGTGTTTAAGATGGTAGATGGAGAGCCAATCAAGCTGGCTGCTTTGTCTTGAATGGTGTTGAGCTTCTTGAGTGTCGTTGGAGCTGCACCTATCCAGGCAAGTGGAGAGTATTCCATCGCACTCCTGATTTGTGCATTGTAAATGGTGGGCAGGCTTTGGGGAGTCAGGGGCTGAGTTACTCACTGCATAATTCCCAACCTCTGACCTGCTCTTGTTGCTACAGTATTTGTATGGCTGGTCCAGTTCAGTTTCTGGTTAACGGTAATCCCCAGGATGTTGATGCTGGGGGATTCAGTGCTGGTAATGTCGTTAAACGTCAAGGGTTGATGGTTAGCTTCTCTGTTGAAGGTGACCATTGCCTTGCACATGTCTGGCATGAATATTACTTGCCAATTATCAGCCCAAGCCTGAATGTTGTCCAGGTCTTGCCACATGCGGGCATGGACTGTTGCAGTATCTAAGGAGTTGCGAATGGTACTAAACATTGTGCAATCATCAACAAACATTACTACTCCTGACCTTATGTTGGAGGGAAGATCATTAATGAAGCAACTGAAGATAGTTGGGCCTAGGACACCAACCTGAGAAACTCCTGCAGCGATGTCCTGGGGCTCAGATGATTGGCCTCCAACAGCCACAATCATCAGCCTTTGGGCTAGGTATGACTCCAACCAGCGGAGAGCTCTTTCTCCCCCCACCACCCCCAATTCCCATTGAGTTAAATTTTGCTAGGGCTCCTTGATGCGATACTCTGTCAAATGCTACCTTGATGTCAAGGGAAGTCACTCTCACCTCTGAAATTCAGCTCCTTTGTCCATGTTTGGACCAAGGCTGTAATGAGGTCAGGAGCTGATTGGCCCTGGCAGAACTCAAACTGAGTATTTGTGAGCATGTTGCTGACTGTCACTTGATAGCACTATTGATGACACCTTCCATCACTTTGCTGATGATTGAGTGTAGGCTGATGGGACAGTAATTGGTTGGATTGGATTTGTCCTGCTTTCTGTGACCAGGACATACCGGGGCAATTTTCCAGAGCGTGGGTAGATGCCAGTGCTGTGCCTGAACTGGAACAGCTTGGCTAAAGGCACGACTACGTCTGGAGCACAGGTCTTCAGTACTTCTGGCTGAAAATGTTTATAAATGTTTCCACTTTGTCTTTTACACTGACCTGCTTGCCTCCACCATCATTGAGGATGGGGATGCTCATGGAGCCTCCTCCAATGGTTAGTTGTTTAATTGTCCACCACCACTCTCGACTGGATGCGGTGGGACTACAGGGCTTTAATCTGATCTGTTGGTTGTGGGATCACTTAGCTCTGTCTATGGAATGCTGCCTCTGCTGTTTAGCATGCATGCATGTCCTTTGCTGTAGCTTCACCAGCTTGCCACCTCTTTTTGATATGCCCGGTGCTGCTCCTGGTGTGCTTTACTACACTCCTTATTGAACCAGAGTTGGGCCCTTGGATTGATGGTAATGGTAGATGAGGGATCTGTCGGGCCATGAGGTTACAGATTGTGGTTGAATGCAATGCTGCTCCTGCTGATGGCCCACAGCAATTCATAGATGCTCAGTTGTGACCTGCTGGATCTGTTTTGAGTCTATCCCATTTATAGCAGCCTACCAAATTCATGGTCAAAGTTTACAAATTTCACAGTTACAGCATTTTAAGAATCGTGAATTTCATGTATTTAAATCATAAATTTCAGGGTGTTGCAACAAACCATGAAAATTATCTATTTAAAACAAGAAAAGACAAGGGAGGTTCCTGCTTTCAAATGACATTCATTGTATACTCAAAGACTATTGTTAAAAGCTGACTATAAACAGGTCACATTCTTTACTCACTGAAGACTGCAACTGTGTCTTTCTTCATTCCCTGTCTCTGCACTGTGAACACCTGTCCATGTTTAGACACGGTTCTCTTGGGTCCACAGAGTTTGTTGTAATTGTCAGATGGCACGTGTTAGCCTTGCAAGGTGGGGATTCTGCATTCCGCAGAATTCCAAAACTACAGCAGGCAAGGTACAATCTGCTTTTGCAATTCATTTATAAGCAGGAATCTCCAGCCTGCAGTTCTTGTCAAAGTCCGGAATTGCATCAAACAAAGTTAAATTCATCAACAGCTGCATTTGGGCAGGGTCAAAGATGCATGCCGCTTTCAGGAATGCCGCAGAATGTTGTTGAAACCTCTGAGACACTTTTTCTTCACCGGTATACTTTTCCCCATAGTAGTAATATTATTTGAGCTTCTTTGCATGCAAGAAAACACCTGTTGAGTACAGACATTTAATTCAGTGTCATCAGAGTGGTTTCGCTCAAACTGTGCTTCAGCCCAGAATAGTACATATGTTACTTTATTGTAAGCCTTGTGCATTGCGACGTGTCGAGATTCAAGCCAAGTGATAAAATCCATCAGTCATGTCGCATTCTTGGCAACAAACTGAACCTCCTCATTAAGCATTGTTTAGGAAGTACAGACGAAAAGCAAAAGGCGGTGGAGTTGCATTGCTGGTTAAAGAGGAAATTAACGCAATAGTGAGGAAAAATATTAGCTCTGACGATTTGGAATCTGTGTGGGTAGAGCTGAGAAACACTAAGGGGCAAAAAACATTAGTGGGGATTGTGTATAGACCCCCAAACTGTAGTGGTGATGTTGGGAATGGCATGAAACAGGAAATTAGAGACGCATGCGATAAAGGAGCATCTGTAATTATGGGTGACCTTAATCAGCATATAGATTGGGCAAATCAAATTAGTCACAATACTGTAGAGGAGGAATTCTTGGAGTTTTCTGGACCAATACGTTGAGGAACCAACTCGAGAACAGTCCTCCTAGACTGGGTATTGTGTAATGAGAGAGGAATAATTGACAATCTAGTGGTGCGAGACCCATTGGGGATGAGCGACAATAATATGATAGAATTCTTCATCAAGATGGAGAGTGACGTAGTTGATTCTGAGACTAGGATCCTGAATCTTTGTAAAGGAAACTACGAAGGTATGAGGCATGAGTTGGCTATGATGGATTGAGAAATGTTACTTAAAGGGATGACGGTAGATAGGCAATGGCAAACATTTGAAGAGTGCATGGATGAACTGCAACAATTGTTTATCCCTGTCTGGCGCAAAAGTAAAATGGGAAAGGTAGCCAAACCATGACTTACAAGGGAAATTAGACATGGCATTAGATCCAAGGAAGAGGCATATAAATTTGCCAGCAAAAACAACAGACCTGAGGATTGGGAGCAGTTTAGAATTCAGTAAAGGAGGACCAAGGGATTGATTAAGAAGGGGAAAATAGAGTACGAGAGCAAGCTTGCGGGGAACGTAACTGACTGTAAAAGTTTCTATAGGTATGTGAAGAGAAAAAAATTGGTGAACACAAATTTTGGTCCCTTACAGTCAAACAGGGGAATTTAATATGGGGAACAAAGAAATGGCTGACCAACTACATGCATAGTTTGGTTCTGTCTTCACAAAGGAGGACACAAATATCTTACCAGAAATATTGGGGAACACAGGGCTTAGTGAGAGAGAGGAACTGAAGGAAATCAGTATTAGTAGAGGAATGGTGTTGGGGAAATTGATGGGATTGAAGGCCGATAAATCCCCAGGGCCTGATGGTATGCATCCCAGAGTACTTAAGGAAGTGGCCCTCGAAATAGTGGATGCATTGGTGGTCATCTTCCAAGATGGGCGGCACAGTGGCGCAGTGGTTAGCGCCGCAGCCTCACAGCTCCAGGCACCCGGGTTCAATTCTGGGTACTGCATGTGCAGAGTTTGCAAGTTCTCCCTGTGACCGCGTGGGTTTTTGCCGGGTGCTCTGGTTTCCTCCCACCGCCAAAGACTTGCAGGTGATAGGTAAATTGGCCATTGTAAATTGCCCCTAGTGTAGGTAGGTGGTAGGGAATATGGGATTACTGTAGGGCTAGTATAAATGGGTGGTTCTTGGTTGGCACAGACTTGGTGGGCCGAAGAGCCTGTTTCAGTGCTGTATATCTAAATAAATAAATAAAAGATTCTATAGACTCTGAAACAGTTCCTACAGATTGAAGGGTAGCTAACGTAACCCCACTGTTTAAAAAGGGAGGTAGAGAGAAAGCAGGGAATTATAGACCAGTCAGCCTGACGTCGGTAGTGGGGAAACTTTCAGAGTCCATTATCAAAGATTTTATAGCAGAGCACTTCAAGAACAGTGGTAGAATCGGGCAGAATCAGCATGGATTTACGAAAGGGAAATCATGCTTGACAAATCTTCTAAAATTCTTCGAGGATGTTACTAGTAGAGTTGATGAGGGGGAGCCAGTGGATGTGGTTTATTTGGACTTTCAGAAGGCTTTCGACAAAGTCCCACATAAGAAATTAGCGTGTAAAATTAAAGCGTATGGGATTGGGGGTAGTGTATTGCGATGGATAGAAAATTGGTTGGCAGGCAGGAAACAAAGTCTATGGATAAATGGGTCTTCTTCGAATGGCAGGCAGTGACTAGTGGGGTACCGCAGGGATCGGTGCTAGGACCCCAGCTATTCACAATATATATTAATGATTTAGATGAGGGAACTAAATGTAATATCTCCAAATTTGCAGATGGCACAAATCTGGGTGGGAGGGTGAGTTGTGAGGAGGATGCAGAGAGGCTTCAGGGTGATTTGGACAAGTTGAGTGAGTGGACTAATGCATGGCAGATGCAGCATAATGTGGATAAATGTGAGGTTATCCACTTTGGTAGCAAAAACAGGAAGGCAGATTATTATCTGACTGGCTATAAATGAGAGAGGGGAATATGCAATGAGACCTGGATGTTCTCGTACACCAGTCGCTGAAGGTAAGTATGCAGGTGCAACAGGCGGTAAAAAAGGCAAATGGTATGTTGGCCTTCATTGCGAGAGAATTTGAGTATAGGAGCAGGGATGTCTTGCTGCAATTATACAGGCCCTTGGTGAGGCCATACCTGGAATATTGTGTGCAGTTTTGGTCTCCTTATGTGAGGAAGGATGTTCTTGCTATAGAGAGAGTGCAGCGAAGGTTTACTGGACTTATTCCTGGGATGGCGGGACTGACATATGAGGAGAGATTGAGTCGGTTAGGATTATATTCGCTGGAGTTCAGAAGAGTGAGCGGTGATCACATAGAAACCTATAAAATTCTAACAGGACTTGACAGGGTAGATGCAGGATGTTCCCGATGGTGGGGGAGTCCAGAACCAGGGGTCATAGTCTCAGGATACGGGGTAAACCTTTCAGGACTGAGATGAGGAGAAATTTCTTCACGCAGAGAGTGGTGAGCCTGTGGAATTCGCTACCACAGAAAGCAGTTGAGGCCAAAACATTGTATGTTTTCAAGGAGTTAGATATAGCTCTTGAGTCTAAAGGGATCAAAGGGTATGGGGTGAAAGCTGGAACAGGCTAGTGAGTTGGATGATCAGCCATGATCATAATGAATGGTGGAGCAGGCTCAAGGGGCTGAATGTCCTACTCCTGCTCCTATTTTCTCTGTTTCTAGAAGGGTTACACTGTCTGTTAAAACTTGTCTTTTCACTGTCAGTGAATCAATCTTCTGAGACAAAGTCTGAGTAGTATTTCAGATGAGCTGCATGATGCTGTACTGCCCAAAACCAAGAATTCCAACATGTAGTTACTGGCTCTGGAGGAAGGGCGATATTTGCAATGGCTTGCCTGTATCGAAACTTGTGACGAGGGCAGTGTTTGAACATCTTTTTACTGTAGATGATCAGTTTGTCAACTTTACCAAACTTGCTTTTCCACAGCTCACTGACAAGAGAAATTACATGCGTATCTCTGGAATATGGACAGCATTAGGCAGTACATCTTGGAGCATGGATTTGAAAGATTTTGTCATGTAAGTTGCATTTGTCACTAATGAAAGCACAGTTTGAAATCTGCACTGTATTTTGCAACGGTTTTGATTATCGCTTGGGAAACTGGTGTAATTAATAGCTTCTAAGTGAATGCAGTCTGCGAGCACTGTTGTTAGCTTTCCTGACTGTGTGTGCATCTTTGACCTTGCCAGATATGAAATCAAACCAAACATGCAGCACATAGTTGTTTTTCTCATTCGTGGACTTATCACAAATAATTGCAAAAGACTCGCCTGGATTAATCTGAGACTTCATCTCCTCAGTGTGTAGCAAAAACCTTCGGTAGGTAGTCCTGTCGTAGTTTATTTGCACTTAACAAGCAAGCACAATTTTGCACATTACATTGAATGAATACCCACAGCTTTGGGTGATCAAGTTTTTCCTATGGTGTGTTGGCACTTGGAAAAACATCCGCAAGTTCCATTGTAACCAACTGATGATTTTCTGAGCTCTCTGTTGACGACTTTATAAGAGATGACATTTTATTTGCATGTTCGTTTTCCAGCAATGCGATGTCAGATGCTCTCTTTCCATTGCAATGGCTTTCAGACTCTGGCACTGAACCATTGCCTGCTGTGTGTGATCCAATGAAATATTGCAGCTTGTACAAACAGTATTCCACCATCGACATGCAGAACCAAATTCTTTCACTCGATATACTGTAATGGTTGTGACCATTTTTGATTTGCTTATTCTGACATTCTCACTTACCTGCTAATACTTGAGACTGCTTCTCTCAAAACTGGTAGATGATGAAGGGCTCCCAGTGTCAATCACTAAAACATGCAATGTTCGCAATGTGCCCAGTAATCACCGAGGTGACCTTGTGTCAACGAATAAAATGCACAAAGTTTGCAAAATGGCCAATTTCACGGAGGACCCAAGATTTCACGGTCCATGACACATTTTCCACAGCTGTGAATTTGTTAGGGCCCTACCTATTTAGCATTGTGGTAGTGCCACACAACAGAATGGAGGATGTCCTCAGTGTGAAGATAGGACTTTGTCTCCACAGGCCTGTGCAGTCGTCATTCCTACCAGTACTGGCATTGACAGATGTGTCTGCAACAGGTAGATTGGTGAGGGCGAAGTAGGTTTTTCCTTCTTGTTGATTCTCTCACCAGGCCACAGGGCCAGTTTGGCAGATGTGTCCTTTAGGAATCTGTCAGCTCAGTGAGTAGTGGTGCTATCGAGCCACTCTTGGTGATGGATATTGAAGCCCCAACCCAGAATACTTTCTGTGCCCTTGCTACCATCAGTGATTCTTCCAAGTGGTTTTTCACATGGAGCAGCACTGACTCATTAGCTGAGGGAAGGCAATAGATGGTAATCAGCAAGAGGTTTCCTTGCCCATGTTTGACCTGGTGCCATGGGGTCCAGAGTCAACATTGAAGACTCACAGGGCCACTCCCTCCTGACTGTATACCACTGTGCCAGCACACCTGATGGGTCTGTTCTGCTGATGGGACAGGGCATACCCAGTGATGGTGATGGAAGAGTCTGGACATTGGCTGTAAGGTATGATTAATTGAGTATGACTATGTCAGGTTGTTGCTTGACTAGTCTGTGAGCAGCTCTCCCAATTTTGGCACAAGTCCCCAGATGTTGGTGAGGAGGATTTTGCAGCATCAAATGGGCATAGGCTGCAAGACGCTGACAGCTTGGGCAATAATGAGGCCTGATGACCAATTTTGGGCAACGTCAGGCCTCCCAGTTGGTGCACCACTGTTTGTGGATACTGTAGACCCTGTAAAAACACACAAGAACATAGTTGAAACAAAGGGGCCACAGCACACAGATGGCCAAGGAATTGTAGACAGTACAGAAAAACATGCTGAAACAAAAGAAATGCTACCAGACTGTGTCTTTGCACGTACCAGATAAAGGAGTCGCTATGGACACGAGATAAGATTAGGCTCACAGTAGACAATGGGAAATTGTAAGGAAGCAAGAAGTGCTGACCAGATTCTCACTGAACCAAATAAGGAATTATCATTGTCATTATACCAGACCCCTGTGAGTAAGTAAGAGGGGAGGGTCTTGGAAACCAGATTTAACCCCTGACTGAAACTGGGGAAGGCACGAGAGCCCTGGGGAAGAATGCTCGAGAAGATACCCCTGAGTCAAGGGCTCAGAACAGAAGGGCAGCCGCAAGTCTGAGACTGATCACCTCATCCCTTGGCGGGTCGTATACTGTGCAAGCAGTGAGAGCTTGTACTTATTCTTGATACTATGCAAATAGTAAGAGCTTATACGATGGTTTAATGTGTGAATAAAATACTGATATACCTTTCACCAGTCAGCTTTTGTGAATTCTTTAAGAGTAAGTGCAGATTAGGCACAATACGAACATGAGCCATAACCAATTTCCACACCCAGATGTTGTCTGTTCTGCAACACCAGCATGAGATTTTAATTTTGTTCTCTACAAACTTTACGTATGCTGTTTTGGACCTTGAGAATGCTTCGACTAGTTGGGATTTTTGTCCATTTTTAGCTTGGATCAGTAGTAGCACTCTTTCTTCTGAATCAGAAGGTCATGGATTTATGCATCACTATGCACTTGAGCCCATAAATCCAGACTGATAGTTCAGTGTACTACTGAGGGAGTAGTGCATTGTCAGATGCCATCTTTTGGATGAGGTGTTAAACAAAGCCCAGCCTACCTGTGAAGGTGGATGTAAAAGAACTGATACTGCTATTGAAAGAAAAGCAGGGGATTTCTCCCAGACTTCCATGTATTTAATAAGATTCCATAAAAAGATCATCGAAAAAAAATTAGAGTGCATGGAACTGGAAGTGACCTTATGACCTTGGTAATTGGTTGGGAGGAAGGAGACAGAAATTGGGATAAAGAGAATGTTCTCCGATCAGGTAGCAATAAATGGTGTTCTCCAGGGCTCTGTACTGGGACCTCAGGTTTTTTACGTACAGCAATGATTTGGATGAAGGAATAGAGTTGTATATCCAAGTTGCAAATGACACTAAGTGAGGTGACACAGTACATAGAATTATATAGTCTACAGCCCAGAAATAGGCCATTCAGCCCTAATGGCCTATGCTGGCATTTATCCTCTACATGAGCCTCCCTCACCCTGTTTTCATCTAACCCTGTCAGCATATCCTTCTAGTCTTTTCTCCATCACGTGTTTATCCAGATTTCCCTTAAAGGCATCTATTCTACTACCCCCATTCTTAGCAATCTTTGGGTAAAGCAGTTTCTCCTGAATTACCATTTGTATTTATTAATGACTATCTTATATTTATGACTTCTAGTTCCGGACTCTTCCCCTCCCCCCCCCCCCCACCTCTTCCACCACACACACAAAGAAAAGATTTTCTTTATGTTTATCTTATAAGTTGTGTACATAGGAGCAGGATGTTACAAAGTACATAGCACAGACTGAGTATATACATAAATGATTTGGAGGAAAGTATTGGTGGTCTGATTAGCAAGTTTGCAGACGACACTAAGATTGGTGGAGTAGCAGATAGTGAAGGGGACTGTCAGAGAATACAGCAGAATATGGATAGATTGGAGAGTTGGGCAGAGAAATGGCAGATGGAGTTCAATCAGGGCAAATGCGAGGTGATGCATTTTGGAAGGTCCAATTCAAGAGTGAACTATACAATAAATGGAAAAGTCCTGGGAGAAATTTATGTACAGAGAGATTTGGGTGTTCAGGTCCATTGTTCCCTGAAGGTGGCAACGCAGGTCAATAGAGTGGTCAAGAAGGCATACGGCATGCTTTCCTTCATTGGACGGGGTATTGAGTACAAGAGTTGGCAGGTCATGTTATAGTTGTATAGACTTTGGTTCGGCCACATTTGGAATACTGCGTGCAGTTCTGGTCGCCACATTACCAAAAGGATGTAGATGCTTTGGAGAGGGTGCAGAGGAGGTTCACCAGGATGTTGCCTGGTATGGAGGGTGCTAGCTATGAAGAGAGGTTGAGTAGATTAGGATTATTTTCATTAGAAAGACGGAGGTTGAGGGGGGACCTGATTGAGGTGTACAAAATCATGAGAGGTATAGACAGGGTGGATAGCAAGAAGCTTTTTCCCCAGAGTGGGGGATTCAATTACGAGGGGTCACGAGTTCAAAGTGAGAGGGGAAAAGTTTAGGGGGGATATGCGTGGAAAGTTCTTTACGCAGAGGGTGGTGGGTGCCTGGAACGCGTTGCCAGCGGAGGTGGTAGACGCGGGCACGATAGCGTCTTTTAAGATGTATCTAGACAGATACATGAATGGGCAGGAAGCAAAGAGATACAGACCCTTAGAAAATAGGCGACATGTTTAGATAGAGGATCTGGCTTGGAGGGCCGAAGGGCCTGTTCCTGTGCTGTAATTTTCTTTGTTCTTTGAGTGGACGAAAGTGTGGCAGATGGAGTTCAATGTGGGTAGGTGTGTGGTCATCCACTTTGTATCTGAGAAAGACAAACCAGAATAATTTCAGAGATTGTGAAGGAGCAAATGGACTTGAGTCCAGGTACAGAAATCAGTGAAATCTAGTGCACAAAAAAATCAAAAAGGCTTATGAAATGGTGTCTTTTATCTCAAGGGTGTTGAAATACAAATGTGACGAAGTAATGCTCAGTCAGACTGCATCTTGTGTTTTGGGCACTGCCCCTCAGCAAATATATAATTTGCTTTGGAGGGCACAGAGCAGATTCACTAGAATTATACCAGGGTTTAAGGGGTTAAATCACAGAGATTGCATAAATTTGGTTTGTTTTCCCTTGTTTAGAGTCCATCCAACGTGTTTAAAATGGTAAAAGGGATTCAATAGAGTAAATTCAGAGAAAGTTTCCTCTGGTGGTGGAGGATACAGAATAAGGGGCATAATCTTAAATCTGTGCCATTTAGGAGTGGTCAGGAAGCAGAGTGGAAATCTCTCTTACAAAAGGCCCAATTGAAATTTAAGGCAGAAATAGATTTTTGTCCAGTAAGGATAGCAAGGGATATGAAGCAAATGCAAAGAAATGGAGTTGAGGTACTATCAGCTGTGATCTAATGGTTGAATGGTTTAAGGGTTGAATGGCCTGTTTCTATGTCTTGGCTAATGTTTATCCCTCAACTAACGTCACTAAAATGCACAATTAACAGAAGTGTGCATCATAAGCAAGACTTCCTAATATATTTCTAGTGAATCACTTGTGGTGTCACTCAGGCAAGTCAAAGTCTTTCTCTTGCTTGTTGTCACTATTGGTTTGTCTCTTGCTATGCTTCTATATACATATATTAAAAATAAAGGTCTTGGAAACAATATTTCATGATTTTCTACCATTTTGGATAAGCTGTTTATTTGTATGTGAAGAATGAAGACATCATTAAGCAAGTCAGACTTTATTTGTTCATCGGCTGTGCTTCTCATTCTTAATTGCCCTTGACAAAGTGTTGGTGAGCCACCTTCTTGAACCACTGCAGTCCATGTGGTGTAGATACACCCACAGTGCTGTTACGGAGGGAGTTCCAGGATTTTAACCCTGTGATGGTGAAGGAACAGCGATTATAGTTCCATGTCAAGATGGTATGTGAATATGAGGGGAATGTGCAGGTGGGGGTGTTCCCACGCACCTGCCACCTTTGTTCTTCTAGGTAGTAGACGTTGTGGGTTTGGATGGTGCCGTCGAAGGAGTCTTGACAAGTTGCGGCAGTGTATCTTGTAGATGGTACACACTGCTACCACTGTGTGCGCTGGTGATGCAGTGATTGAATGTTCAAGGTGGTGGATGAAGTGCCAATCAAGAAGGCTCCTTCGTCCTGGATGCTGTCGAGCTGCTTGAGTCTTGTTGGAGCTGCACTCATCTAAGCAAGTGGAGGATATTCCATCACGTACCTGATTGGTGCCTTGTAGCTGGAGGACAGGCTTTGGGGAATCAGGAACGGAAATTCCCAGGCTCTGACCTGTTCTTGCAGCCCACAATATTTATAATGGTTGGTCCAGTTCAGTTTCTGGTCAACAGTAACCCTCAGGCTGTTGATGGTGGGAGATTCAATGATGGTAATGCCATTGAACGTCAAGGGGAGGTGGTTAGATTCTGTTGTTGGAAATGGGTCATTGCCTGCTAGTTATGTAGCACAAATGATACTTGCTGCTTCAGTCCAAGCCTGAATATTGCTTCACGCAGGCATTGCTTCAGTGTCTGAAGTAGTACCATGTGAGTGCCTGGGAGAAAGCACTCATTAACTACTGCGGTTACTATTGCTAATTGCAACACTTCATACTGGTTGTGAATTCCTTGCACACAAAGCTGGAAGTACCTTCTGTTTTCCTCCAGATGAGATCAAGAGCTGAGAGACCACCTTCACTATTACCTTGACTGACTTTAGGATGAATGAGTTCAAGACTGATCGACCCATGATTGCATTAAATGCAATCAGGAATGAAGTAACAGGAGCAAAAGAACTGGCATTCTCTGGGCTGGAGCCAACTAACAAAAACTTTAAAGCACTTACTGCCAGTACCCCTCTCCTCTATACATTGCCTAATCTAAAAATAATTCTGAATGTTTGGGAGAAGATGGCCTAAGGTGTAAAACACATCCTTTCTAATGAATTCAAAGGGACAAGATCCCAAATTCTGAAGTACTGGAGTATTCAGCAGTAACAGGAATAGCTGTGACTTGAGGTTGCAGTCTACTTTCTGGTTTCTACTGCGTCTAGAACATTCAACTCTTCCAGCGAAACCTCTCTAAAAGTAGCACAAGCCAGATGAATATTTTCATTGCATCTTGCATCATTCAGGTGGAGCTCATCATTTCTTAAAAGTTTTGTTGGTAGTTAGTGTTACTAATTCTAATACCAGCACATCAAGGTAAACCATAGTGACACTTGGAAGGACCACTTTAACAACTGGAAGCTCTAGTTAGAAAATTAGTTAGCTGATTTGGTGATAAACCTTGCCAAAAGTGAATTTGCAAAAGCGCGTGTAACCTAGCTAGGGCATATAGTAGGACAAGGGCAAGTTCCCAAGAACTGCAAAAGTACAAGCATCGGTGGAGTTTCCACTCAACACTAAATGGGCAATCGTGAAGTTTTTGGGGATGTGTGGTTTTTACCAAATTGTCGCACGATAGCTGCTGCAATGACAGATTTGCTACAAAAAAAAAGAAAGCCAAGCTAATGTGGTCAGAAGCATGCCAAGCATCTTGAGTCTGAAAGCTATTTTTTAATCAATGAACAATGTTGGCTGCCCTGAATTTCAGTAAGCCCTTCAAGGTAGCAATTGATGTTTGTGCAGTCCTGTCGGAAGATGAAGAATCAGACATAGAAAGGCCAGTGGGATATTTATCCAAAAAGCTAAATCGACATGAAAAGCGATATTCAACAGTGGAAAAAGAAACCCTCTGCTTACCACTAGCTTGTAAACATTGTGACATATATGTCTACCACGCCTAGAGAGACACGCTGGTATATGCTGATCACTATCATAACCCACTAGCCTTTGTGGAAAAAATCAAAAATCCAGAATGTTGGACTATTTCCATGGAGTTTCCTGTTGCTGTGCTATCACTTAAAGATTATCCACATTGTGGGAAAATACAATCTAAATGCTGATGCTTTGTCTAGAATTTGCTTTGAGTTATCAGAGTACAAAGAACAACTGTCTTTGTTACAGGTAGAGTGAATGAGAATGTGTTTTAATATTTCTTCATCATTTTCCCCCAGACTTTGTAATGAAATGCATTTAAAAATGGCATTTCATTCCTCCAAGGATGGAGATGTCATGAAAGTGCTTTTATTTTTAACTTTTTTTTTGAGGACGGATGGTTGAAGATTGTGACGATGAATTCAGTTGGGACTGAAGTGATTCCATGGATGCTGGACTTTCTTTTGTTAAAAAGGTCACTGGAAGGACTTGCACTTAAACATTTACTGGATGTCACTTGTCTTCAGCTAAGTAAAGAAGTCTTGTTGACCAGGGGAGTTGCTTACAGAGAAGTGACACGTAAAGAGTTGGTTTCCTTCTGAATACTGTTTTAAGTTAGTTAGGGGCTCAGCCTGCTGAGAGAAACACCCAACTAATTTTTTCTCTACCTCGAGAAACCCAGCAAATCCAGTGTGTGATAGCTGAAACCCCTGCTGCTACAGTAATTCTTACCAGCGCCTGAGAAGAACTGCTCCAGAAAGATCCCAGTGACAGTTGTCTACATATTTGGGACACCAGACTATAGGGACAACTGCTATCATTCCATAATCATCTTTTCCTTCAAGAATAAACAAATATTTAGCCAAAGTGTTTTTTGTTAAAAGATTGCTGGAGAGAAAACTTTATTTTTTCCTTAACCATGTGTGGCTAATTTTAAAAATGCACTTTCATATTTCAATGTGTGTGTTTCATATATTTTTGTTAAAACTTGGAACCTATATTTTTTAACTGTAGAGGCTGACTACTGGGTGTTTTTTTTTTTACTGGAAAGCAGGTGATTTCAAGTAAACACCATCTGGGGTTTGACTGAAGAGCTATTCTTTGTCGTGACAAGAATTTATGATTAGCAGGAGACTTGCCTGAAAAAAAGATGCTGGTTTTTGGACTAAAAGAGGCAGTTGGAATCAGCATATGGACCTGCCAGGAGATCAGAAGAAAAACCAGACCGATGTTACTTCCCTTTGACGAATCCCTGCTATTGAAAAGCAAAGGCCTGTACAAAGTGGTACTCTTGCCTCCTGTATTTTTGATGACATCCTGAATACTTTCAGAAACCTTGCCTCTTTATAAAAGTACTTTGTATTGATTGTGTGTAAGAACTGAAACTTTGTTGCTGTACTTGATGTAAGACCTAT
This sequence comes from Heterodontus francisci, assembly GCF_036365525.1. Classification (NCBI taxonomy): domain Eukaryota; kingdom Metazoa; phylum Chordata; class Chondrichthyes; order Heterodontiformes; family Heterodontidae; genus Heterodontus; species Heterodontus francisci. The sequence goes on along the minus strand of NC_090397.1, from coordinate 46,768,404 downwards.
GTGAAGCCTTCTGCAGTTGAATTTCTTTAATTGCCTACCCAAACAAGACTGTTCATCAACCTCACCTGGAGAGATTCCTAGTGACAGCTAACTATTTGACTTTGGGACAGCTCATCCATATTCAGTATTTTTTTTATTCCTTCTATTTGTTTGTAACAGCTGTGAACAAAAATCTCTTTTCTCCCCAGTTAACTGGTTTTTGGATGTGTGTGCATGTGCGTGAGGGCTAGACTAAAAATAAGGAGCTTTAATATTTCAATTCATGTATATATTTACTTCATTATTGGTTAAAACTTGGTTTATAATAAATAGATAATTTTGTTTATTAAAGAACTCTAGGTGTGCTTTATTCTAGGGACAAAGAGTATCTAATTGGCTGTTTTTGCAAGAACATTAATATGTGACCTGTGGAGAAGTGGGACTGAATTAACAGTGCACTCCTCCCACCTCAGTCGTACCAGTATTATTCAGTAAAGATGCAAAGCATTGTATTATAATAAATTAATTTAGTTCTATTAAAGAAACCTGGTTGGTGGTGTTTTCTAAAATAAAAAGAGTATATAATTGGCCATATCCCTACTGGGTAAACATTTAAGTATAGGTTGTGACCCATAGAGAAGTGGAAGAGAGAAAGACAGCGCACTCCGCCTGCCTTGGTTGTAACACACTGTTTAGCTGGGGGAAGTTATGGGTTGTCCAAAGCTCACTATTAGACACCAATCTGAAAAGGTTTACACAAAGGCACTGACAAGATACCATTGGTAAACATATGAAACTCGACCCCCTTCTTCCTCATCAAATCCACATATAATATATCTATTTTGGCATTAGGCTGAGATTAGTCTCCACTTGTTAGTTATCTGAAGAAAGATTCTGGTTCTTCCAAGAAGCATAAGTTTCTCAGTACCTACAGGAACTGAGTTTGGGTATCGCTTTAAGTGACTGAAAACAATCTGAACCCAATCCTGATTGTTATGGTTAAGATGGTGGATACCAAGACATTGAAAGTAATGCCTGGGAGAAAATATTTACGAATTGAAACTTTACAAAGGAGAGTGAGGGAAATCAAGGAGACAAAAGTGAAGAATAAAAAGATACTGAGATGGAACAGAAAATTACAGAGACAATCCAAAGTAAATAGTGAAAATAATGGGAATATAAGCTTTATAGATTTAGCATACCTGCATCCATTGCAATTTGGTTCCATGGGGCTTCAAAAATCTGTTTGGGACTTGGTCTGAAAGGATTTTAGATTGAGGCAATTCACCACCACTCCTCATAGATTGACAGCAATTACCATTTATATGTGGATGTTGAACAAAGATGAAAAATACTTTGTTTAAATGTTAATGTAGCTAACTAGTAAGATGAAAAGCATCCTGATTTTAATCCTCATTTTAAACAAAGCTTTATTTAACTAGATAGTCTAATCCATTTTTTAAAGGCAATGTTAATGGGAACATATTTTGATTATCTTTAATGTTTCACAAATCCAGCCTGTAGTTATCTTTTAAAAATTACTCATTAATTGCATGAAACTTGCAATGTGCTTATTGGGATCACTTCAGTTGATAATTTTACCATAGCAAAAAGATCTCAAACTGACGTAATTGTTCAACTTCCACAAAAGTGTATGTAGAATATATATAAATATATCACAACTGTATTAAAGCGAGCAGAATTAAGAGTAAGAATTTTGAATGTTGCACTTGCAAACCTATGTCATTATCAAAGAATTGTATTAACATTCTCCTCCATCTCCTCATTTATGTTTGTTCAATAAGTGCTGATGAGATCAGAGGAAAATATGAATGAGTTATGGAGTCCAACAAATGTGCATGAATATAACTTATACCAGTAAACATGAATTAATTTGCTGTTTCTGCAGTCAGGTAATTTTAACTGCATGTTAGTACAACATCCTAACATTGCTGGACTCTAATGCTTGCAAGCTAATCATTCTTTCCTTCTCCTCCTGCAAAATTATAATTGTTCATGGTTTAAGCACCATTTAAAAACACTAACAAATGTATATTACCTGACAAAATCCTACGAGTCTGTATTTATAATTTGTAAAAAATGCAATTTACTGTGATTTATTAACATGGATTAAAATGCCCAACCAGTGCTGCAGTGTGACAGTATCTTAAAAAAAATTAAAATTCGTATACTAAGCTCACAGAGAACATACACATATTTGCAAAGGGACTTGAATGTACAACAGTATTCAAAAATGGGATAGAAGCATTGGCAAGTTTTACAAGCAAGGAAAAAAGTAAATACACAATTATTTACATAACATCTGCCAGAAGAAATCAAATAATCTATACATTAAATTACTTTCCTACAAATAACCAATCAAGTAAAAGTACCATGTTTCACACCGCAACTGTTTCAAAACCTATACTGCATTGTTCTGCTATTGTTCAATAGCATACAAAGGAAAATAAAATGTTTTACTATAGATTGAACAAAAAAAGTAAAAGTAAATTGCATGAGTGCCAACACTCCTTAGAAGTGCAGTTATATTTAACATACTTGAATAAAAAAATTTATACAAAACATTCAATAAATGCATTTTTAAATGCAACAATAAAATACTAAATTACAATTTTGAGCCAACCTGTGCACTACAACGTCAGTTAGGATGGCTGGAATGTCTACTTACAAAATAAAATTTGAAAAATGTTTTTCTTCCCACTGGCTTCACAAACACATATATACAGCTCCAACAGGAGTAAAATTTTTTAAGGATCAAAAACAGTTGTGTGAAAGACAAACAAAGATGAGCACTGGTGATAAGTTTATTACAATGTCTGACTTACAAGTCTTAAGAAGTATCTTTAAAAGATACAGTACATAAAATATTTACATCTTATTTTACAGAATAATGTTCAAAATGGGTCAGCACAGCCCATTTTAGTGCCATCCTGAGCTGTGAAAATTGTTTTGCTGGAAAGATGGTGGCAATTGCGGTCTGGGAACAGAAATCTGTGGGGGTAATGCAGATATCTGTTTAAGTCCCTGACCTGCATGTGCAAGTGGTACCACATTGGGAGATGGTGGATGGAATACTGGGCTTGCAAGTGATGCAATACTATTTGTTCCTTGGGACTGGTGGTGAGAGCCTTGTCTTGGCAGTGAATGGTGAGATCCTGATCCTGCAGGTGAAAGCTGAGATCCTAGAGGAGCATGATGTGAAGGGTGGTGACTCAAGGACTGATGGGCCCCTGGAGGAAGATGGTGTGGTCCTTGAGGAGCTGGATGATGAGACCCTTGTCCTGGAGGAACATGATGTCCTGGCCCAAGAACTGGAGCTGGTGGTGGTGGTGGCGGCGGTGGTGGAGGAGGAGGAGGAGGAGGTTGTGCTGAATTAAGTGCAAGTTGATGCGATGTTGTAGTTCCAGAGGCTGAGAGAGACTGATGTCCCGTGGCAGAAGATGGAGGAGGGTGAACAGGTGCTGGCCCAGGAGGTGGAGGTGGTGGTGGATGATGTCCTGAAGTCTGAGAATGTAGTAGTGGCCCCTGGGTTGGTGGTAGTGGATGAACTGGACTAGTTACATGTGGCAGCGGTGGTGGATGTGGGGCCTGTCCTTGAGGTGGAGGGTGATGCGGGCCTGGGAGAGGCACGAGGTGTGGTCCTGATCCAGGTGATTGAGATACTGGAGGTTGTGTTGCAGATGCTGAGGAAGAGTGATGCAGACCAGAACTCGGAGATGTCAGATACTGCCCTGAAGATGATGCATGATGTACAGAAGCAGCCGCTGCTGGTAGCGGCCCAGGAGTGTGCAATAAAGCAGAACTTGGAGACTGTGGGGGACCTAGGGGTATGATGGACCCAGGAGAAAGTTTGAGTAAACCAGCTCCAGGCAAGGTCTGGGTTGGACTTGGTGCAGGAGAGAATGTTGCTTGCTGGGGAATATTTGTTCTTGGCTGATTAAAACTGGGAAAGTTCCCAGAAGGTTGCTGGTTTTGATAATAGGTAGGTGGTGGTGGTGGTGGCGGCGGTGGTGGTGGTGGCACACTGCTGCTTGAATGTTGCTGGTTGAACTGATTCAGAGTAGGCTGATGAGCTGAAGGTGCTGTCGATGAAGGATAAAATGTTGCACTTGTCTGCTGCTGTTGTGCTAAACTCCCAGGCTGTGCTGCCTGATAGTACACTTGCCCCACAGTGACCGGGGTTAAAAAAGATCCTCTGTGTGATGTGGCCTGTGCAGTTCCCACTTGAGGCGATTGCGAATGAATTGTTCTGTATGGCGATCCCAGTTGCGGTGACTGTGACTTTGGCGAATTTAAGTGCATCTGAGGCTGTGGTTGAGAACTTGATGGAATATAGTTGGCCTGTCCAGGCGTATGAGGGGCTGGAGATTTAAGAGAATGTTCAGCTTGTGGTGGGAGCACAGGACATTGAGTCTTCAATGGAAGCTGAGCTGGTTGAGAATTAGATGGTTTTACTGAATTTTGAGACTGCGATGGACATGGATGTTGTGAATAATGTGGATTTCCAGACTGGCTGTTAAAATTAGTTTTTGATATTGGCTGGGAATCAAACTGAAAATGCAGTTTCTGCTGTGTCTCAGATGTAGTTTGATTTTGATTAGAGGTCTCAATTACATTACTTGTACTCTCTAACTGGGAAAGATGAGACTGTAGCAGGGCCTGAGACTTCACCTGCAACTTTACCTGGGACTGGGATGAAAATGCAGGAGACGACGGAGAAGGCAGATGTGCTGGCTGTTAATTTAAAAGAAAAAGTTTGAACAAATCATTTAAACCTAATCGAAAAATACTGTATAAAGCTTTTCATTATCCATTAACAATAGTCATAATTTTTATACATGTTAATTATTGTGTGCAGTATTAAAAATGTCAGTGTACATAATACAATACATTCAAAAAAAATCAATAACAAATTACCTTGTTTAATTTTGAAGGGCTTATATTATGCTTTTGAGAACTCACTGGAGATGGACATTCCTTTTCAGCAATTTGTTCTGGGTTTTCCGCATCTGAAATTTCTGCAGAAGTATCAAGTAAATGAATTAATGCATTCTTAGAACAATGAGGCAGTGTTTTTAAAAAATTGTAGCTTAATTTTGAAATTGCAATTTGAAAGAAACACAAAGTTGCTAATCTAAATTTACAAACAACAGCCATTTCTTCTTCCAATATCTTGCATCTAATAAAACAGTATTATATTACACTATGTAATATAAATAAGGCATGTTACTTGCCTCCAACAACACCCAATGACTCATTCAGCATATGTCACCACAATTCACAGTTCTTTTTATCCCAATAATCGGCAAAAGCCTACCAACATTAGTTACATACATAAATCTGGTCAAAGTAGCATACTTAAGCGACGTTTTCTATTCTTTAGCAAAAATTGAACATGCGAGTTTCATAAAGATGGGGCTTTGAGTTACAATTTATTTTGAGTAACTTCCATGTACATGTGAGGTTCTGGCAAAACTATTACAGTAAGCAGTGTTCCTCTGTACAACAAACATATCCTTCAAACTTTGAAAAGCTATGGACATTTTGGCCAGTGCTTTTAAAGGAATACTCTACAATCATAATATACTATACCAGAATATTCCTTAAAGAAATATTTTTTAATGGATTCACATAGAGCCATATCACTCCCCACTGATCAAACTACAACTTTTGCAACGTTTCTGAGCACTGGATGAGCTGGGAGAGTTGAAGCATGATATCTCAGTGCTGAATATTTCCAATATTCCTCAGGAATATTTCATCAATTTTTTCTACCAGGATCCATGATAACGCCACATGAAGATCTAAACTGGCTCAGGCTGAATAATGGAGATTGCAATGTTAGACAGATATCCAAGTGTTTTGATCAATTACCTTTAGAAGATGGGTAGAAGTTTCACAGTTCTCTTCTTGAAGTTATACTTGTGTTCAGACACCTCCTCAGGAGGTAAGACATAAACTGGGGAAGATGCATGATGTTTAACTTGTACATTGCTTGGTGGAATGAGCAGACTTGAAGGGCAAATAACTCTTTCATCCCATATCTTTTCTGTGCCTTTATAAGATCATTATACAGCCTTACTGTGGAGTATTCCTTTAAATTTATACCAGCAGAATTGCACAAACCACTATACATCATCTGTCCTACAATATTCACACACCCCCTAGCAGCTGTACTGAAGTAGAAGTAGTAATATAAATTCCAGAATACAAGAGAAAATTACAAGAACAAGGTGCACACATGTTTATTGCACATTATATACATTTTATCACATACATTATTTTATTTATAGGTACAAAGGTGTGTAATTTTAAAACGAATTTTACATTTCAACTATGAAACCAGTTTATTTCTTCAACTGTGTTCACATAAACAGTCAGTTATTAGTGCAGGCAAAATGGAGGAACAATAAGGGAACTCCGGTCTAGTATGACATTAGAAAATATGGTTTATAACAGCTACAGGTCACAAAAATGATGGAATGACTATGGAATGTCTTCACTACTGACCTAGGTTAGGTTCACTGGGAGAGATAGCTGGGATCTTCAGTTGAAGACGTGGAATGGGTTTTGAACAGTGGGATGAAGGTGGAGTTTGGAGATGAGACTGTGGCCAATGAGTTGATGTTGGGCTATGGGTGGGTGAAATCATTCCTACAGATGGAAGTCCCAATAAGAGAATATTAGAAATGACAGACTTATTTTTATTGAATAATTTGCAAAAACAAACCCCTTTCAAATGTACTTTCCCAAATAAGTATCAAAGTGTCATTGGCTATTGCTTATCATAAAGCCCTTTCACTCTAAACAGGCATGGTATTAGGAATACAGATTCACGACAGATACTAATGTAGATGGACCATATCTTCACAACTTCTTTTGGATATCACCAATAGTCTGAATCACATAATATTTGTAAACAAAACAATAATTCTGGTCAATTTGAGGGGTTAATCCAAATGACAAGCAATTGCACCCAATGTCCCAAATTTATCTTTAACTGACTTTTAAAAAGTGCTATAAGTTGTTCATAGATATCTAAAACCAACACTATTTGGCATAATAAACCCACTTTACAGATTTTGAAACGTTAAATTCAGCCTTGTGGGAGTTCCATGGCAGTTCTTCAAAACTGCTCAAGTATTCATCTAAAGAAAGACATATGCCTTCAATTTTCTCCATTTGTTTATGTCCAGCTCAGCCACATGCTTCAGGAGGGTGAGAAGGCTATACACCACTAAATCTCTGCCAGTGCACTCTTTGTGTAGCCTCTAGAAAAAGTGTATAACACAGCATTCCAATTCAACTTTCCCTACCATTTTGTGGAATATTCAATGCCTCACACCTCAGGTGAGGAATTGTGCACAATAGAGTTATGCAGCAAGAACTGAATCTCTGCCTTTCCTACTCCATGACACTATGCAGTTTGCATTAAAAAAAAGTCTCCAAAAACCAAATTCCACTAAAGAACCAAAACCTGATGTCAAACCGAATAAAAAATCAGCCTGACAGATTTGTTAGTTCTCCTGATTGATAATTCCACTATCCAAGTACTTCCAACTCCATTAGTACATCAACAGCTACAGCCAAATTTGTCATCATACTATCAAGTTAGTAGTGACAAGTAAACCCTAACAGAAAATCCGGAGCGGAACCCCGTAGGCGGTCATGTGTCACCTTTGGCATGTTTCCGGCAGTTCCTGCAGCCATACTGGTGCCAAACGTCGTGTCCTGCACTCCTTTGGACCCCACCAGAAAGGCCGAGAGGGGGGTTTTGACGACTGGGCAACTCTCAACCTCCATAAATTTGCCCAGGCATGCGCCATGGAGAGGTCACTCCATAGTTGCCTCACAGCGACTGAAACAACACGGAAGGCAGCAGTTACGGGTTATAAGTCCAGATAAATTGGCGTAGAAACTGGGCGCCACGGGTTGCCTTTGTCGGTGGGAGAGGTCATTGCACCTCACTGGACAGCTACCGCCCGCCTCAAACCGGGCAGCCCCCGGTCAATAAGGTTCTGTCCCGCCACAGTCTGCCTGCTTCAATGGGTGCTTGGAGCTCAGGGTCATTGCCCGAAAGGTGGACTGATACACCGCACCAAACAACATGAAAAAAGGAAAGAAGGTACCAGCCCTTCGCTTTGCAAGCTGGAACGTCAGAACTATGTGTCCTGGCCTGTCGGAAGACCTTACACAAATCAACGATTCTCGGAAGACCGCCATCATTAACAACGAGCTCAGTAGACTCAATGTGGACATTGCAGCACTTCAGGAGACTCGCCTCCCCGCGAGTGGCTCTCTAGCAGAGCAAGACTACACCTTCTTCTGGCAGGGCAGGGATCCTGAAGAACCAAGAAAGCATGGAGTGGGCTTCGCCATCAGAAACTCCTTGCTCAGCATGATAGAGCCTCCCTCAAATGGCTCGGAACGCATACTGTCCATCCGACTGCTCACCACCTCTGGTCCAGTACACCTACTCAGCATCTATGCTCCAACACTCTGTTCCGCACCTGAAGCTAAAGACCAGTTCTATGAACAACTCCATAACATCATTAGCAGCATCCCCAACACCGAACACCTATTCCTGCTGGGGGACTTTAATGCCAGGGTTGGGGCCGACCATGACTCATGGCCCTCCTGCCTTGGGCGCTATGGCGTTGGAAGGATGAATGAGAACGGGCAGAGACTGCTTGAGTTGTGTACCTATCATAACCTCTGCATCACCAACTCGTTCTTTCACACTAAACCCTGTCACCAGGTTTCATGGAGGCACCCAAGATCACGTCGTTGTCACCAGCTAGACCTCATTGTCACAAGGCGAGCCGCCTTAAACAGTGTTCAAATCACACGCAGCTTCCACAGTGCGGACTGCGACACCGACCACTCCCTGGTGTGCAGCAAGGTTAGACTCAGACCAAAGAAGTTGCATCATTCCAAGCAGAAGGGCCACCCGCGCATCAACACGAGCAGAATTTCTCACCCACAGCTGTTACAAAAATTTCTAAATTCACTTGTAACAGCCCTTCAAAACACTCCCACAGGGGATGCTGAGACCAAGTGGGCCCACATCAGAGACGCCATCTATGAGTCAGCTTTGACCACCTACGGCAAAAGTGCGAAGAGAAATGCAGACTGGTTTCAATCTCATAATGAAGAGCTGGAACCTGTCATAGCCGCTAAGCGCATTGCACTTTTGAACTACAAGAAAGCCCCCAGCGATTTAACATCCGCAGCACTTAAAGCAGCCAGAAGTACTGCACAAAGAACAGCTAGGCATTGCGCAAACGACTACTGGCAACACCTACGCAGTCATATTCAGCTGGCCTCAGACACCGGAAACATCAGAGGAATGTATGATGGCATGAAGAGAGCTCTTGGGCCAACCATCAAGAAGATCACCCCCCTCAAATCTAAATCGGGGGACATAATCACTGACCAACGCAAACAGATGGACCGCTGGGTTGAGCACTACCTAGAACTGTACTCCAGGGAGAATGCTGTCACTGAGACTGCCCTCAATGCAGCCCAGCCTCTACCAGTCATGGATGAGCTGGACATACAGCCAACCAAATCGGAACTCAGTGATGCCATTGATTCCCTAGCCAGTGGAAAAGCCCCTGGAAAGGACAGCATTACCCCTGAAATAATCAAGAGTGCCAAGCCTGCTATACTCTCAGCACTACATGAACTGCTATGCCTGTGCTGGGACGAGGGAGCAGTACCCCAGGACATGCGCGATGCCAACATCATCACCCTCTATAAAAACAAAGGTGACCGCGGTGACTGCAACAACTACCGTGGAATCTCCCTGCTCAGCATAGTGGGGAAAGTCTTTGCTCGAGTCGCTCTGAACAGGCTCCAGAAGCTGGCCGAGCGCGTCTACCCTGAGGCACAGTGTGGCTTTCGTGCAGAGAGATCGACTATTGACATGCTGTTCTCCCTTCGTCAGATACAGGAGAAATGCCGTGAACAACAGATGCCCCTCTACATTGCTTTCATTGATCTCACCAAAGCCTTTGACCTCGTCAGCAGACGTGGTCTCTTCAGACTACTAGAAAAGATCGGATGTCCACCAAAGCTACTAAGTATCATCACCTCATTCCATGACAATATGAAAGGCACAATTCAACATGGTGGCTCCTCATCAGAGCCCTTTCCTATCCTGAGTGGTGTGAAACAGGGCTGTGTTCTCGCACCCACACTTTTTGGGATTTTCTTCTCCCTGCTGCTTTCACATGCGTTCAAATCCTCTGAAGAAGGAATTTTCCTCCACACAAGATCAGGGGGCAGGTTGTTCAACCTTGCCCGTCTAAGAGCGAAGTCCAAAGTACGGAAAGTCCTCATCAGAGAACTCCTCTTTGCTGACGATGCTGCTTTAACATCTCACACTGAAGAATGCCTGCAGAGTCTCATCGACAGGTTTGCGTCTGCCTGCAATGAATTTGGCCTAACCATCAGCCTCAAGAAAACGAACATCATGGGGCAGGATGTCAGAAATGCTCCATCCATCAATATTGGCGACCACGCTCTGGAAGTGGTTCAAGAGTTCACCTACCTAGGCTCAACTATCACCAGTAACCTGTCTCTAGATGCAGAAATCAACAAGCGCATGGGTAAGGCTTCCACTGCTATGTTCAGACTGGCCAAGAGAGTGTGGGAAAATGGCGCACTGACACGGAACACAAAAGTCCGAGTGTATCAGGCCTGTGTCCTCAGTACCTTGCTCTACGGCAGCGAGGCCTGGACAACGTATGCCAGCCAAGAGCGACGTCTCAATTCATTCCATCTTCGCTGCCTTCGGAGAATACTTGGCATCAGGTGGCAGGACTATATCTCCAACACAGAAGTCCTTGAAGCGGCCAACATCCCCAGCTTATACACACTACTGAGTCAGCGGCGCTTGAGATGGCTTGGCCACGTGAGCCGCATGGAAGATGGCAGGATCCCCAAAGACACATTGTACAGCGAGCTCGCCACTGGTATCAGACCCACCGGCCGTCCATGTCTCCGTTATAAAGACGTCTGCAAACGCGACATGAAATCGTGTGACATTGATCACAAGTCGTGGGAGTCAGTTGCCAGCATTCGCCAGAGCTGGCGGGCAGCCATAAAGACAGGGCTAAATTGTGGCGAGTCGAAGAGACTTAGTAGTTGGCAGGAAAAAAGACAGAGGCGCAAGGGGAGAGCCAACTGTGCAACAGCCCCAACAAACAAATTTCTCTGCAGCACCTGTGGAAGAGCCTGTCACTCCAGAATTGGCCTTTATAGCCACTCCAGGCGCTGCTTCACAAACCACTGACCACCTCCAGGCGCGTATCCATTGTCTCTCGAGATAAGGAGGCCCAAAAGGAAAGGAGGAGTGACAAGTTGCCATCTAAGTACGACCATCCTTTTCTTATAATAGTTTGTATCACGCCAAAGGGGAAATTACATTCTTAGGGAGGTTCAGTACTGACATTAGAATCCATTAGTTTCTTTTCATGTGCACAGTCTAAATTAAAGAGATGTATAACACTTACCACCTTCTTTTTCTTTTCTATGGTCACTCAAAAGCAGAGCTCTCTGATAGCTTCTTTCTCTTACTTTCTCTACTGAGGTTGAAGCAGTCCTTAAAACAAAATATAGGAAATGATCAAGGAATTGGTATCCTGTAACATTCCAAAGGCTTTAAAGGTTATCCCATTTGCTGATAAAACAATATTTGGCAGCACTTTCAAAAAATTGAATTAAAAAACAATTCCCATTAATATTTTTCCCTTGCCTACTTTAGTTGGTTTTTGTTTCGCTTAATAGGGGAACTACTTTCAAGAAGTTACAATCAAACAATATATGCTGCATTACTATCCACAGTTATCAACAAAGAATGCTTGTGATTTTGTTACTCTGAATGTTTATGTTAATGCAGTGTTCTCTCTCAATTTTTCTCAAAGCTACTTCCGCCATCATTTAATCACACCGCTCCTTTTCCTCCTCTTATTTCGTACCCCTCTCTAGACTTCTAGAGGCATGCAAATCACAGCTGAAGGCGATGGGGTCAATGATATGATGGTATGCTCCGAGGGCACTACAGCACTCACTCGCTGTGTTATCAGATGCAGAGACTGGTGGTCTACTATGCACACACAACTTGCTCCAATTCAAATGACAAGTGCTAAGCAGGGCTCAGTACAGCCCTGATTATATAGCTGGAGCACCTGAGTAGTGAAATGGGTACTGAAGGGGAAAGCATATAATGTTCTCAGTTGCTGCCCCTCCTCAATGGTGGACACTTCCCATTCATTCCAACCCTGGCATTCTCAGCACATCATGGAGTAGAGTTTCCACTCGGTTCTCGTTTTTTTCCGCTGTAATTTGTCAGAAATCAGTGTAACTGTCGCAAAAGATCATGGAGTTTTGAGTGCAAATTATGTCCAATGCAAATCCACTTTCCGTCATCTTCTGTGCTGGTTTAAAAAACATCAAGCTGGAAGCCACATTGCCCACAAACCTGGTTGTGCCCCTTAGCTCAATTAACCACCATTGGGAGTTTCTGCTAGTTGCACTTGTTTGCGGGCCTTCGAGGAGGTTCCAAAACTGATAAACCGGTTCTTTTGGGTGTAAGGACACACATAAGCATATTTTAAATGATGTTGATTTTTTTTAAGTCATCAAGAAATTGACTACTGTACCTCAATATAACTAGCAAATGTTTGGTGTAGTTTTTCAGTAATTTAAAATCTATTTACTTGGAGATGGAGAATTGATACTGTAATTAAAAATGTTTATTTTTTGTGATAAACCAATTTTCAGCTATAGTAATCACACTGCACCAATTTACCATTCAAATATATCAAGAAATATTTTATGATGCAAATTTTTTTTTTAATTATGTTTTAAAATGCTGCCAAATTGCACTGGTTCATGGCAGATTTTGTATTCGGCAATATACAGATGAGTTTCAGTGGAAACTTGAGGGGGGGAAATACACTTTTCATAATGGGTGGATCAGATTGCACACTTGGTCTATGAGTGCTATACACAAAATTATGCAATCTGATTGACCACATTACCTGATTAGATCAATTCATATGTGCACAGGCACATATGCACTGCTGTACATGGGTCCTTCTCAACAGAGTGCTCAGTTGTCAATCCAGCAGGTTGGTTCTGAATATATTTCAATATCTCGGGTTTCGGACACATGTAGGAAAGGTTTTGGTTTTTCACTATAAAAAGGTCATAATCAGTCCTTGGATGGCTTAAGGATTTGCGCAACGTTCCCAGACAACTTCCTAAAGTTATAGAATTACATAGAATATACAGCACAGAAACAGGACATTTAGTCTGTGCTGGTGTTTATACTCCACAGGAGTCTCCTATTCTATTTATCTCATCTCAGCCTTCCAGCAAATCTTTCTATTCCTTTTTCTCTCATATAGTCATCTAGTTTCCTTTCCAGAGCATCTAAGCGATTTGCTGTGGTATTAAGTTCCACATTCTAACTACTCTCTTAAGACATCCAATGTTAACAGACTGATTCACAAAGTACATGCTCATGAGATTCATGACAAAGTATTAGGCTGAACTGATGTGTGGCTGAAAGGTAAAAACCGAGGAGAGTGGTAGGGACATGCCACACTGTAAACATGTTGCTCGTGGAATTCCACAGGTCAGTGTTGGAGCAGCTGCTCATATTTATATGGCTTAGAGCACAGAATACAGTCCAAGGTGTCTACATTTTGAATGTGTTCAATGACACTAATGATTTAAAAGGATCTGAACAGGCAATGTCAATGGACAGAGAGGTGGCACAGTTCAGCACAGTAAATGTAAACTGAAGAGAAAGAAACAAAAACCTAGAAAGCAATTTAAATGATAACATGCTTGAAATAAGACAGAAGGAAAGCTATTTCCAGATTTTGATGGACAAGTCATTAAAATCACTGATTCAGTGTTGATAGGCATTGATGAAAGCAAATGAAATGTTGGAATATATAGTCAAGCATATGACCAATAAGTCTAAGGCTGTGATGTGATGTGATGTTTTGGTTCCTGTATTACAAGATGGATAGAGAATGATTGGGTGAATCCAGAGGACGACAAAGCTCATTTCTGAATTTACGAGGGCTAAGTTATGAGGAAAGATAACTTATCTTAGGACATTACTGTCTGAAAAAGAGAAGGATTATGAAAGGTTTGGTAGAGATCTTGAAATATGCACCACTGAAGTTAAAGGGGTCAGAAGAATATAGGAAATATAGGCAAGAGTATTATTTTAAATTAGAGCATTATAGAATTGTAGAATGGACTACCAGCAAGGGTGGTGGAACAGAAAGCCACAGCAGGTTTTTATTTTTTTTAAAAAACAGGTTGAATTTGGATTAGGAAAAGGAATGGAGGTCCATTAGTTCCAGAACTAATAAGGAAAGAAAGGCTAGATAGACTAATGGTCTTCTGCACAAAACATTTTCTATTACGATGACTTAAGGATTCATGAGCCTAGATTTTCTTATCATTTATTTCAAAAATGATAATGCTAGGATTAAAATAATGCCAGTTTGAAAATTTATATTTTTTGTAGTCTTTTCCCTTGGATCCAACCTCATGGCCAGACGTTCTCCATCGTTATGTGAGGATAATGAATAATTAATATTACTGTCTGCATCAAGTTATTATTCAATCCAAACACTTCAAGCATCTCACCAGCCTCCTTTTATTTTTAATTCATTCATAGGATGTGGCTGTCACTGGCCGAGACCAGCATTATTGCTCATCCCGAATTGCCCCTGAGAAGATGGTGGTCAGCTGCCTTCTTGAACTGCTGCAGTCTGTGTGGTGTAGGTACACCAACAGTGCCGTTAGGGAGGGAGCTCCAAGATTTTGATCCAGTGAAGGAACAGAGATATATTTCCTAATCAGGATGGTGTGTGACTTGGAGGGGAACATGCAGGTGGCAGTGTTCTCATGCGTCTGCTGCCCTTGTTCTTCTGGAAAGTAGATGTCCCGGGTTTGAAGGTACTGCTGAAGGAGCTTTAGCGAGTTGCTGCAGTTCATCTTGTAGATGGTGCACACTGCAACCAAAGTGTGCGTGTGGTAGAGGGACTGCCAATCAAGCGGGCTGCTCTGTCCTGAGCATGACCCAACACAAGCATTTTGTGAATGTATTTCATCATGTACTAAGTCCTATTTACCTATTACCTATGTCCTCGCCAACCTCTACTGGCTCCCCCGCTCACAACCCATTGATTTAAAAATCCTCGTCCCTGCTTATAACCTCCCCATACACCTCACACCACAGCCTTACTCCATCCTACCCCTGCAAACTCATCCAGCCCAAAGTTCCAGCTTTCACTTTCTAGTCCCCTCACTTCACTCTACTGCGGCTGGCAAATTATGTTGCAAGTTGAAAATACACAGTGTGCAAATGACACATTTTGGTGCATAAGAATTCTATGCTTAAACTAGACAAAAGATGCATAACATTAATGCGTCAAATAAAATGGGCATGCAAACTTACCACTGGACATCTGCATCATCTAATTTTTTTTCTGCCGGAGGTGCCTGCTTAATTGGAGATTTGTTGCCAGTTTCAATGGGGCTGGCAGACTCTACCGTAGCAAGCAAAGATGATGAATGACTAGACATACTTTCTCCTTGCTCTCCACGAGCACTTACACTGCTGCTACTACTGCCATTGTCATTGTTACTGGCTCCACTAATACCACCACCACCACCATTATGTGGTGATGTGGCAACCGGAGAGAAGCTTTCTGATTTGGAACCACTTTGCCTTGCTTCCCGCTGTCTTTTACGATATTCCAGTAAAGACACCTGGAAGAAAAAGCAACTTGTAAATGCACTGCAATAGCAATTCCGATCAGTTACTGAAATTGCTCTACTTTAAGCTATAAATTACATTTCTTCCTTCATTTTTATTACAATTATGTGTGATGTACATCTTACTATAAATCTACATGCCTGTCTTAAACTGAGCATTTTGCATTAAGCTTTCTGAAGACAACTGTTAATTTTGATCATTAACACTTACTTTTTTCTTCTGTGGTGGATTTTGTGGAGTATAGCTTCCCTCTGTCAGACTGTCCCCATTAATCCCCTTGCCAAAGTTGATCATGCCGTCTTCAGAGCAGTAATAACCAACTCCTTCTGGAAATGTCAGTCTGCTGTCCTCTTGGAGCATTTTTGACTCATTTGCCCTGAAACCACCTCCTATCTCCAACTGATGTGAAGGTGTCAGATCCCGAAGATTGGAATTCAAGGGTGAGAAATTTAAGCTGGGTCGTTCTGGGCTCTTCATCCACGAGTAAACAGTGCCCATTCCACTATAAATAGGTTCTGATTGGCTGTTTGTGTCAGTCCGATCATGGTGAATAGGGCAATCTAAATCTTTATGCCGTGCGTGCTGTTCACATACTGTATGCCCCGTCTGGAGTTCTGATACAGATTCAATGCCACTGATGCACTGACTAATTTCTGTCCTGCTCCTTGGGCTAACAGCTCCAAGAGTCTTTGCATCATGTAGTCCCAATTCTGTTAGGCTGGAGCTCCTTAAAGAATTCAGTGCTAAGAGGGAGGGTACTCTGTCAGAAATCTACAAGTAAAAAGAATCAAGTTATTGGTAATTTAAGTTACTTTTATCTTATTAAATTCAACAATACTCATAGAAAGAGATTTCTCGGAATCATGTAATTGTATAACACTATGTAGGCTGAAGTATAATTCACCATGTCAAAAGAACTGAACTGGAACAAAGGACAGAACGAGGCAAATGTTCTCACAGCCATCAGAAATATGAAAAACAGATCCCCTTTCCCTGACAAACAAGTACTATTCTGCATTGTTTAGCAAGTTAGAATATTTATTATATCATGCATTGCAATTGTACATGATGAACTTACACAATGCCACAAATTTAACTTTGTACTATTTTTAAAGACTCAGTCAGCTTGTCCTGATTTTTAGATCAGACTAATTCACCAATTTAGTTCCTAGTGGCTGCATTGCTGTGCTTTCTCCCCTTCTCTATGTACTCCGCATCATTTGGAAGTTGAAGCAGAAGCCTTGATGGATGAGAACGCTCCTGAAGCACACCATCACTTGTTCTCTCTCTCCCAAGCACCAGATCAGAGTTCAGCATCCTAGTTGGGATAGATAGTGAGATAGAAAGGAGTGCACAAGAGGATTTGCATAGCACTTGTGAGCAGGAGCAAGTGGAAAGGGAAGCTCTGGAAATGGCAAAGGGCAAGGCCGGGTCCTAATTCCATTATAGAGGATCAGGATACAGATTTCAGAGGCCCAGCCTACAAAGGTAGACTTGTTGGCATGCACCATCAGTTGTTGGAGATATCAACAAGTCTAGGAGCTGCATCTACATGTCTGAGACTGTGGAGAAGCTACGTTCCATGAAGACATTAAACATTTTAACTGCTGAAACAAGCCAGTTTGTCTATTTGATGGGCTTTACTGAGATATTTAGGCATCAATGGCAGGTGACATCTGCACAAATGATGGCTAGAATCTGAGATTTTTCTTGCAATGTAGATTGTTAAGATGGGATGGTATTGAAGGATTGTATGCAAAGGTAATGCAAAAGGGTTAGCCCTATTCTTTTTCTGGAAGCACTAGTCTATGAACTGCTGCTTACTGTGCAGGTCACGCTGCAGTTTCTCCTAGATCCTCTTCGTCCTGGGGCTCTTCCTCCTACGATGATGACACATCCTCAGCTGCTGCTGGCTCAATGTCTTGTCTCTATTCTAAGGTGAGGTTATGCAGAATGCTGCAGACCACCATGTTATAAGGTCTTGAACGGGTCATGCAACTTAAGAATCTTGCAATGTGGGAAAACTGCATTAGCAGTTTTGGTGCATGTCTGATATTGGAAAGGAACAGCAAAGAAACCGTTCACCTGGCTGCCAGTAGAAAATGGGAAAATTAAAATGACACAGTATCAACATATGATTTGACTACAAGAAAATAAATGGCAGTCAGAAACCAGATTACTAATATCGAGACTGCAGCACAGGAATAGCAAAGAAATCAGTATAAGACTTACACACGAGGTTCAGCAGGTGAGGGACTATTATCAACCCATAAATGATTTTGAAATAACTGATTAAAAGCTAGCAAATTGAACATTTTTCTACGATAGAACTTTAGAACTGCTGAAGACAAGGGGAGAACACGGAAGTAAAACTAGAAAAAGGACTGAGATGTACCTTTGAAAGGCTACCTCATTGATGAAAATTCTTAAAGGGACAGTCCTCTGATTTATCTGGTTCAGATTGCAGCCTATTCATTTGTTGCAGAGGATGATTAAACAAAGAGAAGTAGCTTTGAAAGAAACTCTATTTAAGATATACAGAACCAGTTACTATATTCAAACCAGTAGTAATGATGGGATTACAAATAACATCAGTTTGTAAAAATTTGTTCATGGGATGTGGGCATCGCTGGCTATGCCAGCATTTATTGCCGATCCTGAATTGCTCTCGAGAAGGTGGTGGTGAGTTGCTTTCTTGAACGACTGCAGTCCTTGGGGAGTAGGCACACCCACAGTGCTGTTAGGAAGGGTGCTCCAGGATTTTGACCTAGCGACAGTGAAGGAACAGCGATATAGTTCCAAGTCAGGATGGTGTGTGGTTTGGAAGGAAACTTAAGAGGTGGTGGTGTTCCCATGCAACTGCTGCCCTTGCCCTTCTAGGTGCTAGAGGTCGAGGGTTTGGAAGCTGCTGTCGAAGGAGCCTTTGTGAGTTACTGCAGTGCATCTTGTAGATGGTACAAACTGCTACCACTGTGTGTCGGTGGTGGAGGGAGTGAATGTTGAAGGTGACGGATGGGGTGACAATCGAACGGGCTGCTTTGTCCTGGACGATGTCGAGCTTCTTGAGTGTTGTTGGAGCTGCACCCATTCAGGCAAGTGGAGAGTATTCCATCACACTCCTGACTTGTGCCTTGTAGATAGTGGACAGGCATTGGGGAAGACAGGTTGTGAGATACTCTCCACAGAATTCCCAGCCTCTGACCTGCTTTTGTACGAACAGCATTTATGTGGCTGGTCCAGTTCAGTGTCTGGTCAATGGTGACTCTCAGGATGTTAGTGGGGGAGTCAGTGATGGCAATGCCATTGAATATCAAGGGGAGATGGTTAGATTCTCTTTTGTTCGAGATGGTCATTGCCTGGCACTTGTGTGGCACAAATGTTAATTGCCACTTATCAGCCCAAGCCTGGACGTTGTCCAGGTCGTGCTGCACATGGATACGGGCTGCTTCAGTATCTGAGGAATCGCAAATGGTGAACATTGTACAATCATCAGCAAACATCCCCACATTTAACTTTATGATGGAGGGATGGTCGATGATGAAGCAGCTGAAGATGGTTGGGCCTAGGACACTACCCTGAGGAAGCCCTGCAGTGATGTCCTGGGACTGAGACGACACCTCCAACAACCACAACCATCGTAACTTTTCTAAGGTTCTCGTAACTTTTCTATGGTTCTATTACCAGAGGGCACAGATTTAAGGTGATTGGCAGAAGGATTAGAGGGGACATAAGGAAAAACCTTTTCACCCAGAAGGTGGTGGGTGTCTGGACTTCACTGCCCGGATCGGTGATGGAAGCAGAAACCCTCAACTCACTTAGAAGGGACCTGCACCTGAAGTGCAGTAACCTGCAAGGCGACTGACCAGGTGCTGGAAGGTGGGATCAGACTGGACGGCTAGTTTTTTCAGCCTGCGCTGACACGATGGGCTGATGGCTTCTTTCTGTGCCGTAACTTTTCTATAGTTCTATCTTCCTTTATGCTAAGCATGACTCCAACCAGTGGTGAGTTTTCCCTGATTCCCATTCACTCCAGATTTGCTTGGGCTCCTTGATGCCCTACTCGGTCAAATGCTGCCTTGATGTCAAGGGCAGTCACTCTCACCTCACCTCTGTACTTCAGTTCTTTTGACCAACGCTGTAATGAGGTTAGGAGCTGAATGGCCCTGGCAAAACCCAAACTGGGCACCACTGAGCAGGTTATTGCTGAGTAAGTGCCGCTTGATAGCACTGTCGACCACACCTTCCATCATTTGCAGATAATCGGGAGTAGACTGATAGGGCGCTAATTTGCCGGGTCTGATTTGTCCTGCTTTTTGTGTACAGGACATACCTGGGCAATTTTCCATATTGTCGGGTAGATGCCAGTGTTGTAGCTGTACTGGAACAGCTTGGCTAGGGGCGTGACAAGTTATGGATCACAAGTCTTCAGTACTATTGCCGGAATGTTGTCAGGGCCCATAGCCTTTGCAGTATCCAGTGCCTTCAGCCATTTCTTGATATCATGTGGAGTGAACTGGATGGCTGAAAACTGGCATCTGTGATGCTGGGGACCTCAGGAGGAGACAGAGATGGATCATCCACTCGGCACTTCTGGCTGAAGATGGATGCAGATGTTTCAGCCTTCTCTTTTGCACTAATGTGCTGGGATCCCCCATCGTTGAGGATAGGGATGTGAAGCCACCTCCTCCTGTCAACTGTTTAACTGTCCACCACCATTTATGACTGGATCTGGGAGGACTGCAGAGCTTAGATCTGATCCGTTGATTGTGGGATCGCTGAGCCCTGTCTATCGCATGCTGCTTCCACTGTTTGGCATGCAAGTAGTCCTGTGTTGTGGCTTCACCAAGCATTTTTAGGTATGCCTGGTGCTGCTCCTGGTATTCCTTCCTTCACTCTTCATTGAACCAGGGTTGGTCCCCCAGCTTGATGGTATTGGTAGAGTGGGGGATATGCCAGACCAGGAGGTTACAGATTTTGGCTGAATACAATTATACTGCTGCTGAAGGCCCACAGTGCCTTATGGATGCCCAGTTTTGAGCTGTTAGATCTGTTCAAAATCCATCCCGTTTAGCATGGTTGTAGTGCCACACAACACGATGGTGGGTACCCTTAATGTGAATACGGGACTTTGTCTCTACAAGGACTGTGCGCTGGTGACTCCGACCAATACTGTCATACAGATGCCCCTGAGATAGATAGATTGGTAAGGACGAGGTCAAGTAGGTTTTTCCCTCTTGTTGGTTCCCTCAACACCTGCTGCAGACCTAGTCTTGCAGCTATGCCCTTTAGGACTCGGCCAGCTCAGTCAGCAGTGGTGCTACCAAGCCACTCTTGGTGATGGACGTTGAAGACCCCACCCAGAGTATATCTGGTGCCATTGCTACCCTCAGTGCTTCTTCCAATTGTTGTTCAACATGGAGAAGCATTGATTCATCAGCTAAGGGGGGGGGGGGGGGGGGGAGGGAAACAGTAGGTGGTAATCAGCAGGAGGTTTCCTTGCCCATGTTTGACCTGATGCCATGAGACTTCATGAGGTCCAGAGTCCATGTTGAGGACTCCCAGGGCAACTCCCCCCCACCTGTATACCACTGAGCTGCCACCCCTGGTGGGTCTGTCCTGCCAGTGGGACAGGACATACCCAGGGATGGTGATGGTGGTCTCTGGGACAATGTCTGTAAGGTATAATTCTGTGAGTATGACTATGTCAGGCTGTTGCTTGACGAGTCTGTGGGACAGCTCTTCCAATTTTGGCACAAGCCCCCATATGTTAGTGCCCTGAGTTTTCCTGGGGGTGGGGAGATGGTGGCAGAGGTTGGAAATCAACCAGAGTTTCCACTATATATATTAAAGTTCTACAAGTATAACTGTGAGCATAGCTCTAATGCCCCACATAATTAAAGAAACGGTTGACAACTATTATCAATGCTTATATTTCATTTAGTTGATATTATCAGCTTGCTTTAGATAATGGTAGTCATGCCTGAGTCAGAAGGTATGTATGGATTCAAAACGTGTCATCGGCACATATCAGTTAGATGACACTTCAAAGGGCTCATCTGTCTATACTGGTAGTTCAGTTCGGCATTATAAGTCCCACAGCACTTTCAGAAGAGGGAGTTCCTCTGGTTTCCTGGCAAATATTCCTTCCGCAATCAACAAGACTAAAAACAGATGAATTGATCATTCAATTCACAGCTATCTGTTGAAACTTATGTGCTCAAAATAGCTATCTTATTTTTCTACACAGCACCAGTGACTGAATTTGAAGTAATTCATTGTCAGTAAGTACTTGGAGTTGTGATGCACATAAATGCATGAATAATAACTACTTAATCAAGTTACTGGAAAGCAATTAGCACCCATGGAACCATTTCCCAACAAAAAGTTAATGCCTTAAGGAGAGCAAGAAAATCTGCAAAATAAAAAAAGGTGAAGAATGCTGGGGTTGCACAATACATTGAACAGCTCTGGGCATATGTCCACAATTCCAAAGACTCCAAATTAACAATTTCATTTGTGACTTTGAGAGGTTACATGTTAACTTCAAAAAAGTTACATTGAGTGAAGGAACATTTTTGTCCTATTATGACATCTACAGAATGAGTAGCGTACAAACAAATTAACACTAAGTACCTCATGAATGTATGCTCTTCGCTTAACCTCTGGGGAACTTTCAGGTGATGAAATGTTCTTTGGACAGGCCAAAGGAAAGAAGAAAAAAGTAAAAATGTGAACAATGGATACTTTAAAACTGAGCTGAATTAATTAGTTCATAGTATTCCATATCAAATAAACCAAACTATTATAGCACATCTCAAAAGTTCTTTTTAATACTATCACATTGCTGTTCGTGGGAGTTTGCTGTGCGCAAATTGGCTGCTGCGTTACCTACATTACAACAGTGACTGCACTTCAAAAGTGCTTCGTTTGCTGTAAAGCACTTTGTGACATTCGGTGGCCATGAAAGTGCAATAAATGCAAGTTTTTCTTTCTCTTTTATTGTAATAAATACCAGGAGATAACCTCCCTCTTAAGGTTGACTTCATTCTTCGAGGTTAAGCATTTTTTTAAAATGCATTAGGATAAACCCAAATTACCAATGGACATTATCATGGAGTAACAGTCTATAGTAAATTTGTTCCCTCAGCCAGCAAATTCCTCCTGGTTACTGTCTCCCAATTTCCCAGTAATGTAATTTTAGTACCTTTTACATTTAGTGTGACATCAATAAAACAAATTGACATTACCACATCACAACAACAATGACAAGACGCTGTAAGGGTGGGTCTGTAGAATATGAAGGATCCTTCCCATTTGAAAGCACATAATTTTTCTTCTCCATCTGAACTCTCTACTTAGGCCATAAGGAATATGACAGGACTACGCAGCACCTCAAGCCTGTTCCACTATTTAATTCGATCATGGCTGATCTGTACCTCAACTCATTTACCACCCCTTGCTCCATATCCCTTGATACCCTGACCTAACAACAATCTATTGATCTTAGTCTTAAAAGTTTCAATTGATCCATAATCCACATACCTTTGGGGTGAGGGGGGGGGGGGGAAAGAGGGCAGGGGCGGGAAAAAGAGTTTCAGATTTTTACTACTACTTTGTGTGAAGTGTTTCCTGATTTTACTCTTGAATGACCTGGCTCTAATTTTAAGGTTGTACCCCCTGTTCTGGGTGCCCCATCAGATAGTTTCTCTGGATCTACCCTATCTAACCCTCGTCATTTCAAACACCTCAATTCAATCACCCCTCTATCTTCCATACCCAAGTGAATACAAATTAAGTTTATGCAACCTACCCCAACAATTTAACACTAAGCGATGGCATCATTCTGGAAAACCTGCAATGCACCCACTCCAAGGCCAGTTTATCCTGCCTGAGCTGCAGTGCCCAGAACTGAATGTGGCTCAGCAAATGGGGTCTGGCTGTATATAAATGAAGCATTACTTCCTCACTTTGTTTTCCAGCTCCCTTGAGATACAAGGCCAACATTTCATTAGCCTTTTTGATTTATTTTTGTGCCTGGGCACTAGCTTTTAGTGATTTGTGTACCTGAACATGCAAATTCCTATACTCTTGCACAGTTTTGAGTCCCACCCTTAAAGAAAATATCCTGATTTGTCTTTTTTGGATCCAATGTGGATTACTGCCCACTTTCTTTTTTATTCATTCATGGGATGTGGGCGACGCTGGTCAGGCCAGCATTTATTGCCCATCCTGATTTGCCCTTGAGAAGGTGGTGGTGAGCTGGCTTCTTGAACCGCTGCAGTCCATTTGGGGTAGGTATACCCACAGTGCTGTTAGGAAGGGAGTTCCAGGATTTTGACCCAGCGACAGTGAAGGAATGGCGATATAGTTCCAAGTCAAGATGGTGTGTGACTTGGAGGGGAACTTGCAGGTGGTGGTGTTCCCATGTATTTGCTGCCGTTGTCCTTCTAGTTGGTACAGGTCGCGGGTTTGGAAGGTGCTGTCGAAGGAGCCTTGGTGCATTGCTGCAGTGCATCTTGTAGATGGTACACACTGCTGCCACTGAGCGTCGGTGGTGGAGGGAGTGAATGTTTGTAGATGGGGTGCCAATCAAGTGGGCTGCTTTGTCCTGGATGGTGTCGAGCTTCTTGAGTGTTGTTGGAGCTGCACCCATCCAGGCAAGTGGAGAGTATTCCATCACACTCCTGACTTGTGCCTTGTAGATGGTGGACAGGCTTCGGGGAGTCAGGAGGTGAGTTACTCGCCTCAGGATTGCAAGCCTCTGACCTGCTCTTATAGCCAAGGTATTTATATGGCTACTCCAGTTCAGTTTCTGGTCAATGGTAGCCCCTAGGATGTTGATAGTGGGGGATTCAGCAATGGTAATGCTGTTGAATGTCAAGGGGAGATTGTTAGATTCTCTCTTGTTGGAGATGGTCATTGCCTGGCACTTGTGTGGCGTGAATGTTACTTGACACTTATCAGCCCAAGCCTGAATATTGTCCAGGTCTTGCTGCATTTCTACACGGACTGCTTCAGTATCTGAGGTGCTGAACATTGTGCAATCATCAGCGAACATCCCCACTTCTGACCTTATGATTGAAGGAAGGTCATTGATGAAGCAGCTGAAGATGGTTGGGCCCAGGACACTACCCTGAGGAACTCCTGCAGTGATGTCCTGGAGCTCAGATGATTGACCTTCAACAACCACAACCATCTCCCTTTGCGCTAGGTATGACTCCAGCCAGCGGAGGGTTTTCCCCCTGATTCCCATTGACCTCAGTTTTGCTCGGGCTCCTTGATGCCATACTCGGTCAAATGCTGCCTTGATGTCAAGGGCAATCACTCTCACCTCACCTCATGAGTTCAGCTCTTTTGTCCATGTTTGAACCAAGGCTGTAATGAGGTCAGGAGCTGAGTGGCTCTGGCGGAACCCAAACTGAACGTCACTGACCAGGTTATTGCTAAGCAACTGCCGCTTGATGGCACTGTTGATGACACCTTCCATCACTTTACTGATGATTGAGAGTAGGCTGATGGGGCAGTAATTGGCCGGGTTGGACTTGTCCTGCTTTTTGTGTACAGGACATACCTGGGCAATTTTCCATATTGCAGGATAGATGCCAGTGTTGTAGCTGTACTGGAACAGCTTGGCTAGGGGCGCAGCAAGTTCTGGAGCACAGGTCTTCTGTACTATTGCCGGAATATTGTCAGGGCCCATAGCTTTTGCAGTATCCAGTGCCTTCAGTTGTTTCTTGATATCACGCAGAGTGAATCGAATTGGCTGAAGTCTGGCATCTCTGATGCTGGGGACTTCTGGAGGAGGCTGAGATGGATCATCAACTCGGCACTTCTGGCTGAAGATTGTTGCAAATGCTTCAGCCTTATCTTTCGCACTGATGTGCTGGGCTCCCCCATCATTGAGGATGGGGATATTTGTGGAGCCACCTCCTCCAGTTAGTTGTTTAATTGTCCACCACCATTCACAGCTGGATGTGGCAGGACTGCAGAGCTTTGATCTGATCCGTTGGTTATGGGATCGCTTAGCTCTGTCTATCGCATGCTGCTTATGCAGTTTGGCACGCAGATAGTCCTGTGTTGTAGCTTCACCAGGTTGACCCCTCATTTTGAGGTGTGCCTGGTGCTGCTCCTGGCATGCCCTCCTGCACTCTTCATTGAACCAGGGTTGGTCTCCTGGCTTGATGTGAGGTTACAGATTGTGGCTGAGTACAATTCTGCTGCTGCTGATGGCCCACAGCGCCTCATGGATGCCCAGTTTTGCATTGCTAGATCTGTTCGAAATCTATCCCATTTAGCACGGTGATAGTGCCACACAACACGACGGACAGTATGCTCAATGTGAAGGCGGGACTTCGTCTCCACAAGGACTGTGCGGTGGTCACTCCTACCAATACTGTCATGCACAGAAGCATCTGCAGCAGGCAGATTGGTGAGGACGAGGTCAAGTATGTTTTTCCCTCGTGTTGGTTCCCTCACCACCTGCCGCAGACCCAGTCTAGCAGCTATGTCCTTTAGCACTCAGCCAGCTCAGTCAGTAGTGGTGCTACCGAGCCACTCTTGGTGATGGACATTGAAGTCCCCCACCCAGAGTACATTTTGTGCCCTTGCCACCCTCCGTGCTTCCTCCAAGTGGTGTTCAACATGGTGGAGTACTGAGTCATCAGCTGAGGGAGGGCAGTAGGTGGTAATCAGTAGGAGGTTACCTTGCCCATGTTTGACCTGATGCCATGAGACTTCATAGGGTCCGGAGTCGATGTTGAGGACTCCCAGGGCAATTCCCTCCCTACTGTATACCACTGTCCTGCCACCTCTGGTGGGTCTGTCCTGCCGGTGGGACAGGATATACCCGGGGATGGTGATGGCAGTGTCTGGGACATTGTCTGTAAGGTATTATTCCGTGAGTATGACTATGTCAGGCTGTTGCTTGACTAGTCTGTGGGACAGCTCTCCCAACTTTGGCACAAGCCCCCAGATGTTAGTAAGGAAGACTTTGCAGGGTCGACAAGGCTGGGTTTGCCCTTGTCGTTTCCGGTGCCTAGGTCGATGCCGGGTGGTCCGTCCGGTTTCATTCCTTTTTATTGACTTCGTAGTGGTTAGGTACAACTGAGTGGCTTGCTAGGCCATTTCAGAGGGCGTGTAAGAGTTAACCACATTGCTGTGGGTCTAGAGTCACATGTAGGCCAGACCAGGTAAGGACAACAGATTTCCTTCCCTAAAGGACATTAGTAAACCAGATGGGTTTTTACAACAATCGACAATGTTTTCATGGCCATCATTAGACTAGCTTTTAATTCCAGATTAATTGAATTCAAATTCCACCTTCTGCTGTGGTGGGATTCGAACCCATGTCCCCAGAGAAATACCCTGGGTCTCTGGGTTACTAGTCCAGTGATAATACCACTACGCCACCGCCTACCCCTATGATAGGGATTCGAATATCCCTGTGATGGAATTCGCACCCATGTCCCCACATTGAACTCCATTTGCCATAGTTTTGCCTACTCACTTAATCTTTGCTACTTCCTGCTCCCATCTGCACTACTTAACTCCCTTCTAACATAATGCCACCTGCAAAACTGGATATAAGAACATAAGAACTAGGAGCAGGAGTAGGCAATTCAGCCCCTCGAGCCTGCTCAGTCATTCAGTACGATCATGGTTGATCTCACCTCGTCCTCAATTCCACTTTCCTGCCCGATCTCCATAACCCTTCAACCCTTTACTAATTTAAAAATCTGTCTAGCTCCTCCTTAAATTATTCAATGTCCCGGCTTCCATCACACTCTGAGGTAATGAATTCCACAGACTCACGACCCTTTGAGAGAAGTCATTTCTCCTCATCTCTGTTTTAAATCTGCTACCCCTTATCCTAAAACTATGACCTCACGTTCTAGATTGTCCCACCAGAGGAAACATCCTCTCTACGTCTACTTTGTCAATCCCCATAATCATCTTATATACCTCAATTAGATCTCCTCTCATTCTTCTAAACTCTAACGAGAGTAAGGTCTAAACTGCTCAATGTCTTTTCATAAGACAAATCCCTCATCTCTGGAATCAACCTAGTTAGCCTCCTCTGAACTGTCTCCAATGCAACTACATCCTTCCTCAAGTAAGGGGACCAAAACTGTACGCAATACTCCATGTGCGGTCTCACTAAATCCTTGTACAGTTGCAGCAACACTTCCCTACTTTTATACTTTATTCCTTTAGCAATAAATGCCAAAATTCCATTTGCCTTCCTTATTAACTGCTGTACCTGCATACTAGTTTTCAGCGATTCATGCACGAGGACACCCAGATCCCTCTGCGCCGAAGCACTCTGAAGTTTCTCTCCATTTAGATAATAATTTGTCTTTCTATTCTTCCGACCAAAATGGATAACCTCACACTTATCCAAGTTAAACACTATCTGACAAATTTTGGCCCATTCACCTAACCTATCCATATCCATTTGTAAATTTCTGATTTCTTTATTGCAACTTACTATCCCACCTATTTTAGTGTCATCTGCAAATTTGGCTATAGTACCTTCTATCCCTGCATCCAAGTCATTTAATATAGATTGTAAATAGTTGGGGCCCGAGAACTGAATCCTGTGGCACCCCACTAGTTACATCTTGCCAACCAGAAAAGGACCCATTTATCCTAACTCTGTTTTCTGTTGGTTAGCCAATCCTCTATTCAAGCTAATAAATTGCCCCTAACCCCATGTGATCTTACCTTGTGTATTAACCTTTTGTGTGGCACCTTATCAAATGCCATCTGCAAGTCCAGATATACTACATCTACAGGATCCCCATTATCCACTTTGCTTGTTACATCTTCGAAGAACTCCAGCAAATTAGTCAAACACGATTTACCCTTCATTAAACCATGCCGACTCTGATGGATTGCGTTTTGCCTTTCTAAAGGCAAATGCTTCGTGCATTCAGACATAAAGCCTTTAAGTTTGTTCTATTATCAAATTTCCCTGCTCTTGTGCGATTCCTTGGTGTAATATGATGTTCACACGTTCTGTCCCTCCCTTTTATTTTCTGGTAACAATCAGCCTCATCACTAACCTGCACCCCTACCTTCTCCTTTAACTTTGACCTCCTAATTTTCCATGCAACTGAACCCTCCCCCCACTATTTAGTTATGCGATTCGCCAGGACTCTGGTCCCAGCATGATTCAGGTGGAACCCGTCCCATCGGAACAGCTCCCTCCATCCCCAGTACTGGTGCCAATGTGCCATGAATTCAAACCCATTTCTCCCACACCAATCTTTGAGCCACGCATTTATCTCATTAATCTTATTGACCCTGTGCCAATTAGCTCATGGCTCAGGTAGTACCCCCAGAGATTATTACCTTTTTGGTTCTGCTTTTTATTTTGCCCCTAGATGCTCATATTCCCTCAGCAGAACCTCTATCCTCGTTCTACCTATATCGTTGGTACCTATGTGGACCACGACAACTGGATCTTTCCCCTCCCACTCTAAGTTCCTCTGCATCCCAGATATTCCTTCATCCAAGTCATTGATAAATATGAAGAAAATGTTCAGACTCAGTAGATTCTCAGGAACACTACTTGTTACATCCTGCTAATTCGAGTATGTACACTTTATCCCTACTGTCTCCTACCAACTACTTTCCAAACCATGTTGCACGGTTGCCTCCAATACTGTGCATTTTCATTGTTGCTAATAATCGATTGTGCAGAACATCAAATGCCTTTGAAAGTCAGGCATAGACACTCCCACATCCACCAGGCTGCAGACCTCCTCAAAAACGCTACTAGGTTAATCAGACATGACTTACCTATGCTGACTCGACTCTGTCCCTAATGACAAATTCTAATAACCTCCCCACAACTGAAGTTAGGCACAATCCCCAACTCAACAGTTTTGGAAAATTATGACTGCACAGTGTAATAAACATCTTTGCTCCTTGTTTTGGCTTATTGAAAAACTTTTTAAATGAGGAAGAACGACATGCAAAGGAAGGCACATTACAAAGCAGTCACTCTTGAGACACAGTCTGCTCATAAAATGGGAACACAAGGATCTGCCAAATTTAAAACAATATTCACTTGTGGTAAACCTTATGGAAATGTAATACCTCCAGAGTGGAGGCTTTATTTGGAAAGATATAAGAGCTACTAGGTGACCACAGCCTCAGTGGCCAACTTGGTGAGCATCAGAACAAAGGATCTGGGACATTTTCAGGTTGTGTCCCCCAAACAATCTTTATTATCCATCCAGGAATCCATCAGATTGATCATCTGATCCTTAAAATGCTGAAACTTGAAGCTGCATTAAGTGCTGGGTTGTACTGTGAGGCATCTTGTTTTTGGGTACCTCAATCCTAGAGTGAAGTCCTCTCAGCTGATTGTAGAGAGTAGAAGTGGTTGCAGCTTATGCCTAGAGGAAATGTTGTTTGCTAAAGTCCACCAATCGAAGCCCAGGGAAAAAGCCCGAGTTAAAATCACAACATGACAAGAGAAAGAAGCTAAAATGACCAGCGCAAGAAAAGATTAAGAAAAATTTTGTCGTTCTTTGCCAGCTGTCATTCTGCATGGACCCCTATGCCCAAACATATACATTCTATCGCAGAAGACCCAAATGCTACTTTCGTTTCTCACTACTAGCAAATGAGCCTACAGACTTACCGTCATGAACTCTAGACCCATCCTATATAATAAGCATAACAGGAAAGCGCTAGGCAGCCATTGACCACTGTGTGTTCATGTTACATTTTAGAAGTAAAACATACAATTTGAATAGCCATCATGAATTGTAAAGCACTTCTGGTATGATACATGCTTAAAATTTGGAGAGATTTTCCAACTTAATTGTATAAATTATCAGAATGTATATTTATAAATTCAACTGAATAAGAGAAAGGCTTAGGATATATGACGGCAACAAATTTTCATCAAAGCAACTGTTAGGACCAGGTGAGAAAGAGGTCTAGTGTTCACTTTCAGCCTTCACCTGGTCTTACTGCAACAGATTTAATTTTAAACACACCGTGTTTTTAGCTCCCCCCTTGGTGAATCCTTATTCACCACTTTCCAATTATCAGGCAAAGAAACCAGCACAAGCAGGCTTTCTTAGATTTAAAGAAAAGTTGAAATTTTTAAACAAACTCTAATTTGGTTAACGCCTACGGATACACGATGTGCCCACACTAGCATGCATACACGATGCACACATGCAAATAGAGACAGAAAGGTACTGTCTGTGCGGAGTTTGCAAGTTCTCCCCGTGACCGCGTGGGTTTCCACTGGGTGCTCCGGTTTCCTCCCACAGCCAAAGACTTGCAGGTTGATAGGTAAATTGGCCATTGTAAATTGCCCCTGGTATAGGTAGGTGGTAGGAGAATTGAGGGAAGGTGGGGATATGGGATTAATGTAGGATTAGTATAAATGGGTGGTTGATGGTTGGCACAGACTCGGTGGGCTGAAGGGCCTGTTTCAGTGCTATATCTCTCTATGACTCTAAAAAAGAAAAAGAAAATGGAAAAGTTTGAGGCAATATCTGAAGAGTTGTTGTTGCAGTTCTTCGAGCTCATTGTAGAGTCCTTGATTGTAGGTACATCCTGCATTTCGTTAGGGCCCAGTATTCTTCTTAACCTTGTTCGCTGTGGGAGATTTTTCTCTCTTGGGGTTCATGTGTCGTCAGTGGATTCAGAGGTTTGTGAGAACGAGATGGGAGCAGACAGAAGAGATCTCAGTCGAGGAGGAGTCAACAATTTTCTGAATTCAAACTGTTTGGCAACCTAGGGTTTTCTGAATTGTACAATCAGGTTAGTCATGTGACTAACTAGTCTGACCAGGTCATGGATTGTATCACTTTAGCAGTCTCTGGAATGCTCCTCTTACACACAAATACCTGGTGATCAAGGTCCATTGTGGGTTGAATGTGTCAGGGAATGGTCCTTTGTCCTTCCAAGCACCATCTGTTAACATGTAAATGTCTTTTTCAGCCATGGCTGATCTGTTTAACAAGTCCTTTCTTCACTCCAGTAACAGTTTAAAATCAATGTTCATGACAAAATTAATGTGCCTCATTCTTGGCAGGTGGGGGCCGAGCATGATACCTCCACACCCAGCGGAATGAAATGCGATTTGAGAAACGGCGCAATTCATTAATAGGGTCGATGGAAAATATGGTACAGAAAAAACCCATGCATTTCTCTCATTCATTCACAAATCCTAAAAGTGATTATCATCCTTTTTTGGCATCCCAATAAACATGTGGTTCTTTTTTAGGGATGTTTCTCTTCCATTTCCCCTTTTCCATGGCTGCCTGGGGTCTTTCTACTGAGGTAATTTTTTTCCCCAGGAAAGACAGCAGTGGGCGGGTCTATCTGAACTCTCTTTCAGTGCTTTGCTGAGTCATGCAAAGGCTTTTGACTTTGGGGGAATGGGCCGTTTTCTTTTTTGACTGCGGGGGAGGATTCTTTGCTAATCTCCCCTTTGTCCTGTGCCTGCAGATATTTGTGCAGGCTCTACTGCACTTCCCTGTGGCACCTCAACTAGGTGAGACATTACCCTCACAGTTTCTCTGCCCCCTGGAGGTCTATCCTTGTCTCTGCAAGTTCCTGTAAATGCTGTTAGCAACTCTGGTGGGGTGCTTCTCTTGTCTGCATTTATGTAGGAAGACGTGAAGTCTAACTTGTCACAGTTTCTGGGGTTGGCTACTGGACAGTAAGGCTTTTCATCCAGGATTCCTCCCGGACTTCCTTTAACCTGCTCTCTTGGTCACTTTTTCCCCTTCCCTGACTAACCTTTTTCCTGTCTGTCCCCTTTTGTTCACGGCAGGGGTCCCTTACAGTTCACCAGTGCTCTGCTGGAGGGTCCTCCTAACACCGGTACAGGACTTAGGGATGCAGGTTTCACTGTCGGTTGGGGTTTTCCCTCAATCTGGCACATGCAGCAACTCCTGCAGTACTCCACCACATCTTTGTGGAGTTTTGGCTAATCAAACTGCTGTCTTATACGGGCTTTGGTCTTTCGTATGCTGGCATATACAGCCACTGTAGTCTCTTGGGCCCTTAATATTTCTCTCCGGTATCTATGCAGCACCACTAACTAGTAAACTACTGTCCACTGCTTGCTCTCAGGTCTATGAGGAGAACCCTATTTCCTCATTGGTACCTCATTCTTTAAATAGTAGCAATCAGGGACTCCCTCTGCTTCACTTTCAGACTGGGCAGCCTGTGCTAACTCTCGCAGTACTGGGTCGGCTTGCTGAGCCTCAGCTGGGGAAAATCCATTTACTTCACTCCCTGGGTCACCTAACTTTCCAAAAAAAGTCTCAGAAAGACAGACCGGTCATCTGCCTGCAGTGCCAATTCAGTCTCCTCTGGGGGAGCTGGTTTGATCATGGCCTGATCCACTACACATTCTGGGAAACTGCAGGGGACCATCTCCTGCCACTGCCCTGTCTCTCTGACCTCCTGCAGTCTTTCTTTCACTACTTGGGGGGCTACCACCTTCACCCCCACCAGATAATTGCCTAGGAGCAGGTCAACCCCGTCTACAGGCAAACTAGGGGCAATCACTATGGTTACCAGCCCCGAAACTAGGTCGCACTCTAGATGCACCCGGTGTACAGGTACAGGCATACACTGCCCTCCATTCACCACCATTCTGGTGTTCACTGTACTTTCTGGGAGAAAGGTCAGGCCTTTTCCCAGTAAAAGGGATCTAGTGGTCTGTGTCCCTGAGAATTACTATGCGCTTCTTGCCCCACTCGAGGGGTATGGGGTTACTTTCCCTTCAAACACAAAACCCTGATAACCTTCAGGAATCCCATTAGCTTTTCTTGCACTTGCAGCCATACGCTTCCTGGGTCTCTCTCTTACTGCAGTTAAAGACACAGGTTGTTCTGCTGTGCTTTCCATCAGGTTCCCTTCTTCACTGAGCGGGTGTGCCCTGATTAACCCTACCGGTTTTCCCTTCCGTTTCCAGCAGTCAGCTTTTAAATGCCTTGCTTTATTACAATGGAAGCACACAGGTCTCTGGGTCTCACTCTTACTCACAGCATCTTCCTTTTTGGCTAGAGGGGGGCCCCTGTGTCTCCCGCTTTCCTTTCTCTCCCTGGACTGCTTGGGTTCTTATCACCTTCCCACCCTTTGTCCTTTTCGGATTTGTGGGGGTGACTAGGAAAGGTTCTCCCCTGGGAAACTGACTTATAAATTAAAACAAACGCATCGGCCAGAACAGCTGCTTGCCGGGCTCTCTGGACTCGCTGCTCCTCTACATGGGTCTTTATGGAGAGTGGGAGACCGAGTGTTTAAATTCCTCCAGCAGAATTACTTCTCTGAGATTCTCCTAGCTGAGCTGTACTTTAAGAGCCCTCAGCCACTGGTCAAAAGCCAGCTGCTTACTTCTTTCAAACTCCAGATAAGTTTCATTAGCTTGCTTCTTGAGGGTTCTAAACTTTTGGCGATAGGCTTCGGGTACTAATTCATATGCCCCAAGGATAGCATTTTTTGTCAGTTCATGATTTGATGAACGCTCATCTGGCAACAGGGAATAAACCTCATGGGCTTTTCCGGTTAGCTTGCTTTGTAGTAAAAGAGACCAGGTCTCAGCTGGCCATTTTAGCTGCCTTGTCAGTTTCTCAAAGGACACAAAAAATTCTTCTATGTCTTCTTCATTGAATTGTGGAATTAGTTGAGCTAGTTTTAACAATTCTGTACCCAGCCCTGAATTACGCTCCTCGATATTGGCCATGCTTCGCTGGGGTTACTTGTCACCCTCTAGTTAACTCAAGCCACTTCAGCTCTATTTCTTCGCATTCCTTCCGGAATATTCTTCCTCTCTCTCCCATTCCTTCTCCTGTCTTTCTTTTTCTTCCCGTTCCTTCTGGAAGGCTCTTTCTTTCTCCCTCCTCTCTAACTCAAGTTTCCTCTGTTCCAATTGCATCTTTGCCAACAATACTCTGTCAGAGTCTACTTCTAACCCAGTTTCTGTTTCTTCAGATTCACGGGAAAAATGGTTGGCCACTAGCCTATGGAGTTCAGATTTCCTAGCCTTGCCACTTTCAGTGATCCCAAGCTGCTCAGCCATTTTCCTCAACTCCTCCACAGACAGTGCTTTTAACTTATCCCAAGTTACTTCACCCTGGCTTGGGGAGCTACTAGCTTAAGTTGCAGACATGTTAATATTCAAGCACACACAACCACAAGAAAACCTGTATTGAAATCTTGCTCTTTTTTGATTGAGAACAAATTGGCTTCACACTTCCAATTTCTCGTTTGTCTCTGGGTCAATTCGAATGCCAGCACCCAAATTTCTGTTACAACCAGGTGAGAAAGAGGTCTAGAGTTCACTTTCAGCCTTCACTTGGTTTTACTGTAACAGGGTTTAATTTTAGACACACTGTTTTTAGCTCCCCCTTGGTGAATGCTTGTTCACCACTTTCCAATTATAAGCAAAGAAACCAGCACAAACAGGCTTTCTTAGATTTAAAGAAGAAAAGTTGAAATTTATTAAACTCTAATTTGGTTAATGCCTACGGATACACAACACGCCCACGCTAGCATGCATACTCGATACACACATGCAAATAGAGACAGAAAACAGAAGAAAAATAAAATGGATAAGTTTGAGGCAATAGCTGAAGAGTAGTCGTTATGGTTCTTCGAACTCACTGTAAAGTCCTTATTGTAGCTAGATCTTGCTTTATGTTGGGGGCCCAGTATTCTTCTTAAACCTTGTTCGCTGCAGCAGACTTTTCTCTCTTGGGGTTCATGCGTCTTCAGTGGATTCAGAGGCTTGTGAGAAAGAGATGGGAGCAGACAGGAGAGAGATCGTCTCAATCCAGGAGCAAACAGACACTCTCAGTTCAAACTGTTTGTACAATTCAGAAAAACCCAGGTTGCCAAGCAGGTTAGTCATGTGACTAACTGGTCTGACCATGTCTTGGATTATATCACCTTAGCAGTCTCTGGAATGCTCCTTTTACACATAATACCTAGTGATTAAGGTCCATTGTGGTTTGAATGTGTTAGGGAATGGTCTGTTGTCCTTCCAAGCACCGTCTGTTAATATGCACATGTATTTTCCAGCCATGGCTGATCTGTTTAACAAGTCCTTTCTTCACTCTAGTACCAGTTTAAAATCAATGTTCATGACAAAATTAATGTGCCTCATTCTTGGTAGGTGGGGGCCCAGCATGACAGCAACTATGAAGAAATTGGTCTAGAGGTGGTAACATGGATCCTCAGAAAGAATAAAACTTTATATAGCTCTGGATGGGGCTCACAAAACCAATACCTTCCCATCAAAATAAAGTCTTAAAGGGTTGTTGTTATTATCTCTTTCCTGTTTGGAAAGTTGTATTTATCTTAATGGAATCCAGAAGATATAATGCATTATCCAATCAATCATTCTTTAAGACTATTATTTCTTCCAGAAAAAGGCTTTAGAAAAATATAAGCACAAATTAACTATTCTTTAAATATCACTTTTACAAGAAAATCCATCAATCTTGTTTTTAAGTCTATAATATGCATCTGGTTAAATATGGAAAATACAAGTTATTGTACAGATTGTTCCTGGCCTAATATTATCTTAAAGCAAAATAGCACAGACTCAATTTTAATTTTACAGTTCCTGTAATATTTCAGTAATGTATCATTTTCCTATTTAAAAAAAATAGAACATACCTCAAACTCCAGGGAATTTCCTTGAAGGTTGGGTGTTACAGGTGTCACAGGTGAATAAACAGGGTTGTACCCATTTCTACAAGATTCGTCCTCTGTTCTTCCTTTTGTTGGAGTACTACACATAGAAGGATCTGAGGCAGTGATATCAACAAATGGGGGAGTTGTCTGTGGAGAAGGAATTGGAGTGGAGAGCTCAGGTAAACCAGAATCTGTTAGATGGCGTAATCTTCTCTTCTTTAAAGGGGTAATTAATTCTGTAAGACAAGGTAAAAGATGAGAATAGCAGAAAATAATTTTTGGAAGTAAGGACAAGAGAAAATCTGAATAAAAATACTCAAAATTTGATCAATTAATTCATGAAAGAAAAAAAATCAAACTGCACATATTTTGGACAAGACCTGTAAACAATACATAGTTAAACTCAAAACCCTTCTCCCGCTACACACATGTCCTCAATCATCTTCAACAACCCCTCCGCATGGCACCTTTCCAAGCATGAGCAGGAGATGTAACATCTGCCCTTTTACCTCCTCCCAAACATCTTTCCAGGTGAAACAGCGATTTACTTGTATTTCTTTTAACTTATTATACTGTTATTCACTGCTCACGATGCAGTCTCCTCTACACTGGGGGAAACTAAACGCAGAATAAGTGACCACTTTGCAAATACTTCCATTGCTTCTGTATGCATAACCCCAGTTTCCGGTCGCCTGTCATTTTAATTTTCCGCCCCACTCCCTCTGTGACCTCAGCTTCCTACACTGTTCCAATGAAGCTCAGGAAACAATACCTCATCTTTGAATTAGGCATTTCACAGCCTTACAGACTGAACACTGAGCTCAACAATGTTAGACCATAACCTGGGTCTTTACCTTTTCAAATGGCAGCTGTTCGTGATGGTTCTGCTCTTCTCACTTACAGCTCCTCTAGACCCAACTTTTGTTTTTGTTCCACTACCATCTCCTTCAGCCTTGCACCATTATCCTTTTTGTTATTTAATCTCTCCTGCCCCTTCAGCCTTTGCTTTTGTTCTTTCCTCTCCCCCTCGCTTTTCCTTCCTCTGAGCTTACTTAAAGACTGTTACATTCCCAACTTTTTCCAGTTCTGACGAAAGGTCTTTAACTTGAAATGTTGGGCTGGATATTAAGAGCACGCGCCAATCTTGGCGAGCTCAGAAAATGGCGTCCCACAAGCGCAATCTCAAGCATGGTGACTCATTTAAATAACCGAGGTGGCCCGCCCTCCCGCCCCCAATCTTATGGAGGGGGCGGGCTGTTCGTCCCCGGCAATGCATCAGCTGCCAGTGCGCAGGCGCTATTTTTAGAGGGCAGCCAGCCCTGCTGCCTAATTTAAATTTTTAAACACATACCCCCACAAAATTAAATACATTTCTTATGCCCCTTTCCCACACCCCAAGTAACGATCACATTAACTATTTTCCCTTCCCCCACAAAACACTTACCTTTTACATCTGACCTTCCAACCCCCTAAACTGCACCCATTATGTGCTTTTGACCCAGTTTCCAACCCTCAGCCCCCCGCACTGAAAATCGTACCTCCTCCCCCCTCCCCACATGTGTTAGCCGGCTTTCCCCAGACAGGGAAGTGAAGGCGCAGGAGTGCCAGCCGCCGCGTCAAAGATCGCGGCAGGCCCTCAAGATTGGGGGTAAGTCTATGTAAGTTTATTAATTTTATTTATTTGAATATTTTAATTGAGGCCCTGTCGCCCAGCGGCATTGAGGATCATGGCGCACCTCATCTGGACCCACCTGTAGGCCACTCGGCTACGGATCATGATATCGAGGGTTTGGTAAAATCCAGCCCGTTATTTCTGTTTCGCTCTCTACAGTTGCTGCCTGACCTCTGAGCATTTTCTGTTTTTATTTCAAATTTCCAGCATCTGCACTATTTTACTTTTTGAATTAATGGAGATTGGTTTATTCAAGGAAGGAATAAGATGATTCAGAAGCAACTACCATACTAAACACAAGAAATTTAAAAACTTTTAAACTATCCACCCCAAATCTCAAAACCTAAAAGAAAGTACCAGGACTTTTCCAGTGACTTTGTTGTTTGCTGAAAGCCACAGATTTGTGCTGGCCTGGCACATGTTGTAATTGTAACTAGAGAGAATAGTGGAACTGTTCTGTGGCATTTTGAACAAATTCTATAGTTGTGTACTAGTAAACCAAAAGACCAAAACTGCAACAGAAAAGCCTTTGGATTCTGAGAGAAGGGCTCAGATAGCATCAAGGTCCTACCACCTAAAGTTAAAAGTCTAATGAAAAACTGATCTTAGATTGCTAAAAATTAAATGCACTCTTTGGTAGGAGATTACAGATATGTAACCAGAGTTCTGTGTCAGGAAAATAACCCAAGGATCTATCCCAATGGACATGGAAGACCAAGCAGGGCTGGAGATGATCCCATATATGTGCAGGCTGAGCAAATGAGGAACAGTATTCATTACAATTCTGACTTATTCAAATCACATCATTTTGTTATGACCTCTAACATTTCAGTAGGTTATGACTTTAGCACATTTTAGTACCTGTTAAACAGCAATTCCCACTAAGTGAAGTAGTGCCCGGGCTGTTAGTTTCTCCACTCATTGCTGGACTCAGAGAGCCGTCATACGACGTGGAGTCAAAGGCGTCAGCAACTGCTGAAGTTTCATCTTCCAAGGCCTGCTTTAACCAACGCTTCACAAACAAATTTATGAATTAGATGGTAGTCATCTGCATAATTACAGAGAACAGGATAAAAAAAAGCCTAACTCGAAAATTCTCACTTCCTCAGGGTTCCCATTACTCCTCAGGTAATCGTTAAATTTATGAAAAAGTTAATAAAAACGTTTGCCATTGTAAAATGATGCAGATTTAATCCTCAAAAACTTTATTTAGGCTGGAAATTCACTTTCCATGGGTATTTGGGTATAAACAGTAGAGTCCCTTTATCAAATTCAAAATGACAGTAGCCTTTACTAACTCCACATTAGTTCAATAAATAGTGATCTGTGTTTTAAGTGGGCTATGACATCAAAAATCTACTAAATAAAAATAAACTTACATTACCATTAAATGTGGAGATAAAATTATGTTACCTTTTTACAGGATCCAGCTTTTGGTTCCAAAGGTTCTTTCCGTCGTCTTCTCTCTGACAAGAATGGAGAGCAAAAGCGAATATAGTGCTTCGGGGTTGTATAAATATGAGGACTGTGTGTAAGGCCAGGTAATGAATTCAACTGTGTAGCTAAAACCTCAGGGTCAGTTGTTATCCGCAGAGGTCTATCTAAAGGGTTGTCTGTTGGTTTCCCAGCCTTCTCGTTCAACCATTCACTGACCAAGTGCTGAAAAAAAAGACGATTAATGTTGCTAGAAAACCAATAGTAATTATAATTTTAAAAAATCTTTTGTATTTGCTTTCTATCTAAATTTCCTTGTCGGGCTACGCTGGAGCAAAAAACTATTTTAAAAACCACAAAGGTGCTAAATTTTATTTCTGTAAATTGGGAAGTTAAAAATAGGAAGTAAATGTTTATAAAAACAGGGAAGTAGGTAAGATATAAAGGAAATATTGGTATAGATTATTTTTTTAAAAAGAAATGGCTGATTATTGAGAGGCATAAACTATGTAATCACATTACTAATGCTGGAGAATCTACAAACATATGCTGATAATGTTTTCTACGGCATACAAGCACATAAATTTTAACAAGATTAACAGATGGACACAGATCAAATAGATAAATGCATACCTTTTTTGTCTTGGGGTACTTGGTTGCTGGTTTGTTGACAGTTGGTGATGGTGTTCCTATTGATTCTTCTGCTGTTACTGTGGTGCTTTCTGCTGCTGCTGATGGTTCTACTTCGATTGCCTCTTCCTCCATGTTAGCATCGCAAGACCTAGCTGTTGTTTCAGGAAAAGAATTTTCAACTTCATTCTGTTGGTTACTGGAGACATCGACTTCTGGAGAAGATGGAAGAATATCAGAGCAGGTACTGACAGTTCTGTGCCTCCGACGTTGCTGTCCTATGTGAGTCCGACTGCGAGAGAAGCTTTTTCTCTGTTTTGCTCTGTTTACCCTGGCAGGATTTGGCTTACTTAAAATTTCTTCCTTTACTGATTCCTAAGGGAAAGATGAGTATAATGTAAACATCATTAACACAATTCATCCCTGGTTGAGTTGAGAGAGTAAACTTTCCTACAATTTAACATCAAAGGCAAAGAACCAGTGAAAACACGTGGTTTTTCTTAATAGTTACTAGAGATAATGCTGGGCTAGATCTTGCTAGAACATGGCAGCTTGCAACATATGCCTTAAGTTCAATTTTCCTGCCCTTTGCAGCTCAAAACTTTATGTACCCTAACATGCTAAAGTGCAAGCTGATAAGGGTGGATATGAGACCTTAGTTAATGGAGGGACCAACCATGTATCTCCTTAACCAATGATATTTAAGGACTCAAGAGAAGCAAGGGAGCAGAGGAGGAGGGTGAAATAGAGTCAAATCAGGTACAGAAAGAAAAATACAGGAGGGAAAGAAAGATTGGATTAAGAGAGAGAAAAAAGAAACAAAGGAAAAGATTAAAAAAATAAAAATCTGACTTCTGACATTTTTTAAATCTCCAACAATTGACTACATGCAGGAATGAAACAGCACTTTAAATTGTTTGCATTCTGATAGATTGATTGGCATTGCATTATACACTCTTAATTACCAGACTTAATCTTCTGTGGCAAGTTTAGTGGAAAATTAATTGCAAATCCTAATTTTTATAAAATAACAGGGAGGCTAAGAGCAAGTTGCTGCTTGAGCAAATCAAACATCAGAGTGGCGTAAATCAAGCAGCAAGTTCTAAAGGTTCACGACACAGAGCGTATCTCGTAATCCCCTTATGATGAAAGGTCACAGACCAGAAATATCATCTCTGTTTCTCTCTCCATAGATGCTGCCAGACCTGCAGAGTATTTCTAGCATTTTCTGTTTTTTATTTAGATTTCCAGCAACTCCAGTATTTTGCTTTTGTCTGAACCCCCTGAACTCGCTGTTCAATTTTCACATTAATAATGGCGTG
The DNA here is from genome assembly GCF_036365525.1 of Heterodontus francisci. NCBI lineage: Eukaryota > Metazoa > Chordata > Chondrichthyes > Heterodontiformes > Heterodontidae > Heterodontus > Heterodontus francisci. The sequence goes on along the minus strand of NC_090397.1, from coordinate 46,726,844 downwards.
AGTCATTAAGTTATTCTGCCAGCAAGATCCGACTCATTATTTCTTTGCTTTGGCGAAAGATTTAGCTTTCAGAGTACATCAGGTTAGTTTGGAGCTTCATTTTGATCATGTTCATTGTCTGTTGAATCTCTTGCAAGGTCTCAAACAATCAAGTGTATTTGCAGTGATGTATCTTTAGCACTGATGTAGATATCAAAGAACAAAGAACAGTACAGCACAGGAACAGGCCATTCGGCCCTCCAAGCCTGCGCCGATCTTGATGCCTGTCTAAACTAAAACCTTCTGCACTTCCGGGGACCATATCCCTCTATTCCCTTCCTATTCATGTATTTGTCAAGATGCCTCTTAAACGTCGCTATCGTATCTGCTTCCACCACCTCCCCTGACAGCAAGTTCCAGGCACTCACCACCCTCTGTGTAAAAAACTTGCCTCGCACATCCCCTCTAAACTTTGCCCCTCACACCTTAAACCTATGTCCCATAGTAACTGACTCTTCCACCCTGGGAAAAAGCTTCTGACTATCCACTCTGTCCATGCCGCTCATAACTTTGTAAACCTCTATCATGTCGCTCCTCCACCTCAGTCGTTCCAGTGAAAACAATCCGAGTTTTTCCAACCTCTCCTCATAGCTAATGCCCTCCAGACCAGGCAACATCCTGGTAAACCTCCTCTGTACCCTCTCCAAAGCCTCCACGTCCTTCTGGTAGTGTGGCGACCAGAATTGCATGCAATATTCTAAGTGTGGCCTAACTAAAGTTCTGTACAGCTGAAGAATGACTTGCCAATTTTTATACTCTATGCTCCGACCGATGAAGGCAAGCATGCCGTATGCCTTCTTGACTACCTTATCCACCTGCGTTGCCACTTTGTGACCTGTGGACCTGTACGCCCAGATCTCTCTGCCTGTCAATACTCCTAAGGGTTCTGCCATTTACTGTATACCTCCCACCTGCATTAGACCTTCCAAAATGCATTACCTCACATTTGTCCAGATTAAACTCCATCTGCCATTTCTCTGCCCAAGTCTCCAACCGATCTATATCCTGCTGTATCCTCTGACAATCCTCATCATTATCCACAACTCCACCAACCTTTGTGTCGTCCGCAAACTTACTAATCAGACCAGCTACATTTTCCTCCAAATCATTTATATATAATACAAACAGCAAAGGTCCCAGCACTGATCCCTGCGGAACACCAATAGTCACATCCCTCCATTCAGAAAAACACCCATCCACTGATACCCTCTGTCTTTTATGACCAAGCCAGTTCTGTATCCATCTTGCCAACTCACCTCTGATCCCATGTGACTTCACCTTTGATCCCGTGTGACTTCACCTTTTGTACCAGTCTGCCATGCGGGACCTTGTCAAAGGCTTTACTAAAGTCCATATAGATAACATCCACTGCCCTTCCTTCATCAATCATCTTCGTCACTTCCTCAAAAAACTCAATCAAATTAGTAAGACACGACCTCCCCTTCACAAAACCATGCAGTCTCTCGCTAATAAGTTCGTTTGTTTCCAAATGGGAGTAAATCCTGTCCCGAATAATCCTCTTTAATAGTTTCCCTACCACTGACGTAAGGCTCACCGGCCTAGAATTTCCTGGATTATCCTTGCCACCCTTCTTAAACAAAGGCACAACATTGGCTATTCTCCAGTCCTCTGGGACCTCACCTGTAGTCAATGAGGATGCAAAGATTTCTGTCAAGGCCCCAGCAATTTCTTCCCTTGCCTCCCTCAGTATTCTCGGGTAGATCCCATCAGGCCCTAGGGACTTATCTACCTTAATGCTTTGCAAGACACCCAACACCTCCTCCTTTTTGATAATGAGATGACTGAGACGATCTGCACTCCCTTCCCTAGGCTCATCATCCACCAAGTCCTTCTCTTTGGTGAATACTGATGCAAAGTACTCATTTAGCACCTCGCCCATTTCCTCTGGCTCCACACATAGATTCCCATCTCTGTCCTTGAGTGGGCCAACCCTTTCCCTGGCTACCCTCTTGCTCTTTATATATGTATAAAAAGCCTTGGGATTTTCCTTAATCCTGTTTGCCAATGACTTTTCATGACCCCTTTTAGCCCTCCTGACTCCTTGCTTAAGTCCCTTCCTACTGTCTTTATATTCCTCAAGTGCTTCATCTGTTCCTAGCCTTCCAGCCCTTACAAATGCTTCCTTTTTCTTTTTGACTAGGCTCACAATATCCCGTGTTATCCAAGCTTCCCGAAACTTGCCAAACTTGTCTTTCTTCCTCACAGGAACATGCTGGTCCTGGATTTTAATCAGCTGACGTTTGAAAGACTCCCACATGTCAGATGTTGATTTACCCTCAAACAGCCGCCCCCAATCTAAATTCTTCAGTTCCTGCCTAATATTGTTATAATTAGCCTTCCCCCAATTTAGCACCTTCACCCGAGGACTACTCTTATCCTTATCCACAAGTACCTTAAAACTTATGGAATTATGGTCACTGCTCCCGAACTGCTCCCCCACTGAAACTTAGACCACCTGGCCGGGCTCATTCCCCAATACCAGGTCCAGAATGGCCCCATCCCTAGTTGGACTATCTACATACTGTTTCAAGAAGCCCTCCTGGATGCTCCTCACAAATTCTGCCCCATCCAAGCCCCTAGCACTAAGTGAGTCCCAGTCAATATTGGGGAAGTTAAAATCACCCACCACCACAACCCTGTTACCTTTACATCTTTCCAAAATCTCTCTACATATCTGCTCCTCTACCTTCCGCTGGCTGTTGGGAGGCCTGTAGTAAACCCCCAACATCGCGACTGCACCCTTCCTATTCCTGAGCTCCACCCATATTGCCTCGCTGCATGACCCCTCTGAGATGTCCTCCCGCAGTACAGCTGTGATATTCTCCTTAACCAATAATGCAACTCCCCCACCCCTTTTACATCCCCCTCTATCCCGCCTGAAGCTTCTAAAGCCTGGAACATTTAGCTGCCAATCCTGCCCTTCCCTCAACCAAGTCTCTGTAATAGCAACAACACCATATTTCCAAGTACTAATCCAAGGTCTAAGTTCATCTGCCTTACCTGTTATACTTCTCGCATTGAAACAAATGCACTTCAGACCACCAGTCCCGCTGTGCTCCGCAACATCTCCCTGCCTGCTCTTCCTCTTAGTCCTACTGGCCTTATTTACTATGTCCTCCTCATTTATTTCACTAGCTGTCCTACTGCTCTGGTTCCCACCCCCCTGCCACACTAGTTTAAACCCTCCCGAGTGACGCTAGCAAACATTGCAGCCAGGATATTAGTGCCCTTCCAGTTTAGATGCAACCCGTCCTTCTTGTACAGGTCCCATCTGTCCCTGAAGAGAGCCCAATGGTCCAGATATCTGAAACCCTCCCTTCTACACCAGCTGCTCAGCCACGTGTTTAGCTGCACTATCTTCCTATTTCTAGCCTCACTGGCACGTGGCACAGGGAGTAATCCAGAGATTACAACCCTAGAGGTCCTGTTTTTTAACTTACTACCTAACTCCCTAAACTCCCCCTGCAGGAGCTCATCAATCTTCCTGCCTATGTCATTGGTACCGATGTGTACCACAACCTCCCCCTTCAGAATGCCCCTCGTCCGTTCAGAGACATCCTTGACCCTGGCACCAGGGAGGCAACATACCATCCTGGAGTCCACATCCACAGAATTGCTTCTCTTGGGTACTCCACCAAGGACACGTCATCCTGATACAGCTCTAAGCTCTAGTCATTTAAGTTTCCAGACGCAAGAAAAATATTAACCAAAAGACTGAGACCTTCGTTCTAGCTAGCACATATTTTCTCTCAACTGCTAGGGCTTCCAGGAGAAAGTTCCCAAGTCTACATGGAATATTTGACTAGACAATTGTAAGAGGAAATCCTTCACATAGGGCAGCCTAAGTCCAGGTTCCAGAAACACTGCTGCCCCTTCTGATAAAGAGATATCAGTTTTTAAAAGGACACATCTGTCAATGGTCTTTGAGCAGAAACAGAGAGGGTTAGAGACTTATTCCTCCATTCTACTGATTTACTAGATTTTAGTCATGTGTGTATCGGGATATGCAAAGTGAACCAAAGATAACTGGCTACTTTGCAGTTCCCGAGTGTGAGCCCCAGCTGCACAGGAACACATTAATTGTTAGTGCCACTGGAGAGGAGGTGGCTGCAGGAGGACCTCCTGAAAATTACTTCCTGGAATCGCTATCTCAAATCTTGGATTCAACCAGATCTCATTACATGTAACCCTAATAACAGTCCACTATTAAAGTTGCTATATGCAAGTTTATTGAAGAGATACATCAAATATTATCTTCCTGTTCCTCCAGCAACTGTTACTTTTGATTGCTTATCATCTCTCAAAAGCTCAAATCTTCTTTCAGCCCCTTTGCTGTCCCCATAGTTCAGTTGCACGCATTAGTTAACTTTCCTTCCAACTCTAATCTGGTATCTTGGCAAGTTACTGCTTGATCAACAAGTTTTAACTCTGCTGTATTTTTCAGATGTTAAGTTCTTTGGACTCCAAGACCACCACTGATTCTGTAAACATCTTTTCTAATGTCCTCAGTGCCCCCAAAGTTGGCCATTTCCTACATACAAAAGTGACTACATTTCAGCTGTACTTCAATGCTGCAAAGCACTTTTGGACATCCTGAGGTGGTGAAAGACACTAATATTTCTTTTTTCTTTTATTGTGTAGAAACCCATCAGTCTCTTTCACTCCCAGTTCACTTTTACTTTTCCTTGTAAGTCTGCTCATGTTAATTCTATCCATTAGAAGGGTGGGGACTGTTTCCCTCATATCTGTACTTTCTATAGGTATGGAATCTGATCTTAACAATTAGCTAGTTACTCCCAGCAAACTAAGCAGAGAAGAAAGGCATGTGCTTGTGAAGACACATTTCAGAAAGAAGCCATATCAGAGAGAGGGGATATGAAACAGATAAAAGTGGGTGATTGCCCATGGCAGGAAGAGGGGAAAACAATACAGGAAAGCTTTGCAGGCCTGGACTTATCCAATAGGCATAGGAAACACCTATGATGAGGACCTACGCTACAGTACTATTGAACAAGGCATTATTCACGGTGAAGAGAAACACTAACCATGGAACTGGAGAAAGGTAGGTGTAGCAGATTCTATAATTAGGGATATTGACATCTTGTTTGGAGTTGCACCTGGGAGCCTCAAATGATTTGCTCCTTCCATGTACCAAAAAAAAATGTGACAGTGAGTGGAAAATGTCTAAAAAGGGAAGAAAATCAGCCAGAAGAGGACAACAATAGGAATAGGCCCTTGTGGGTAACAAAGCACATGGAAAGAGTGAGGGCAAAAGGCAATTTTTTCTTTAAGCACAAAGCTGTCGCCAGCTCCATATCATCTGTATACACTTTGACTGGCAATGGCCACAGCACTGATCCCTGGCACCCCACCCCTTTGCAATACTGTTGCAGCTCCATTCACAACAATCCTTTGGTTTCTCTGTCTTACTGTTTATAGTGTAGCCAAGTGAACGGAGATAAAAATAAAAACAAGGTAAAGGAAATTAAGAAACTGATTTGGAGATAAAATAGAACATGATGTTAGGAAAACAGGGAATAGTAAAAGAAATGTCAAGCATGTTTTGTTAAATAAATAATAGTATTTGCAGCAAGCACTCCAAAAGTAACACAAAATGAAGTGATGCACGTCTAGTAAATACACTAAATTAATTGTTCATGTTCATAGATGAGACCATTCAGTGTCTCATGCAGAAATTGCATTTCTGGCCAGGAAGGGGCAAAGAGGGAGAAATTAAAGAAATAGAAATTTTAAAATAAGGCAGGTCACTGAAAGGCTCCGATGTGATCATAAGAATGAATTTCACATTCAATTTGAGGGTGAGAAGTGTGGGTCTAAGTCTAGTGTTTTAAACTTAAATAAAGGCAATTTACAAGGGTATGAAAGCAGAGCTGGCTAAAGTGAACTGGGAAAATAGGTTAAAGGGTAGGACAGTAGAGATGCAGTGGCAGACATTTAAGGAGATATTTCATAACATTCAGTGTCTTTCTCACTGAAATGTATTTTTGTTGTGAAAAGGATGCACCGTCTGTAGCTAACTAAGAAAGTTAAGGATAGTACCAAATTGAAAGAAAAGGCATACAATTCTGCGAAGGTTAATGGTAGATCAGAAGATTGGACAGAATTTAAAACCCAGCAAAGAATGACAACAAAATAAGGAAGGAGAAATTAAAGTATGAGATTAAGCAAGCTAGAAATATAAAAACAGATAGTAAGAATTTCGACAAGTATTTGTTAGGGGGAAGGTCATGTCTTACTAACTTAATTGAGTTTTTTGAGGAAGTAACAGGAAGGATTGATGAGGGTAGTGTGGTGGATGTGGTTGACATGGATTTTAGTAAGGCATTTGACAAGGTCCCGCATGGCAGACTGGTCCGTAAAATGAAAGCCCATGGGATATAGGGGAATGTGGCAAGTTGAATCCAAAATCAGCTCAGTGACAGGAAACAAAGGGTAATGGTCGACGGATGTTTTTGCGAACGGAAGGCTGCTTCCAGTGGCGTTCCACAGGGCTCAGTGTTGGGTCCCTTGTTGTTTGTGGTATATATTAATGATTTGGACTTAAATGTGGGAGGCATGATTGGGAAATTTGCTGTTGACACAAAAATTGGCTGTGTAGTTAATAGTGAAGAGGATAGCTGTAGACTCCAAAATGATATCAATGGTTTGGTTGAGTGGGCAGGAAAGTGGCAAACGATTCTCAATCCAGAGACGTGTGAGGTAATGCATTTGGGGATAGCAAATAAAGTGAGGGAATACACAATAAATGGGAGGATATTGAGAGGGGTAGAAGAAGTGAGAAACCTTGGAGTGCATGTCCACAGGTCCCTGAACGTGGCAGGACAGGTAGATGGAGTGGTGAAGAGGCATATGGGTTGCTTTCCTTTATTGGTCACGGTATAGAATACAAAAGCAGAGATGTGATACTGGAACTGTATAAAATGCTGGTTAGGCCACAGCTGGAGTACCGTGTACAGATCTGGTCACCACATTACAGAAAGGACATAATTACTCTGGAAAGAGTACAGAGGAGATTTACAAGAATGTTGCCAGGGCTTGAAGGTTGCAGCTATGAGGAAAGATTGGAGAGGCTAGAGTTGTTTTCCCTGGAGGCTTAGGGGTGACTTAATTGAGGTGTACATTATGAAGGGCATAGATAGAGTGGACAGAATGGACCTGTTTCCCCTGGCGGGGAGGTCAGTTACCAGGGGACATAGATTTAAGGTGACTGGTAGAAGGATTAGAGGGGACATGAGGAAAAACTTTTTCACCCAGAGGGTGGTGGGTGTCTGGAATTTGCTGCCAGGAACAGTGGTGGAGGCAGAAACCCTCAACTCTTTTAAAAGGTACCTGGAGATGGCGGAACTTAAAACAATTACAATCACCAGGAAAATGGTACTGAGAAACCTATTAGAACTAAAGGCTGACAAGCCTCCAGGACTTGAAGGCCTGCATCCTAGGGTCTTAAAAGAAGTAGCTGCTGATATAGTAGCTGCATTGGTTGTAATTTTCCAAAATTTCCTAGATTCTGGAAAGGTCCCATCAGGAATCAATTACTGCAGTAAGGAAGGATGATATCTTAGAAGGTTCTTCAAATGAGGCCGTATGGGTAAACTTAAAAACAAAAAGGGGGCAATCACTTGGCTGGGAGTGTACTATAGGCCTCCAAACAGTCAGGGAGAGATAGAGGAGCAGATATGTAGGCAAATCTCAGTGAGGTATTAGAATAATAGGGTAATAATAGTAGGGGATTTCAACTTACCTAATATCAACTGGGATAGTCTTAGTGTAAAAGGTTTAAAGGGGGAGGAATTCTTAAATGCATACAGGAGAGCTCTTTGAGCCAGTAGTAGAAAGTCCTACAAGAGAAGGGGCAGTACTGGACCTAATCCTAGGGAATGAAACTGGACAAGTGGTAGAAGTGTCAGTGGGGGAGCATTTCGGGGATAGTGACCATAACTCTAAGATTTAAGGTAGTTATGGAAAAGGACAAAGACCAGCCAGAAATAAAGGTACTGAATTGGGGGAAGGCCGATTTTAATATGATAGAACGGGATCTGGCCAGAGTGGACTGGGAGCAGCAACTTGTAGGAAAGTCTACATCAGACCAGTGGGAGTCATTCAAAGAGGAAATAGTGAGGGTTCAGAGCCAACATGTACCCATTAAGGTGAAGGGTAGGACCAACAAGTTCAGGGAAGCCTGGATGTCAAGGGATATAGAGGATTGGATCAGGAAAAAAAAGGAGGCTTATGGCAGATTTGGAGCGCTGAAAACAGCGGAGGCACTAGAGGAGTATAGAAAGTGTAGGGGGGTACTAAAAAAAGTAATTAGGAGAGCGAAGAGGGGACATGAAAAAACACTGGCTGGCAAGATAAAGGAAAATCCCCAAGGCGTTTTATGTATATTAAGGGCAAGAGGATAACCAGGGAAAGAGTGGGGTCCATTAGGGACCAAAGTGGCATTGTGTGTGTGGAGCTGGAGGACATAGGTGAGGTTTTAAATGATTACTTTGCACCTGTGTTCACTATGGAGAAGGACAATGTAGGTGTAGAGATCAGAGAGGGGAATTGTGTATACTTGAACATATTAGCATTGAAAGGGAGGAAGTATTAGCTGTTTTAGCAGGCTTAAAAGTGGATAAATCCCAGGCCCTGATGAGATGTATCCCAGGCTGGTATGAGGCAAGGGAGGGGTTCTGACACAAATTTTCAAATCTTCTCTGGCCACAGGAGAAGTACCAGAGGACTGGAGGACAGTGAATGTGTGGTACCATTATTCAAGAAGGGTAGCAGGGATAAACCAGGTAATTACAGGCCGGTGAGTCTAACATCAGTGGTTGGGGAAATATTGGAAAAAATTCTGAGGGACAGGATTAATCTCCACTTGGAGAGGCAGGGATTAATCAGGGATAGTCAGCATGGCTTTGTCAGGGGGAGATCGTGCCTAACTAACTTGATTGAGTTTTGTGAGGTGGAGAATAGATGTGTAGATGAGGGTAAAGCAGTTGATGTAGTCTACACGGACTTCAGTAAGGCTTTTGATAAGATCCCGCATGGGTGATTGGTCAAGAAGATAAGAGCCCATGGGATCCAGGGCAATTTGGCAAATTGGATCCAAAAAAACCCTTGCTGTTTGTAGTGTACATTAATGATTTAGACGTGAATATAGCAGGTATGATAAGTAAGTTTGCAGATGACATGAAAATTGGTGGTGTCGTAAACAGTGAGGAGGAAAGCCTTAGATTACAGGACAATATAGATGCACTGGTAAGATGGGTGGAGCATTGGCAAATGGAATTTAATCCTGAGAATTGTGAGGTGATGCATTTTTGGAGGACTAACAAGGCAAGGGAATATACAATGGATGGTAGGACCCTAGGAAGTACTTGTCCATAGATCACTGAAGGCAGCAGCACAGTAGATAAGGTGGTTAGAAAGACATATGGGATACTTGCCTTTATCAACTGAGGCATAGAATATAAGAGCAGGGAGGTTATGATGGAGCTGTATAAAAAGCTAGTTAGGCCACAGCTGGAGTACTGTGTACAGTTCTGGGCACCACACCACAGGAAGGATGCGACTGCACTGGAGAGGGTGCAGAGGAGATTCACCAGAATGTTGCCTGGGCTGGAGCATTTCAGCTATGAAGAGAGACTGAAAAGACTAGGGTTATATTCCTTAGAGTAGAGAAGGCTGAGGGGGAACATGATTGAGGTATACAAAATTATGAGGGGCATTGATAGGATAGATAGGAAGAATTTTTTTCCCTTAGCGGAGGGGTCAATAACAGGAGGTATAGATTTAAGTTCTGAAGAAGGGTCACTGTCCTGAAACGTTAACTCTGCTTCTCTCTCCACAGATGCTGCCAGACCTGCTGAGTATTCCCAGCATTTCTTGTTTTTATTATGGCATAGATTTAAGGTAAGGGGCAGGAGGTTTAGAGGGGATTTGAGGAAAATCTTTTTCACCCAGAGGGTGGTTGGAATCTGGAACGCACTGCCTGAAGAGGTGGTAGAGGCAGGAACCCTCACAATATTTATGAAGTATTTAGATGATCACTTGAAACGTCATAGCATACAAGGCTACGGGCCAAGTGCTGTAAAATGGGATTAGAATAGTTAGGTACTTGATCGCCGGCAGGGACACGATGGGCCAAAGGGCCTGTTTCTGTGCTGTATAACTATGAGATTGGAAAATAGCGAGTGTAATTCCTCTATTCGAGAAAGGAGGGAGACAGAAAGCAGGAAACTACAAGCCAGTTAACCTAATAGGGAAAATGCTAGAATCTATTATTAAGGAAGCTGTAGCTGGACACTTAGAAACTCAATGCAATCAGGCAGAGTCAACATGGTTTTGTGAAAGGGAAATCATGTTTGACAAATTTATTAGAGTTCTTTGAGGAAGTAACAAGCAATGTAGATAATGGGGAACCTGTAGATGTGGTGTACTTAGATTTCCAAAAGGTGTTTGATAACACATCAAAGGTTACCACATAAAATAAGAGCTCATGGTGTAGGGAGTAACATATTAGCATGGACAGAGGATTGGTTAGCCAACAGGAAGCAGACAGCAGGCATAAAGGGGCCATTTTGGGCTTCAACTATTTACAATCGATATCAACGACTTGGATGAAGGGACCAAATGTATGGTTGCTAAATTTGCTGATGACACAAATATAGGGAGGAGAGTAATTTGTAAAGAGAATATAAAGAGTCTGCAAAGAGCTATAGATAGGTTAAGTGCATGGGCAAAAATTTGGCAGATGGGAGTATAATGTGGGGAAATGTGAACTTGTTCATTTTGGCAGGATGAATAGAAAAGCAGTATATTATTTAAATGGAAGAGAGATTGCAGAACCCTGCAATACAGAGGGATCTGGGTGTCCTGGTACATGATTCACTAAACGTCAGTATGCAGGCACAGCAAGTGATTAGGAAGGCAAATAGAATGCTGTCATTTACTGCAAGGGGTATGGAATATAAAAGTAGGGAAGTTTTGCTACAGTTGTACAGGGTGTTGGTGAGACCACATCTGGAGTATTGTGTACAGTTTTGGTCTCCTTACTTAAGGAAGGATATAATTACATTAGAAGCCATTCAAGAAAGTTCACTTGACTGATTCCTGGGATGAATGGGTTATCTTATGAGGAAAGGTTGGACCTGTATCCATTCGAGTTTAGAAGAATGAGAGGTGATCGTATTGAAACAAACAAGATCCTGAGGGGACTTGATAGGGTGGATGTTGAAAGGATTTTTACCCTTATGGGAGAGACTAGAACTAGGGGACACAGTTTAAAAATAAGGGGTCTCCCATTCAAGACAGAGGTGAGGAGAATTTTTTTCCTCTCAGAGGGTTGTTAGTCTGTGGAATTCTCTTCCCCAGACAGCAGTGGAGGCAGGGTCATTGTATATTTTTAAGGCTGACTTAGATAGATTCTTGATTGACAAGGGAGTCAAAGGTTATAGCAGGTAGACAGGAAATTGGAGTTGAAGACACAATCAGATCAGCATGATCTTATCGAATAGCAGAGCAGGCTCGAGGGGCCAAATGGCCTACTCCTGCTCCTAATTCGTACATTCGTATGTTGGATAAGAGCTAAAAGAAAACAAAGCAGTAGGTCAAGAGGTTAAAGGAGTGGCTAGCAAAATTTGGCACATTGGTGCCATTGTCTTTCGGGAATCATTAGAAATGGGAGCTGTCTCTAAGAATTAGAAACTAACATAACAGCAATTTTTCATTGGATTAGAGATAATGCAGGCTAATGAACCAAGCATCTGTTTTTCTGGCTAAAGTATTAGACGGTATCCTGAAAGAAGGGATAATGAAACAACCGACAGGAAGTCAAGCGTGGATTTACAGGAGAGAGAGGCTTTGCTTACCAAGTTTACTTTGGTACTTAGAGGAAACAACAGTAATACCATACCTGCGCGGAATCTGTGACAGTAACTGCTTGCGTATCTTTGCTCTCCACTTTGACATCTTTTGCTGTGCTGATTCGTTCTAAAGCCTGTTCTCTTCTTTTCTCTCTCTTCTCCATTTTTGCAAATGCTTGCATAATGGCTTCCATTTTTCTTTCTTCTCTGGTCTGTTAAAATAGCATGAAGTAAAGCAGCGTGAGCATCAGATATTCCAATAAAAGTACACCAAGCTAAATTGACATTTGAAATGTTACCATACCTGCAATTTCTTAGATTTTGTGGAATAAAAACCTTTTATGAATATAATTTAACAAGCAATTTATAAAGCATTATCCTTCAGTAGCTCAAACACAAATTCACATTCTGGTAGATAAACAGTACAGTCTTTATTGTACGATAAGGGTCAGACTTAAATTCTAAGGGGAATCCAAGTTCTGTAAAAATATACACAAGGAGAAATGTTTACAATCAATTTTGTAAGACTCCATTTAGTTTTAGCTGTCTTGAAGATTATTTTCGAAATCATCGATTCTTAACGCCACTCTAATGCCAGTTGTTCCTTTCTCTCCAATGTTGCTTTGTCTTGTTTATACACACAGATTAGAGCTCCAGATCTTGCTTTTAGAGGGACCATGGGAAAGTATATACAGCATGGCCCCGATATTTATGAAGGAGGAGAGTGCAGGGGAGGCCGAAAACGGAGTCTCAGAGGTCCTGCCAAACTTAATCGCAGGACATTATAAATTTTTTGTTCTGTTTCACACTCAGCAGCCAACTGAACTGACAACCTGGCCAGTGAGTGGCAGGGAAACCAGCAGCAGGAGGCTGCAACCGGGTATCCTTGGAATTGCTCCCCGACAATTGGGAGGGGAAGGGGTGGTCAGCGATCAGTGTTTTGGGAGTGGGAGGGGTCCAGCATAGCAGGATGGAGAGAGAGGTCATTTCTGCAGGGGGAAAGAGATCGGCCACTGGGCTACATATCCACAATTGCAGCAGTGGAGTGGGAGGCCAAACGTTTCCTTGAGGGATCAATGTGGGCACTCTTGCTCCTCCTGGCCCAAGGGAGCATTAGAAAAACCACTTACCCTGTGGAGTCAGCAAATCCCACCTCCTTTTCACTGTCAGCTTTCCTGACTCCTGAGATGCCTGGATAGCAGCAGTGAATTTTAAATCAGGTTCTCAATTGGACTGTTGGAGCCTGATTTAATTATGTTAAGGAAGTTTCTGTGCTGTACATTTTATGTATAAAAAAAAGCGTACAGCCGCAGCCGCCACAATATCTGCCGCTATAAAAATAGCGACAGGCACTTCCGCTGCTGGGGCAGTGCAGGTGGCGCGACATATTCTCCATATTTTAGCCTATGTTTCACAGGTGACAACAAATGTACAAGAAAGATTTTTGGGGAATAATTTCAAATATTGAAAAACAGGTTTATACTTGCAGAAGTGCTGTTTTTAAATTCAATAAGATTTCTAACCATTTTCAAAGGACGATGGTAGGTATTTGAGAAGAGTTTACATTTACATACAAGACAGCATCCATTACTGTTCCATGCTAGTGGTACTATAAGTGGCACATGTTAACTATAAGTAGGACAACTGCCAAATTTACTATGCACCACAGCCATGAGGATGACAGTCTTGTAAGACGTGGAATGTAAAATCTGGCAGTTCAGCTAGTACCAACAGATCTTTAGCTACAACCAACAGACCCAATAAACAGTGCTCTACCAAAGTTTGTGGTGAGTACTGCTTAGGTGACACTTCTAGGACATCAGTTTAGGTATTCATTTTTTTAGGACTGATATTCCATGTCTCTTGAATTTTTAATATTGTTCGCAAATTTTCTGTAACCTGAATTTGAGCAAGCCCTTGTACAAAACTTGTATATTACAAATGTAATGACAACAATTGTAAAAAATATTCAAGTGCAAAAATGTCAAAATAAAATAATTTACAATATATGTACAGATGTATATATTTTATACAAACATATGAACATAGGAATTAGGAGCAGGAGTAGGCCACATGAGCCTGCTCCGCCATTCAATAAGATCACGACTGATCTGACTGTAACCTCAACTCCACAGTCCCACCTACCCAGATAGCCTTTCACCCCCTTTCTTATCAAGAATCTATCTACCTCTGCCTTAAAAATATTTCAGGACTCTGCTTTCACTGCTTTTTGAGGAAGAGAGTTCCAAAGACTCACGACCCTCAGAGAAAAATTTCTCTTCATCTCGGTCTTAAATGGGCGACACCTTATTTTTAAACAGTGACCCCTAGTTCTAGATTCTCCCACAAGAGGAAACATCCTTTCCACATCTACCTCGTCAAGACCCCTCAGGACCTGATATGTTTCAATCAAGTTGCCTCTTACTCTTCTAAACTCCAGCGGATATAAGCCCAGCCTATCCAACCTTTCCTCATAAGACAAACTGCCCATTCTGGGTGTTAGTCTACTAAACCTTCTCTGAACTGCTTCCAATGCATTTACATTCTTCCTGAAATAAGGAGACCAATACTGTACACAGTACTCCAGATGGGGTCTCACCAATGTCCTGTATGACTGAAGCTTAACCTCCCGACTTTTGTATTCAAATCTCCTCGTAATAAATGATAACATTCTATTAGCTTTCCTAATTACTTGCTGCACCTGCATACTAACCTCGAGATTCATGCTCTAGAACACCCAGATCCTTCTGCATCTCAGAGCTCTGCAATCTCTCACCATTTAGATAATATGTTTCTTTTTTATTCTTCCTACCAAAATGGACAATTTCACATTTTCCCACATTATACTCCATTTGCCAGATCTTTGCAACTCACTGAACCTATTTATAACCCTTTGCCCTCCACACAACTTACTTTCCTACCTATCTTTGTGTCATCAACAAATTTAGCAACCATACCTTCGGTCCCTTCATCCAAGTCATTTATATAAATTGTAAAAAGTTGAGGCCCCAGCACTGATCCCTGCTGCACAGCACTTGTTACATCTTGCCAACCAGGAGATACCCATTTATGCCTGCTCTCGGTTTCCTGTTAGCTAGCCAATCCTCTATCCATGCCAATATGCTACCCCCCCACACCATGACCTTTTATTTTCACAATAACCTTTGATGTGGCACCTTATCAAATGCCTTCTGGAAATCTAAGTACAGTACATCCATCGGTTCCCCTTTATCCACAGCACATGTTACTTCTTCAAAAAACTCCAATAAATTGGTTAAACATGATTTTCCTGTCACAAAACCATGTTGACTCTGCCCGATCATCTTGAATTTTTCGAAATGCCCTGCTATAACATCTTTAATAATAGCTTGTATTATTTTCCCTAAAACGGATGTTAAGCTAACTGGCCTGTAGTTTCCTGTCACCATTTCTGAATAAAGGAGTTACATTCGCTATTTTCCAATCTAACGGAACCTTCCCCAAATCTAGGGAATTTTTAAAAATTAAAACCAATGCATCAACTATCTCACTAGCCACTTCTTTTAGGACCCTAGGATGAAGTCCATCAGGACCCAGGGACTTGTCAGTCCACAATTCCAACAATTTACTCAGCACCACTTCCCTGGTGATTGTAATTTTCTTGAGTTCCTCCCTCCCTTCCACTTCCTGATTTACAGCTATTTCTGGGATGCTACTTGCGTGCTTGTATAAGAGTAAAACTGAGAACAAGAGTAGTAAACATGTGCAACATAATTACACATCAAGTGATTATGTCACAGCCAGTCACTGTTCCTAACCATATCGATTGGGCTATACAGGTTCAAAAGCACAACAACTATTCCTAAACCCGACATACTGCCTTTTGCTGCCAATCAGCAGCATGTTTGTTGACAAAAAAATTGCTCTGACGTATCTTTAGCTTTTTCCTTATCAGCGACAGCAGCTTTCAGTCTCATTTCTGTGATGCAGGAGTTACCTTTTCCAACTGTACATGATAGTATAAATCAGGTTAAGAAGATTTCAGCTCTGCAACACAAAGCTCAGCGTGTGCCTGTAGGGGAGGATTCCATACCAAAGAACCCACAACATGATCAGGCAGAAATACCACTCATTGGGCTGGATTTTATGTGCCTGCCGCTGCACACGGCGGTGGCCGTAAAAAATGACGGCACACACGCGCGGAATTCACTCCGTGAAGCCACTGCGATCTAAAGCGGTGGCTCATTAACATGCCCGGGGTAGACTGACCCCCACCCCCCATGACATGGAGGTGGAGAGGCGAGCCATCCCCAGCAACAGCATCCGGCGCAACTGCACAGATGCCATTTTAAAGGGCTCGGAGCCCTAAATGACAATTTAAATTTTAAAAGGAACAGCTAATTTACAATTATTAAAAGTAATTAAAAACATCTTTCCAGGCCCTCTCCCATCCACCCCCAATAGCATTACGTCATTGCTGCCCTCTCCACCCCACCGAAATACTTACCTTGAATATATTACCTTCCCTCTTCCCCGCAAAGTTCAGAACCTTTAACCTTTACCCCTTACCATCACCCCCTTGACTAATTAAGTAAGTTTGACCCCACTCCTCCCCTCCCGCACTGATAAACTCACCTCCTCCCTCATCCCCACAGGTGTCGCGCCTCATCTCCCCGTCGGGGATTCGAAGGCGTGGCAGTGCCGGCCACCGGGATGAAGATTGCGGTGGCATTTCAGGAGGCGATGGGAACTTTATTACCTAAGGTATGTAAATTAATTTGAATATTTAAATGGTAGTCCTGTCGCCGAGTGGCGAGGGGGCCGCCGCGAGACCTCACCGCCACCAAGATTGGGACCGGCCCTGCCGGCGTCAAAGTCGGTTGCGGACCTCATCCGGAGCAATCTTCATGCCCCCCAAACCACCATTCCTCTATAAAATTCAGCCCAATGTGTTTCCATTCTCTGCCTTACCATTTAACAGATAACTGGGATTCAGCATCAATTGTCCTTGCTCTCCAGCTAAAGAATGCTAGGGAATGCTACTCGGAACTCGATTAACATTAGCTACATTGGTTAATACATTCTTTTCACTGCACTATGAAGAAATATTCTCACCGTATTAGCATTCCCTTATTTTTCCTTGGTGGAACATAAGCAATAACAATGAAGCGTGTAGTCAGAAACATGGACAACTGGATGGCCAGACCGGAGGAAAGGGAAAATTGAAGGTATGGAGAAGGTGGGTGAGGGTTATAGAATTAACTATTACACTATCTCTGCAATGTGAGAAATGCTGTGGAACCGCCTAAATCCTCAGCAAATTAGGATGGCCTGCTCTTTTCAGTTAACTTTTAAATGTCACTTGAAATGATAATTACTGAAAGCACAATATATTGGGAAAAATATCAAACATCTGAATAAAAGACAGAATTTAAGCTTTCACAAGAAGCAGCATAGCGAGGCAAACTGGACTACTACATTGAAGCAAAAACTACAACAAAGGTCTACAATTGTACGCAACCATCTTTAGGTGCTAAGATCTGACTAGTGACTCATCACACAAATGTAAGAAACTTACCGAATTACACTAATAGAGCCCTAACATCTAAAGCAGCAACAATTAGCATTCATTTAAAGCTGTTATCACTGTGCCTGAAGTCTAGTGATAGCATGAAGCAGCTATTTGCCTGTCAACTTACCATCTTTCTTTTTCTCTCTGCAATCTGCTCCTCAGATTCCATCTCTACTTCATTGCTAACTGGAGGTTTTTCTTCTATTTCCTCAATTAAATCTGGCTCCTGCAAGATGGAAATGACTGCTTTACATGATCTGCACTACTCTCTCTACAGATGATGGAGAGCTATATTCTCACTAGATCAGTCGCTACAGGGGTATACAGCTGACTATCAAGTCAAGATGTATCAAGTGCTACTACGTTTTTACCTGGTTGTTAGAGAGAGACACCCTCAGGGGAGACAGTTTTCTCTGTTTGTTATCCAATGCTTTAGTCTTGGGAGCCGTTCCTTCAGTATCAGAAGATACGTTTTGATTTTGAGCATCCTTATCTTTCAAGCTGTCCTTTTCTTTCTTCCCTTTTTTCCTTCTTGTCTCATAGCCAGTGCTGATGTTCTCAGTTGGCTCCAAGTTTTGTTTGAGGACTGGGCAATCTGGATTCCCCTTCAGACAAGCACAATCCACTTTGTATTTGCTGTATGGAGGAACAAAAGTTCATAATCTCATGTGCCTTAGGAAGAAAGCACTTTAAGCTATTCTATTTGAAAACAGAGGCCATCATTTACAAATAAATACCAATTCTATTTGGTAACTTTCAACAATGCAACCAATTCAAGAGGTGAGGTGAGAGTGACTGCACTTGACAGAGTGTGGCAACAAGGAGCCCTAGTAAAACAAGTCAGTAGGGATTGGAGGGGGGGCGAGCGCTCCACTGGTTGGAGTTATACTTAGCCCAAAGGAAGATGGTTGTGGATGTTGGAGGTCAATCATCTCAGCCCCAGGACATCACTGCAGGAATTCCTCAGGATAGTGTCCTAGGCCCAAACATCTTCAGCTGCTTCATCAATGACCTTCCCTCCATCAAGGTCAGAAGTGGAGATGTCTGCACAGTGTTCTGTACCATTCGCAACTCCTCAGATACTGAAGCAGTTCGTGTCCACATGCAGCAAAACCTGGACAAAATTCAGGCTTGGGCTGATAAGTGGCAAGTAACATTCATGCCACACAAGTGCCAGGCAATGACCATCTCCACCAAGAGAGAATCTAACCATCTCCCCATGACATTCAACACCATTACCATCATTCAATCCCCCACCAACAACATCCTGGTGGTTCCTATTGGCCAGAAACTTAACTGGACTAGCCATATAAATATTGTGGCTACAAGAGCAGGTCAGAGACTGGGAAATCTGCAGCGAATAACTCACCTCCTGACTCCCCAAAGTCAGTCCACCATCTACAAGTTAGGAGTGTGATGGAATACTCTCCACTTGCCTGGATGACTGCAACTCCAACAACACTCAAGAAGCATGATACCACCCATGCCAAAGCAGTCTGATTGATTGGCACCCCATTCACCACCTTAAACATTCACTCCCTCCACCATCGGCACACAGCGGCAGCAGTATGTACCATCTACAAGATGCACTGCAGCAACTCGCTAACCCTCCTTCGACAGCAACTTTCAAACCCTTGACCACTACCATCTAGAAGGACAAGGGCAGCAAATACATGGGAACAGCAGCACTCCCTAAGCCACAAATCTTCCTGACTTGGAACTGTACTGCCGTTCCTTCACTGTCGCTGGGTCAAAAACGTGCAACTCCCTCCCTAACAGCACCGTCAGTGTACCTACACCAGATGGACTGCAACAGTTCAAGAAGGCGGCTCACCACCATCTCCTGAAGGGCAATTAGGGATGGGCAATAAAAGCTAGCTTTGCCAGCGATGGTCACAACCCATTTAAGAAAATTTTTTAAAAAACAAACAATATGACGACTGGGGTCGGGCAAGAAGAGGTCTCACAGCTTATGATCACACAATTATCTTGAATACATTTTGGTCACTGTTGCTTGCAGATGTGCACTTAAGTTTTTCTCCGAGCCCTGTCTCCCTCTTTCACTTGTCTCTTTCTTAGCTCCTTTCTCCCACTTTGTTCTATCCCTTTATAGGATCCTTTGCTTTTCCGTCCCCCTCTCTGCTCCTTCGCTTTCCCATACCCCTCTCTGCTCCTTGCCTGTTGCTCTCATACCTCCTGACTCTACTCCTTTCTAGATTCCTTCACCTGTGCCTCTTTCTCGTGTCACCTTCACTGACACCTTTCTCTTTACCCACCATTCACATCACCTGTTTTCTCGTGCCTTTAGGTCTGTGTATCTCCTTTATTTCTTACTTTTTCCCACTATTTTCCATTCACTTTTAATTATGTTTTCCCCCACCTTTTCTTACTTTATTTTAACCTCCGTCTTCCATTTGCATCTACAATTTTCAATACGAGGCAGCAGCATTGGGACACAGGTGAGTTAGAGATAGAAACATCAGCACTCACATGGGCAACCAAATTTTAAGCAGAATTAGTGACTATTAGGGTTTAATAAAAGGGATGCTGGAACAGTGGGTTTGCGGGAGGAGGAAAGAAAAAGATCCTCTTGATTTCAGGCACAATATTCGGCATGTGAGGAAGGCATCTCACTCAATTTGTCTAATGAAAGGATATTTGCTCCATCTTTCACATACCTCCTCAGCCTCTCTGTGAACTGAACCACATACTACATTCAAATATTCTCCTTGCTGGCACAGGGTGTTTTTTTTTTAAAAAAGATGCTGTGATAAGGACTTGAGGTGCTACCACATTTGCTGACTAGTAAATATCTCCAAATGCTCTTTGGAGAATTTGCTGTGAGAGAAGTTAAGATGGGTAGGATAAATTGGAAGACCTCAGGAGTATGTTTTATCCTTTCCTCAGAATACCTGGCTTCGTCTGTAATTTCTTTTCTAAGAACTACTGATTTCTTTAGCTGTGCTGTCCCTTTATGCCAGTCACAATCAATGCATGCAGATCCTTTACTCACTTCAGGCCCCTCGATTTGCTCTCCTAGTAATAACTAGCTGATATTTTGTTTTGTTGACATTGGCTCACTTCTGATCCAATGTTAACATTCAAACCCCATGAGCCTGTTCCACCATTCAATCAGAGCATGCCTGGGTTATGGGGGCCGGGAGGAAAGTGGAGTTGAGGCCACAATCAGATCAACCATGATCTTACTGAACGGCAGAGCAGGCTTGAGGGGCTGAACGGCCTACTCCTGCTCCTATTTATGATCTGTCGCTCAACTCCATTTACCTGCCTTTGCTCCTTATCCCTCGATACCCTTACCTCACAAAAATCTGTTTAACTCAGTCTTGGAAATTTCAATTATCCAGCAGCAGAGCCTTTTGGGTGTTGTGGGGAGAGTGAATTCCATCTCCACTACTGGTTGTGTGAAAAAGTGCTTCCTGATTACAGGACGATATAGATGGGCAGAGCTGTGGAAAATGGAATTTAATCCTGAGAAGTGTGAGGTAATGTATTTTGGGAGGACTAACAAGGCAGGGGAATATACAATGGTAGGTAAACCTAGGAAGTACAGAGGGTCAGAGGGACCTTGGTATATTTGTCCATAGATCACTGAAGGCAGCAGCACAGGTAGATAAGGTGATTAGGAAGGCATATGGGATACTTGCCTTTATTAGCTGAGGCATAGAATATAAGAGCAGGGAAGTTATGATGGAGCTGTATAAAACGCTAGTTAGGCCACAGCTGGAGTACTGTGTACACTTCTGGTCGCCACACTACAGGAAGGATGTGAGTGCACTGGAGAGGGTGCAGAGGAGATTCCCTGGGATGCTGCCTGGGCTGGAGCATTTCAGCTATGAAGACAGACTGGATAGGCTAGGGTTGTTTTCCTTAGAGCAGAGGAGGCTGAGGGGGGACCTGATTGAGGTATACAAAATTAAAAAGGGGCACAGATAGGGTAGACAGGAAGAAACTGTTTCCCTTAGCGGAGGTGTCAATAACCAGGGAGCACAGATTTAAGCTAAGGGGCAGGAGGTTTAGAGGGGATTTGAGGAAAACTTTTTTCACCCAGAGGGTGGTTGGAATCTGGAACACACTGCCTGAAGGGGTGGTAGAGGCAGGAACCCTCACAACATTTGTAGTATTTAGATGAACATTTGAAACTCAATAGCATACAAGGCTGTGGGCCAAGTGATGGAAAATGGGATTAAGATAGATAGGTGCTTGATGGTCGGTATGGACACGATGGGCCGAAGGGCCTGTTTCTGTGCTGTATAACTCTATGATTCTATGATTTCACTCCTAAATGGCCTGGCTCTATTTTTAAAATTGTGCCCCCTAGTTCTGAATTCATTCATTGGAGGAAATAATTTCTTTGTACCTTATTCTAACCATCTTTTTATCATTTTAAACAGATCAAATAGATCATTCATCAAGGGAATACAAGCAAAGTTGATGCACCCTGCCCTTTTACGTTAGTCCTTTAAGCCTGATATCATTCTGATGAATCTGTACTGTACCCTGTCCAAGACCTTCCCGAAGTGTGGTGCCAAAAACTGAAAGCAGTATACCAGATGGGATTTGATCAAGGATCTGCGCAACTAATCCCCCTCCATTGTAACCCAACACGCACCCGCCACCCCCCGAGATTAAATAAAAACAGGAAGTGCTGGAAATACTCAGCAGGTTGGCAGCATCTGTGGAGAGAGAAGCAGAGTTAACGTTTCAAGTCTGCGGCCTTTCATCAGAACAGACAACCGTAAGAAAAGTATTAGGCTTTAAGCGGGGGGCAGTGGTGGTGGGGAAGAGAAAAAAGGGAAGGTGTGTGATAGGGCAGAGGGCAGGAGAAATAAAATAACAAAGATGTCATGGGACAAAGGCAAAGAGCATCTTAACTGTGGTGGTGAAAAACAAAGAATTAGTCCAGAGAGAGTGTTAATGGCAGAATAATAAGCAGCTCTGTCCAAAAGCACCTCAGGAAAAACAGGCACATGGTTAAAAAATAAAATAAAATAATTAAAAATAAAAAATATTAAAAAAAGGCCAGTCATGCTCTGAAATTGTTGAACTCAATGTTGAGTCCACAAGGTTGTAGAGTGCCTATTCGAAAGATGAGGTGCTGCTCCCCGAGCTTGCGTTGATGTTCACTGGAACACTGCAGCAGGACAAGGACAGAAATATGGGTGAGAGCAGGGGGGTGTTGAAATGGCAAGCAACCGGAAGCTCGGGGTCACGCTTTCGGACTGCAAAGTGATCACCCAATCTACCTTTGGCCTCCCCAGTGCAGAGCAGATCACATTGAGAATAGCAAACACAGTATACTAAATTGAAGGAAGTACAAGTAAATCGTTGCTTCATCTGGAAGGAGTTTTTGGATTTTGGATGGTGAGGAGAGAGGAGATAAAAGGACAGGTATTACACCTCCTGCGATTGCATGGGAAGGTGCCGTGGAAAGCGGACGAGGTGTCGGGGTGATGGAGGAGTTGACCAGGGTGTCGCAGAGGGAACAATCCCTTCGGAATGCTGACAGGGGAGGTGAAGGAAAGATGTGTTTGGTGGTGGCGTCACGCTGGAGGTGGCGGAAATGACGGAGGATGATCCTTTAGATATGAAGGCTGGTGGGGTGGAAAGTGAGGACAAGGGGAACCCGTGTCACGGTTTTGGGAGGAGTTTGCGGAGGTGAGGGGAAGGGGTGAGGGCAGAAGTGCAGGAAATGGGTCAGACATGATTGAAGGCCATGTCAACTACAATAGGGGAGGAATCTTCAGTCGAGGAAAAAGGAAGGCATATCAGAAGCACTGTTGTGGAAGGTTGCATCATCAGAACAGATGCATCGGAGATGGAAAAACTGAGATGAAGACCAACATTCCATGGGTCCTTTGATTACTTATTGTACTTGTGCCTGGTGGTTTGTGCAACTGGACACTCAATTTCCATTAATGCTCCAGTTTCTAGTCTCTTGCCATGAAGAAAATATTCTGATTTGTCTCTCTTGGATCCAAAGTGGATTACCTCACCCTTGCCCACATTGAACTCTATCTGCCACTGTTTTGTCACTCCCCTGGTAACATTCTACTCCCATCTATGACTGCTAACTTTCTGTTATCTACAAATTTGGATATACAGCTCTCTGTTCCTTCATCCAAGCCATTGATATAGATATATGTGAAAACCTGAGGCTCCAATACAGATCTCTAAGGAACACCACTTGTTACATTCCACCAGACAGAGCACGTTTCCGTTATCCTAATCTGTCTCCCATCTCCCAACCATTAACTTTATACTTCAAATGCTGAAAAATATTAATTGGCAGAAATTATTTCTTAAAGTCTTATCAAATTACATATCAAGTTTCATTTTCAGCTAATGGCACTTTTAGGTGATGCTAGATAGAAACACTGCCCCACATAGAAGCAATTTACAAGACAACTTTGCAAAGATAATGCAATGAATGTTATGTGCTCATGTTGATGCCACAAATTTAAGGTATAATTTAACACAATTACAAGTCTTAAATGTGTCTGGTTATAACCTTTCAAGCTGTCACAGCTACATCTTTATTAGGACAAGCAAACATTTTTAAATTGAACCTAATGAGAACTACTTTAATACTCCTGCAAATTAACAGCAAATTTAAGCTACATATCTACATGTCGCAGCTACATATCTACAGTACCTAAACTGGAGAGCATACTACTCACCAGTTCCCATAATCAAAGTCAAATCCAATGGTAATTTCAGCTCCCTTTGGGATGTTTCTCATGGAGCAGATATGAAGGTGAATCATACCATCTTCAATAACATGTCGAACCTACAATTGCAAAAAATTAGTACAGAAAAAGCTCATTGGCCCAGATTCTGTGGTAAAAATAATGGCGAGGCTATCAGAACTTACCGTTATTAAAATATAAATCAGACAGCAATTTCTGGCAACAAAACAAGCGCAGTTAAAAGCAGAAATCAGGAAATTGCTGTCCGAGCTTCCCTGCTCCTCCTGGAGCTACAGTACACAGATATCTTGCAGTGACCAGTCATTAAAAATACATGGAATGGTGTTATTTTGCTGTACTTACGTGAAGGATATGCACTAAACTCACCAGAAACAGTTAGGGTTTCTTCATTCCAGTGTAAGTAATTTTTTAATGGCATGATAGGTCTTAATTACTATCAACAACCTTTTTGGCACAGAAAATTAACTCTTTAATAAGTGTGGAGTCTCTTTTCTGCAGATTTTAATTATTGTCGGAGATTTTAAAAACTAAAAAACTGTAATTTAAAAAAAAATCTTTTCTTTCTGTCTCTTATTGATCTTAATTTCATCTTCCTTCCCCTCTCTTTATTTTGCTTTCTGATAATTTGACATTGAATTAACTATTCTATCTGACACTTCCTGGTTCAAAGTCTGCCGCCTCATTAACAACTCTTCAATCTGATTGGCTAAGATACAGAATTGCTTTCCCTGTTCAGACAGGTCATAGATCCCCTATAAAGGGCACTGTGCTGAAGGGGCTCCGAATCATAGCAAATTCCAGTGCAAAACCCCACAGCAAGTCTGTGGACAAGTATAAGTGTAATGAGCAGCTGGTGTCTTTCAGGACCGCAAAATCTGACCACAGTTAATGACAAATGTTTTATCAAAGAAAAACTCACCTCTGAATTTGGTATACAAGACCGTCTGATGAATCGTGCTTCATTTCCAAATGTTCTTGCATCAACACACATTTCCAGTCCACGAAAGTTTGAATAAAATAACACAAAGGGATAAGGTCTAGAAGGAAAACAGTAAACATTGTTTAAAATAAATGCTGGGTTCCAACAAATTTTGTTATTTTCAACAACTTAGCATTTAAACTATTTTTTCCATGAAAACAGTCAATGTCTCCGTCTGTAAGAGGCTACAAAACACTATTTTCTCAGTTATTCTGAGATCTTGGAGCGTAATAGCTTTTTTAGTTACAGAAACAGATCTAGCATCCTACATGCAGTTTTATAGAATTTTTGTGGCATCACAAGACTTTGCACGTGTTACCCTGATGACTTAGCAAGCTTCTGTTATGAATAGTTTAGCCATAGATCAGGACAAGTCTTGGGTTTGAATCCATATCTGTGCAAAAGTTACCTAGGGTGGAGGTGGGCATTACAGTTGGCTTCTATGCCTTTGCATTAGTCAAAGGTGAGGGAAGCAAAATGGCAACAGTTCACACCCCTAATCACTATCCAATGATTCTTCTTGGAACTGCGCACACAGATACCAGATGGTAGCGTTCAAATTGGAGGAGGTCATTAAAAATTAATTCCTCTGTTTAGGCTATGCTTTGAACACTGTCCAGTTCTCATCAAGGTATACGGGAGAAATTCAAGTCCTGGAGGTGCTGCAAAAAAATCATTAGGGCATTGAGTTAGAAGATTGGAAAAACTTGTACTACTCATTCTTGGAAAGATTTAAGTGAGAGGGGCCCCTATAGAAGTATGAGATACATGCCTGTTTGCCCGACATCCGGTCCTGGATGAGTCACATTTCCTCCAATTAAATGTTGGAGGACCGATGCCTCCCCACCCCATAAACTCTGCTCCCCATTTACTAAGTTCATTGTCCTCCCTGGTCACTGTCTCAGACTGAACCAGTTCGCAATTTCAGTGCTCTATTTGACCCTGAGCTGAGTTTTTCACCCCATATGCTATCCATCACAAAGACCACGTACTTCCAATTCTGTAACACAGCAAATCTCTGCCCACCACAGTCCATCTGTTGCTGAAATCCTCAACTTCTTTCTTGTGTTACCTGCAGACTCGCCTAATCTAATACTCTCCTGGTTGGCCACTTATCTTCCACCCTCCATAAACTTAAGCTCATCCAAGACTTTGCTGCCTCCATTCTTACTCCTCCTCCTGAGGTCCCCAGTATTCAGCCATCCGATTCACTCCATGTGACATCAAGAAACAGCTGAAGGCACTGTATACTGCAAAGACTATGGGCCCTGACAACAGTACTGAGGATTTGTGCTCCAAAAGTAGCTGCGCCATTAGCCAAGCTGTTCCAGTACAGCCACAACACCGGCATCTACCCAGCATTGTGGAAAATTGCCCAAGTATGTCCTGTAAACAAGCAGGACAAATCTGACCAGGCCAATTAGCGCCCTATCAGTCTACTCCCAATCATCAGCAAAGTGATAGAAGGGGTCGTCGACAGTGCTATCAAGTGGCACTTGCTCAGCAATAACCTGCTCAGTGATGCTCAGTTTGGGTTCCGCCAGGGTCACTCAGCACCAGACCTCATTAAAGCCTAGGTGTCCAAACATGGACAAAAGAGCTGAACTTCAGAGGTGAGCTGAACTCCAGAGGTGAGGTGAGAGTAACTGCCCTTGAAATCAAGGCAAAATGTGACTGAATATGACATCAAGGAGCCCTAGCAAAACTGGAGACAATGGGAATCAGGGGAAAACTCTGCACTGGTTGGAGTCATACCTAGCACAAAGGATGATGGTTGTAGTTTATTGATTTATTTTATTTTATTTAGAGATACAGCACTGAAACAGACCCTTCGGCCCACCGAGTCTGTGCTGACCATCAACCACCCATTTATAATAATCCTACATTAATCCCATTACCCTCTCACATCCCAACCTTCCCTCAATTCCCCTACCACCTACCTATACTAGGGGCAATTTATAATGGCCAATTTACCTAACAACCTGCAAGTCTTTGGCTGTGGGAGGAAACCAGAGCACCCGGCGAAAACCCACGCGGTCACAGGGGGAACTTGCAAACTCCGCACAGGCAGTACCCAGAATCGAACCAGGGTCGCTGGAGCTGTGAGGCTGCGGTACTAACCACTGCGCCACTGTGCCGTTGTTGGAGGTCAACCATCTTAGGCCCAGGACATCATTGCAGGAGGTCCTCAGGATAGTGTCCTAGGTCCAACCATCTTCAACTGCTTCATCAATGACCTTCCCTCCATCATAAGGTCAGAAGTGTGGATGTTCGCTGATGATTCCAAATGTTCAGTACCATTCGCAACTCCTCAGATACTGAAGCAGCCCGTGTTCAGATGGAGCAAGACCTGGACAACATCCAGTCTTCGGCTGATAAGTAGCAAGTAACATTTGTGCCACACAAGTGCCGGACAATGACTAGCTCAAACAAGAGAGAACCTAACCATCTCCCCTTGATGTTCAATGGCATTACCATCGCTGAATCCCCCACTATCAACATCCTGGTGGCCACCACTGATCAGAAACTGAACTGGAACAGCAACGAATACTATGACTATAACTGCAAGACAGAGGCTGGGAATTCTGCAGCGAGCAACTCACCTCCTGACTCCCCAAAGCCTGTCTACCATTTACAAGGCACAAGTAAGGAGTGTGATGGAATACTCTCCCCTTGCATGGATGGGTGCAGCGCCAACAACACTCGAGATGCGCAACACCATCCAGGACAAAGCAGCCCACTTAACTGGCACCCCATTCACCACCTTCAATATTCACTCACTCCAGCACTGGCGCACAGTGGCAGCAGTGTGTACCATCTACAAGATGCACTGCAGCAATTCACCAAGGCTCCTTCGACAGCACCTTCCAAACCTGCGACCTCCAACACCTAGAAGGACAAGGGAAGCAGATGCATCGGAACACCATCACCTGCAAGTTCCCCTCCAAGCCACAAACCATCCAGACTTGGAACTATATCACCATTCCTTCACTGTAGCTGTGTCAAAATCGTGGAACTCATTTGCTAACAGCACTTTTGGTGTACCTTCACCCCAAGGACTGTAGCGGTTCAAGAAGGCAGCTCACCACCATCTTCTCAAGGGCAATTAGGGATGGGCAATAAATCCTGGCCTAGCCAGCAACGTCCAGATCCCATGAATGAAAAAAAAACTCGCAACAAATGTCATTCACCCAGCACCCTTGCGCTGATTGACAGATGTTGACTGCCGGGATCCAGCAATGTCTCGATTTTAAAATTCTTATTCTCATGTTCAAATTCCACCATGGCCTCCCTCCTCGCTATCTCTGTAATCTCTTCCAGCGGTATAACACTCAGAGAATTCTGCACTTCTCTAACTCTGGGCTCTTGTGCATCCCCCACTTCCTTTGTTCCACAAACCTATCTGGGGCTTAAGCTCTGGAATTCCCTCCCTAAATCTCTCCATCTCTCTCTCACCTCCTTAAAACCTATCTCTTTCAGCAAGCTTCTGGTCATCTCTTGTAATACTTCCCCTGGGTGAAAAGACTTTTCTCATTTTCCCTCTAATCCTTCTACCAATCACTTTAAATCTATGGAACCTAGTCACTGACCTCTTTGCTAAGGTAAATAGGCTCTTCAACTCCACTCTATCCAGGCCCCTCACAATTTTGTATCCCTTCTTTGGCTCACTGTCAGTTTTTGTCTTATTATGATTCAGTGAAATGCCTTAAAACATTTACTTCTTTAAAGTTGTTGTTGACAGAAGATACCAAACTTAACTTTTTCACTTAACCATGTAATAGAGAGGGCACGGATGGCAATTGTCAAACTAATGCTGCTGTGTTTGTTTGAAATAATTTTCTTCACTCTTGAGGAAATTAAGACATTTCTAATTATTTAACATAAACCAAATTCGGCATCTAACAGCACCTGCCTTAGTTACACTTGCTCTTGCATGTTTAGGTTTTAAAATCTTGCTGTGGCAAGTTGCTGAATGTGCAATAATGTCACAGCAAGGGAAATGGACCTGAGTGAACAGGGAAAACATCTATGTATCTCCTTAACCAGATTGAAGGATTCTGAATGTAACAGAACAAGGACTAAAAGGGGGGGAAGTTTAAATAACAGTGGGTGAATTCAATGTCAAATCAGGCACTGAAAGGAAAATAAAGAGTGGGAATCAAAGAATGAAAGATTGAATTGAGAGGGAAAGACAGAGAGAGAGAGAGCTAAAAAGAGATATTTTTAAAATCAATAACAATGAAAACCTGAAGGATTGCGACTCCACACTTACCACAGTTAATTTTCAGTGCCAGAGGGGTTGATTGGCAGTAATTAACACTGGTCATGTTGTTAAAAGTGTACTTAGACTAGAATGGATAAGACGTAACTTTTTGTGGAGAGTTTAGCTTGCATCTGCCCTGCAAGTACAGCACCTTCACACCATTCAATGTATTTCAACTGTGAAGCAGACGGTGGGATTCCACTTTCACAAAGCTAACAGTGGAGTGGTGCAACTCAAGACAGCCACTTTTAGATATTTGAGTTTTAATCATGCATATGCCCCTTGCCTGAAGTTGCTGTATCATTTGAGCATAAACAGCGAGTGCCATTGACAGGAAAATCTGGGCTATTATGGCTAAACTTTTAATTGACAAACATGCAGTTCTTTCTTTTACAGCTAGAGTTTTTAACAAATGTCCCCGACGTAAAAAGAAAGAATCGTGACTGCTGATTAAATTTCCAATCATAATGATTTGCTTCACTACTTTTTTCCCCTTAATTAGCAACAATGAGTAGCGATACTAAGACTATAAACTTCTGCCTAAGTGTACACCCTTGCTATTAATCTCCAGTGGTGTTTGATATTAATTTGAACATCTTAAGTTTTCTGCCATAAAAAACACAAATGCAGGAAGAGAAAAGGCCATTTGGCACACTAAGCCTATTGCATGGCATGACTATTTAATCAATCTCACCATAAGGCTGTAGGGTTCTTTTTAACTTCCATGTGAACCAAACAGGCCAAATAACATCTCTGCAACCTGCAATTCACTATATTCCATGAAGGATCCAGTTTCTTATTAAGGAAATTGATTAACATAACACTTTTATTTTGGCACTATTTGATATATCCTCTACCCTGTTTGGGAACAGTCGATAGAACCATAGAAAAGTTACGGCACACAAAGAAGCCATTCAGCCCATTGTGTCTGTGCAACTGAAAATTCTAACTGCCCAATCTAATCCCACCTTCCAGCACCTGGTCAGTAGCCTTGCAGGTCACAGCACTTCAGGCACAGGTCCATGTACCTTTTAAATGAGTTGAGGGTTTCTGCCTCCACCATCTATCCGAGCAGTGAATTCCATACACCCACCATCCTCGTGCCCCCGCTAATCCTTCTACCAAACTACCTTAAATCTGTGACCCCTGGTAATTGACCTCTCCGCTTGGGGAAACAGAGCCTTCCTGTCTACTCTGTCTAGGCCCCTCATAATTTTGTACATCTCAATTAAGTCACCCTTCAGCCTCCTAAGGAAAACAACCCTAGCCTATCCAATCTTTCCTCATAGCTGCAATTTTCAAGCTCTGGCAACATTCTTGTAAATCTCCTCTGTACTCTCTCCACAGCAATTATGTTCTTCTTGTAATGTGGTGACCAGAACTGTATGCAATACTCCAGCTGTGGCTTAACCAGCATTTTATACAGTTCCAGCATTACGTCCTTGCTTTTGTATCCTATACCTCGGCCAATAAAGGAAAGCATTGCATATGCCTTCTTCACTTTATCTACCTGTCCTGCCACCTTTAGGGACCTGTGGACACGCAATCTAAGGTCTCTCACTTCCTCTACCCCTCTCAATATCCTCCCGTTTATTGTGTATTTTCTTGCTTTGTTTGCCCTCCCCAAATGCATTACCTCACACTTCTTCGGAATTTACCACTTTTCCGCCCACTCAACCAAACCATTGATATCATTTTGGAGTCTACAGCTATTCTCTTCACTTTCAACTACACAGCCAATTTTTGTGTCATCTGCAAATTCCCCAATCATGCCTCCCACATTCAAGTCCAAATCATTAATATATACCACAAACAGCAAGCGACCCAACACTGAGCCCTGTGGAATGCCACTGAAACTGCCTTCCATTCGCAAAAACATCTGTCGACCATTACCTTTTGTTTCCTGTCACTGAGCCAATTTTGGATCCAACTCGCCACATTCCCCTGTATCCCATGGGCTTTTACTTTTCTGACCGGTCTGCCTTGTGCGACCTTGTCAAATGCCTTACTAAAATCCATGTAGACAACATCCACTGCACTACCCTCATCAATTGTTACTTCCTCAAAAAATTCAATTAAGTTAGCAAGATACAACCTTCCCTTAACAAATCCATGCTGATGATCTCTGATTAATCTGTGCCTTTTTAAGTGACGGTTTATCCTATCTCTCAGAATTGATGCTAATAATTTGCCCACCACCGAGGTCAGACTGACCGGCGCATAATTATTTGGTCTGTCCCTTGCACCCTTTTTAAACAATGGTACAATGTTTGCAGACCTTGAGGATTGAGGGTCATGGAGGGGTAGAATTTTCCTAACTCCTAATCTTGTTTTATCTTTGTAAATGTTGTAACTGTGGTCTTGAGTTCTGTGCTCACTGTCCAAGCTATGTCGGTTGTACTTTATCTTTAATTATTCCATAAATTGTAGAAAGATTAAAACCTAATTCATAATCTATTATCCTTTGATCCCTTCAATACAGCAGTATATGCCCACATGTCTTTTCTTCCTAATCCCTGCAGCCACCTCCACATATCCCAAAGCTTCTTCCTTTTCTTATTTACATAATGTCTCTTGGAGACATTATTCATAGGTTGTTTTCCCTAGAACTCTCAGAATGAAAATTTTCAAACACAAAAGTTTTCAATATTTATCCAATTATACATCCAAGTTTCACAGTGTGAAGCTGTGCATATCTTTAATGCCAGGGTCTTGAGCATGGAAAAATATTCTGGCTTTTTGCCAGAATATTTTTAGGGACCAGGGTGCATTTAGCAGATCTTTGCTTCAGGAGATTAAATGGATGAGGTACAGAATATTATGAAGTAGATTGCACAGATTCTGTGGACGGATTAAGCTCCACAGGCAAATTGGTCACGGCTCCTTTCATACTTGCTCACGTTCTTGAATGAGAGGAAGTCAAACACATTACGCCACAAAGGCACAGGTATACAAAGCTCTTCTGGTTGAAGAGGTGACTTAGAAGAGACTTGAAGACAATTTATGGAGTTTCACATTTTTAGAAGTTAAATCTTAAGGATTTCATGGTTTTAAAAATTACAGTAAACTCAATTTCTTAAACTTGCCTTTTGAAGAAATGCCCATTTGCTTCAAACTGTTCTCGTAGCATGAACTTTCCTCGATATTCAATAATGAAAGTATCAGGAAGCAAATCTTTGGCAGCTTTCAATATTTTTTTATTTTTCTGCACTTGACTCTGAAAGAAAAAAAATAAACTTTGTAATTTAATTTATTGTTTGACATGTCTACATTGAATCGACAGCACAGAAACAGGCCATTCAGCCCAACTGTATATGCTGGTGTTTATGAGCTCCCTCTTAATTTAATTACCTCTTCCTTGCTACTGGCTTCAACCATTCCTTGTGGCAGTGAGTTCAACCTTCTCACCACGAAAAGGGTGACTGTGCCTGGCAATCCTCATACCAGTTCCTTCAGAAGGTAACAGAAATGACAGATGGGGAAATGCAGTGGATGTAGTGTACATGGACTTTAGCAAATCTGTGACAAGGTTTCACTTACGATATTATTGGAGACAATTAAGGTAAGTGGAATTACAGGGAGCCTAGAAAACTGGATTAAAAAAATAGTTAGGAGAAATCAAAGTAGGAGTTAAGGGCAGTTTTATTTTCCCCAGAGTGCTTGGAAGTAGGTAGTGATGTCCCACAGGATTCAATTCTGGGGCTACTTTTATTCACTGTGTACATCAATGATATGGATATATACCTATAAAGAAAGTAACGTTGAAATTTGCAGATGATACCAAAATGGAAAGCAGTTAATTCTTTATAAAATAAAAGGAAATTGTAAAGCTCATCTTCTTTGATTGAGAGATTGGGAGGAGCACCTGCTTCTCCTGGCTCCACATTCAGTTAAGTATATTTTCAAGACTTATATTATTGGTTTAAGGACTGCCTGTTAGAAAGCATGTAGACTCAGTTTTCCTGAGTTCAGCTGGCACCAATCTTGCAATGGAGGCCACTAACAGGGGTGTTAGGCACTTTGCCATATAAAAAAAGGGGCTGGACGTTTGCTCCAGGCATGGGAGTTGCATGTCAATTTTTTGGCCTTTTATCAACACAACAAATGGTGGATTCCTAGCTATTGTTATTATCCCCTTGGAGATCAACAAACCAAAAGAACGCAATTTATCAAATGACCCCAATAAAAAAAACAAATGGACAAGATTTCACTTTTATAACTTTTACTCTCACAATCAACTCAAAATCAATATAAATTAAACATGAATAAACAGACAAATCACTGTCTATATATATTACAAGTTACATATTAACTATCAGATACACAGAAGATAAATCTCATGGATTTACTGGGTAGTCTACTCAGCATATATGGCACCAATTACAGCCACAAAGTTCTTCAAAGCTCTGAACTTGCTCAGGTAGATCTCTAGCTCCTTTCTTCCAAGATGCAGCCACCGATTCTCATACAACAGCAGTTCCCCTTCAACCCAAACTCCACAGGTACAGTCTCTTCAAGAGTGAACTATACAGTAAATGGAAAAGTCCTGGGGAAAATTGATGTCCAGAGAGATTTGGGTGTTCAGGTCCACTGTTCCCTGAAGTTGGCAACGCAGGTAAATAGAGTGGTCAAGAAGGCATACGGCATGCTTTCCTTCATCGGACGGGGTATTGAGTACAAGAGTTGGCAGGTCATGTTACAGTTGTATAGGACTTTGGTTCGGCCACATTTGGAATACTGCGTGCAGTTCTGGTCGCCACATTACCAAAAGGATGTGGATGCTTTGGAGAGGGTGCAGAGGAGGTTCACCAGGATGTTGCCTGGTATGGAGGGCGCTAGCTATGAAGAGAGGTTGAGTAGATTAGGATTATTTTCATTAGAAAGACGGAGGTTGAGGGGGGACCTGATTGAGGTGTACAAAATCATGAGAGGTATAGACAGGGTGGATAGCAAGAGGCTTTTTCCCAGAGTGGGGGTTTCAATTACTAGAGGACATGAGTTCAAAGTGAAAGGGGAAAAGTTTAGGGGGGATATGCGTGGAAAGTTCTTTACGCAGAGGGTGGTGGGTGCCTGGAACGCGTTGCCAGCGGAGGTGGTAGATGCGGGCACGATGGCGTCTTTTAAGATGTATCTAGACAGATACATGAATGGGCAGGAAGCAAAGAGATACAGACCCTTAGAAAATAGGCGACAGGTTTAGATAGAGGATCTGGATCGGCGCAGGCTTGGAGGGCCGAAGGGCCTGTTCCTGTGCTGTAATTTTCTTTGTTCTTTGTTCACCCAAAATGGCACACTTCTCCAGAACTTGCTCCGCTCTATTCATGACAGTTTTGATGGCGTGGATTCACCAATATTACCTTTCTCCAAGCCCTTTGGTGACAACCTTGTGCATTAATTAGTTATTTTAAGTAACAGAAATAGCTCCTGAATCCAGTCTTCACTTTCTTCTGATCAAGGGTCTCTGACCTGAAACGTTAACTCTGCTTCGCTCTCCACAGATGCTACCAGACCTGCTGAGTATTTCCAGCATTTCTCGTTTTTATTTCACTTTCTTCAGCCTGCCAGCACTCCATTCCTGCGTGATCTGTGCTTGGATGGCTGTGTCTTTTTATCTGGTTCCAACCAGTTACAGTTTCCCCAGAAAACTGAATTGTTAGTTTCCCTTTCAGTTAGGCTCTGTCTCAAACAAACAAGCTTTGAAACCAGGGTCAGCGCACCTAACAGAACATTGGACAAGTCATCTGTTAAGAGAACAGCTTGCACATGCTCCCCCATTGGTCCCGTAAAACCATGGATTCCATCACAACATGTATTTCCTGCTCATCATCATTTTGGGTGCCATTTAGCACCAAGAAAACAGACTCTATATGGCCAGACTGTGAGGCCATAGTGTTATAACTGTTTTCACGGTGTCATGTTTTGATGGTTAAGCACTAGAGAGATTTTGATCAAATTGTAGGGTTCGAGACTGCACTTCAAATACAACATGGTGGCTGAGATATGGAAGTGAATATGCAATTCGAGTTGCACTGGTGGCCTTGGTGTTCAAAGATCTGGGGTGGATAGGTGAGGGTGTTGTCGGGGGAAAAGAAAGGCTACCTGGGAACCTGTGTGTTGCAACATTTCAGGGAGGGGGATTGAAAGAAAGAGAAGAATGGAAAAGGTGAAAATGAAAATATGAAGGGGAATGAAAGGGAGAAGGGAAATGAAACAGAATGAGGAAGGGGTAAGAGAGAGGGATGATAAGAGAAATGGGGAGAGACAGAAGGAGAGTGGGCAAGGAAGGAAACATATTTTATCCGGTTAATACAGATAGCAGCAAGACACCTAGCAGCTGAGGAATACTGCTTGGATTAAAAAAAACTTCAGGACGACGTGTTCTTTTTTTTAAAAAAAGCCTACTTTAATAGTGTAATGATGATTCCTTACCTCTACTGGAGGTTTAAAGGCTGTAAGGTTGATGTTTAGGTCTGATCTACTGACCACCTCCATTTTTTCATGTCCATCAGTTATCTCTAATGCGAGCCGATGTGCCTCGAGGATATTTTGGATATCCTCACTATATTGATTACCATCTGCTTCCTCATACCGATCCATCCATGTTTTGATTTTGTTCTCCCACACAAAACTGGCGTTATCAACAGCATCAGCTTCTGATACTGAACTTTGCTAAGGACAAGAAAACATCAGCACAATCAAAGAATATCAATTCCTTTAAGTTATATGACTTTAGCTCTTGCTTCTCTTCCCCCCTCACCCCTCAACATACACAGATTCCAAATATCAATAAAATAATGGGTTCCAACTATATCAATTCAACGATATGAACATTTTAAACCTGAGAATTGCTTTTATTCTGCTTTGATAAATGTTGCATTCAAGATTTTGCAAGAATTCACCTTTTTAATGAGGCCCTCAACTAAGTTTTGAGTAGCGTCATACAACTTGAACTAAATTTACAAAAAGACTTTTAGTTCAGAGAGCTAAACAGGCACAATAATTTCGAAAAAATCAGAATGGAATTTTCAAACAGAAGTAATCAAAAATACTCTTTAACCAAGACGATAAATCTGAGCATTACAGTGTCAATACTCTGGAATTTCCAAATAGGGACAAGTCATGAACTCATACATTGCCAGTGATGAGAACTTAATTACGCAGCTCTCTACTGTCTGCACCATTGATGAGATACCTTTTCTATCACCTGAGCTGATTCAGAATTCTGACTGTCAGCCCACTTTTAGTGTAGTAATTTGATTCAGTTGCTCCAATGCTATGTCTAGGCCAAATTATATTGCCTAGTCTCCTGATGAAACTAAAAAAAAAGCTTTTGCAATGATGTTAGCCAATCGGCAAATACTTTCAATTTAGGTGAAGCAGAGCTGTATTGTAGGACAAACGAAGATGAAGTAAAATAAAATATGAATAATAAAGCATAATATAAAATATTGCAGTTCATTTTCAAATACTGTGAATACCCTTGGTTCTTGGATAGAACCTTGTTGTCATAGTTTAGTTCCTGATATTTGCTTTGTTGGTGAAAATTAATTGAGAACCCGAGTAAGTAATGCCACCACATTATGAAACACAGAAAAGAGGAAAACCTGACTTTTAAGAACCAGACTTTGGACATTTCCAGAGGAGCCACTCAAAAATCTGATTATCTTGTCCAAAATCAGATAATGACAACCCTACTTCTATTGCTCAGCTACAGCATCCAAAAAAAATCAATTTCAAGGTAGTGCAGTGGGGCCAGAATTGGAAACAAATATTTAACAATGAAACATCACACTTCAACAGTTATTATTGGAAACACCATAAAAATTATAACGCCCAACCCAAAGCATTAATTGCAAGATTATTGACAAAATTGCAATTAACAATTTTATACTTTATTGTATAAAATATATATAATTTATATTTATTTTAATTCTGTGTATATAGGGAAGTGTATTCTTTTCACAAATACTCATGCATAAGGTCATTGTGTTTGTGCAAATTCTTCTTACCTTTACTCTTGAAGATTTTCTACATCCTTCCCGGAAAGGCTGAAAGATACAAAATTTATCTATTTACTTAACTGAAGTAATGCATCAGAATAAGTAAGCTGCTTGGAAATCCTGTATTGTTGTTTGGTTTTGA
This sequence comes from Heterodontus francisci, assembly GCF_036365525.1. Taxonomy (NCBI): domain Eukaryota; kingdom Metazoa; phylum Chordata; class Chondrichthyes; order Heterodontiformes; family Heterodontidae; genus Heterodontus; species Heterodontus francisci. Next base: position 46,689,247 of record NC_090397.1, on the reverse strand, counting down.
AAAATGTTCACTGGATCTTCTCTAGCTTTAAAGATGCACCACCTTAATTCCAACACAGAAGGAATGGCAGTTGCAATGTTTTCACAGTCCCTTCCAACAATCTTCCTCAGTCAGTAAGCAGAGTGTGGGATGTGATCAATACTACCACTAGTCCCTCTCCCTCCCTTTGGTTTTGTGGATCACCTTTGCTCAGTGCCATGCCTGACCAAGTTAAAACTGCCTTTCTAAAACTGTAATCTGCCATTGTGTGAATATCATTGGTACTTGGACAGAACCTTGTTGTCCATTAATGCTTTTTATTTGCTTAATGCTTCATCTTGTTTTGGCAGTGTTCTCATTCATTCCATTTATTTCATATATAATCACTGGTGGCCAAGGTTGGGTGGCACCAGAAACACCAATGGACCATGTACAAGTCTGACCATTCAGCCACTATTTTTGCAAGGACTGTGCTTTTGAGACCTCAATTGACAAACTAATCTAAATGGTCACAGTTCCAATGATATGAGCAAAATTCTTAGAAATCTCCAATATATGAGAGCAAACAACTCTAAAATCAAAACTTTATTCATTTTCTGTCTTTTTCATCTACCATTTCTATAATATTTTATCTTGTTCTTACCAGTTACATGCTTTGTCTTTAAACATTAAATTTTACTTTATATTTACCCTTCCCTCTTTCTTGTTCTTCATCCCTTAAGAGTACCTACAGTGAAAAGTATAATTCCTAACTAGATATAATTATTTTATTTATTCAAATGCATTTCCTTCTTTTAAACACATTTTGCCTTAAAAAATCATAAAGCCAAATCACTGATTAAGTACAACAAACAGAATGGACCCTTAAAGAGGCTATTTATTATCAATAACAGATGGAATAAACTTATCTCCTCAAATTCTACAGAAAGAAAGCAAACTAGTGGAAAGCAATACTGCAGGACTCAGGAAAAACTACATCTATGACAAACACACATAATTGTGTGTTCTTGGACAAATTTACATATGCCAAAAGTACCAGTCAATATGATTGCCTTGAGTTGCACATGGTTACTGTAGTAGCATTTTAATGTATAGAATGTCACACAAATATAATAATTCAGAGGGAGTATATGAAAGCAATTGGGAACATAAATCCACATGCCTCATTCCTTTTATCACTTTGCCTCCATTTATAAATAAACCTACACCTTCCTATGGTGGTTGGGTTACCACACAGGTGAGATTGTCAATAATGAACAATAAGTAAAAAAACTGGAATAAAAACACAAAGTGCTGGAAATACTCAGCAGGTCAGGCAGCATCTGTGGAGAGAGAAGCAGAGTTAACATTGCTCTGATGAAAGGTCACGGACCTGAAAAGTTAACTCTGCTTCTCTCTTCAACAGATGCTGCCAGATCTGCTGAGTATTTCCAGCAGTTTCTGTTTTTATTTCAGATTTCCAACATCCGCAGTATTTTGCTTTTATTTAAATAACAAACTGGACATTGAATATGGGTGCAAAATTACAAGAAAATAATCAGCATGTTCTGATGCAAAAATTTAGATTACAATTGCATGCATTCCACAAAATACAGGGTAGTAACAGAAGTTAAAAGTGGCTAGTGAGATAGTTGATGCCTTGGTTTTGATTTTCCAAAATTCCCTAAATTCGGTAAAGGTTCCATTAGATTGGAAAATAGCCAATGTAACTCCTTTATTCAAAAAGGGAGGGGGACAGAAGGCAGGAAACTACAGGCCAGTTAGCTTAACATCTGTCTTAGGGAAAATGTTACAAGCTATTATTAAAGATGTTATAGCAGAGCATTTAGAAAAATTCATGGTAATCAGGCAAAGTCAACATGGTTTTGTGAAATGGAAATTGTGTTTAACCAATTTATTGGGGTTCTTTGAGGGAGTTACATGTGCTGTGGATAAAGGGGAACTGGTGGATGTACTGTACTTAGATTTCCAGAAGGCATCTGATAAGGTGCCACATCAAAGGTTACTGCGGAAAATAAAAGTTCATGGGGTAGGGGGTAACATATTGGCATGGATAGAAGATTGGCTAGCTAACAGGAAACAGACAGTAGGCATAAATGGTCATTTTCTGGTTGGCAAGATGTAACAAATGGTGTGCCGCAGGGATCAGTGCAGGGGCCACAACTTTTTACAATTTATATAAATGACTTGGATGAAGGGACCGAAGGTATGGTTGCTAAATTTGCTGATGACACAAAGACAGGTAGGAAAGTAAGTTGTGAAGAGGACATGAGGAGGCTACAAAGGGATATAGATAGGTTAAGTGAGTGGGCAAAGATCTGGAAAATGAAGTATAATGTGGGAAAATATGAAATTGTCCATTTTGGCAGGAAGAATAAAAAATAAACATATTATCTAAATGGTGAGAGATTGCAGAGCTCTGAGATGCAAAGGGATCTAGGTGTCTTAGTACATGAATTGCTAAAGGTTGGTATGCAGGTACAGCAAGCCATTAGGAAAGCTAATAGAATGTTATTGTTTATTGCGAGGGGAATTGAATACAAAAGTAGGGAGGTTATGCTTCAGCTATACAGGGCATTGGTGAGACCACATCTGTGCATAGTATTGGTCTCCTTATTTAAGGAAGAAAGTAAATGTGTTGGAAGCAGTTCAGAGAAGGTGTACTAGACTAATAAATAGAATGGGCAGGTTGTCTTATGACGTAAGGTTGGACAGGATAGGCTTGTATCCACTGGAGTTTAGGAGAGTAAGAGGCCACTTGATTGAAACATATAAGATTCTGAGGGGCCTTGACAGGATGGATGGGTAAAGGATGTTTCCTCTTGTGGGAGAATCTAGAACTAGGGGGTCACTGTTTCAAAATAAGGGGTCGCCCAATTAAGACAGGAGAGTCTTTGGAACTCTCTTCCTCAAAAGGCAGTGGAAGCAGAGTCTTTGAATATTTTTAAGGCAGAGGTAGATAGATTCTTCATAAGCAAGGGGGTGAAAGTTTATTGGGGGTGGGCGGGAATGTGGTGTGGAGGTTACAATCAGATCAGCCTAATTCGGATGTTTGTATATTCATAATACATTACAATAGGCTTGGTTATCAAACATTCATACATTGGCCCTGTTCAAAATAAACTTAAACCCTTCGAATAAAGAAATATTCATTCATTGCCTTGATGCCTGATTTGTTACTCTGTTAAATGGGAGATTGGTTAAGAAAGTAAAGGCCCATGGGATCCAGGGTAATTTGGCAAACTGGATTCAAAATTGGCTTAGTGGCAGGAGGCAGAGGGTGATGGAAAGGGTTGTTTCTGCGAGTGGAAGCCTGTGACCAGTGGTGTACCGCAGGGATCGGTGCTGGGACCCTTACTGTTTGTAGTGTACATTGATGATTTAGACGTGAATATAGGAGGTATGATCAGTAAGTTCGCAGACGACATGAAAATTGGTGGAGTCGTAAATAGTGAGGAGGAAAGCCTTAGATTACAGGACGACATAGATGGGCTGGTAAGATGGGCGGAGTTTAATCCTGAGAAGTGTGAGGTGGCGCACTTTGGGAGGTCTAACAAGGCAATGTAATATACAATGGATGGTAGGACCCTAGGGAGTACAGAGGGTCAGAGGGACCTTGGAGTGCTTGTCTATAGATCACTGAAGGCAGCAGCACAGGTAGCTAAGGTGGTTAGGAAGGCATATGGGATACTTGCCTTTATTAGCCGAGGCATAGAATATAAGAGCAGGGAGGTTATGATAGAGCTGTATAAAACGCTGGTTAGACCACAATTGGGAGTACTGTGCACTGTTCTGGTTGCCACACTATAGGAAGGATGTGACTGCAATGGAGAGGGTGCAGAGGAGATTCACCAGGATGTTGCCTGGGCTGGAGCATTTCAGTAATGAAGACAGACTAGCTAGGCCGGGGTTGTTTTCCTTGGAGCGGAGAAGGCTGAGGGGGGACCTGATTGAGGTATACAAGATTATCAGGGGCATTGATAGGATAGATAGGAAGAGATTTTTTCCCTTAGCGGAGAGGTCAATAACTAGGGGGCATAGATTTAAGGTAAGGGGCAGGAAGTTTAGAGGGGAGTTGAGGAGGAATTTTTTCACCCAGAAGGTGGTTGGAATCTGGAACACACTGCCTGAAGGGGCGGTAGAGGTAGGAACACTCACGACATTCAAGCAATATTTAGAGGAGCACTTGAAACGCCATAACATACAAGGCTACGGGCCAAGTGCGGGGAAATGGGATCGATTAGGACAGGTGCTTGATGGCGGCACAGGCACGTTGGGCCGAAGGGCCTGTTTCTGTGCTGTAAAACGCTGTGACTCTAAATGCTAATTTGCTAGTATTTAATTGAAATGCCACCCATAAGCAGCAAATAGGAGTTAATGTCATTTGACACTAAACATTACCACCTCCTCTACACCTAGATTTCATACTTTCATTAAGTATCTCGCTCACCTATTTAGCAATTTAGATTTCTTGCAGATTGGTAAATAACACTGTAGTGCCTAATTGTGGTTGGACATATTCCTGGAAGCTTCATTACATGGCCTGATGTCTCCAACCACATCACCCAGTCAAAAAGCCCTTCTTCCCCCATCTCCAATATTTTTATAACTCCCCAAAGTGCGTAAATTAAAATGGGGTGGGGTGAGGTAACCACTTTTCAAATGCCCCTATGATTTTCTCCTGGCTTGCCCACTGCAGTAATCCATGAGATTAATCTTCGATTCATTTCAGGTGATATCAGTCCAGTACACCAGGAGAAAGCCTGCTTCAAATACTGAACCACTGAAGAGGCAAGTGAGATCTTTGTTTAACATCTCATCAGAAGCATTACATCACTAACAGTACAACATTCTGCAAGGTACTGCAGTGGAACTTGAGCCTGGATTGAGTACCAACCCTGGGTTGGGTCCGAACCCACAACATTATTACCCAGAAGAATGAGTACTACCAACTGGCCCCAATCTCTTACAAAGACAAAGGGCCTTCCCCATTGCCATTTGACAGAAGTTCAATATCTACAAATAAAATGTTGGTATAAGCCCTCGTTGGAAGCAAGGGAGGAGACTAAATTAATCCAACATAGTATTCCTTTAAGAAATTTACAACCTAGATAGTCAGATGTACTAATCTCAACACGACAGTCTGCAAGCACTCATTTAAATCACACTTTTTGTTATAGGTCCACATAAATCACCATTGAAACACAATTTTACCGGACCCCCGACTTCGGGGTCATGGTGGGGGGCCCAGAAATTACCTCCAGGAGAGTCCTGCCACGGACCTCAACGCCGGAGGCCTCATCCCATATTATCAGTGGCAGCAAGGCCTCGTGGCGGCCCCCCGCCGCTCGGCGCTGGGGACATCATTAACATATGCTAACTGATTTAAGCGAAAGCATAATTACTTACCTCATTGCAACGGCCATCCCATGCCGATATTCCGGCCGGTTGCCGGATCTCCAGCGCCTCCTAGGCGGAACACTGGTGTGGGGGGTGGGTGGGGAGGAGTGATGTTTTCAGGGTGGGAGGGGGTAAAACTCTTGCTATTGGTTTAAGGAATGGTGGGAAGGGATTGAGGGTCAATGTTAATAAAGTTCGGGGTGGGGGGTGGAGTTCGCAATCGGAATAAAAAAAATTTTGCAGTGGGGGGGGAAAAGAGGGCAATTTATGGAGTTATTAGTCATGGAGGAGGGGGGTGGGAGAGAGGATTCAAATTGCTGTTAAAGTTTTAATTTTATTTTTTGTAGACCTGGACCTTTAAAAATTTAAATGGCGCCGGCCCTGCGCAGTGCCGCCAGGTGCCGTTGCCGGAGTGCCCATGCCCTTAACGTCATCGGGGGCAGGCGCTCCATCCCCTCCATGTAAATGGGCTCAGCATGGCAAATCCCACACCTGCGCCCCACCGCTTAAAAAGCTCGCCGCCGAGATCGATGGCGAGCTGGAAAAATCCAGCCCCATGCAACACCAGTGACACTTAACAGTAAATAATAAAGAAACTTTAGGCTGTGCCAAGCCAAAGTAAAATGAGACGTAAGCTGGGAAGATTGAAACATTGAGAATCAGGACGATCATAGCTATGCTAGCTAATTTTACATTAATTTATTAAGCTTCTACATTCAAATGAAGGTATTAAGAAGTCATTAAAAAACTAGCAGAGAGAGTCTGAGGGCCTATATCTTCATCAGAACAACACAAAAGCAGCTGTAATCATTGCCACAAATTTTAGCAGTATCAGGACTGTACCCAAGCCTTATGATCACAAAGTGCTAAATGGAGGCCGTTCTTCCCCACAGCAGAGAAAAGCAGGTCAATTACCAAAGCTGCCCTGATTCACTTTCTAGCTGGGGTAAGTGAGGAGAATTTTATTTTTACAAAGCGAGTATTTACATGTATAAATGGACAGCAGGTCAATATTCTGAGCAATCTTTCTTATGAAGTCAAAGTATTGCTCGCAACTATAGAATGAAAACCTGGAAGTTACACCAAGATGTGCTGATCGATATATTCATGCCAGAATTCTAAACTTTGGTGAGAAAGAAAGGCTGCAAAGATTTGCACTGAATGGTGGTAGATGGTAAATATACAAGTACATTTACCTACAACGTGTATAAGGCATTTTCTATTAAAATTAATGCATAGAGTTAAAATGGTGTCACCCCTTCCTTCCTGTGGGTCAACCTTAATTCTTGTACATAATTTTGCCATACCTAGGTATTACTTTCAACAGTAAGGTAGGGTTGCTTACCATTACACTTAATTTCCGTTTTTCTGACATGAAGTGACACTACCATGCCTCCAATCTCCATCTCCCATGCCCATTCTCTGATCTAGGTAGCATTACTCCTCTTCTCTTAGGTTTCTGCTAATAGCTTAATCCGTGTTTCCTCACTGTTCTTTTATTTTAAAGCTTTCTTATTGCTCTCTCTCCATCCCAACTGACAGAGCCCTCTGATTCAGAGAGTTACCTCCCCATCCTGCTGGCACAGTCTGCCTTCTTGGCCACTAGCACCAGTCATTGACTACCTCCTCAGTCACTCTCTGCTGGTTTCTGCACTACACTGAGAAAATCAGCATTGCATATTTAAAGTCCTAGTGTGTTAAAGTCATATACATTTCAATCACTCTGTGCATTTTAAACAAGTACACAGCCAGTTTTCCAAGCTGTTGGGAAAATGATAAAGAGCTACAGGGGAAGGGATTGGGGAGAGAAAAGCTTGGGCCAGACTTCTGGTATGAGGACAATAGGAAAGGAAGGTCAAAGAGGAAACAATGGATAGGAAATGGTGTGGCAAGCAGCCATGGGACAACAAGAGGGGAAAGGCCAGGAGAGGTTTGGGATTAGGCCGCTGGTGGCATGGAAACACTGGGAAAGGGAAGTAAACGGAGCAAAGGAGAAGGGAAGGGAAAAAGATTGGTGAGGGGATGTGCAATAGAGAGGAGAGCAAGAAGCAGAAGGAAAGTCTAACAGTGGGACAGGACAGCAAAGACAAAGTACAAAGGGAACACAGGTGGTTTAAGGAAGCTACAGAGGATCACGAGGACATATAACAAGAGAACCACCAATGACAATCAGAGAAGATAGAGTAGAAGCACCAAATAGGTGCAACGGACAGGACAGGATAAAGACAGAGGAAAAGTGCATAAGAAAAAGAAAGCCCCACAACGCCCCCAAGCAGAAAAGTCGGGTACACAGATACAACAGACCACAAAGAAATGATTTTAAAAGAGAGAGAACAAGATAATGAGAGAAATACACACACTCTGGAATGCGAAGATGACACACAAAGGTAAGATATCATATCCTTTGACTTGCTCTGAGCTTCGCCTTGGGCGACCCACCATTTAATATGTAAAATGTATTGCATGAAGCATGGACTTCCTGTAAGAATCATACTTACTTCCCATCGACTTTATGTATCCTCTCACTCACTTATGAGAAATGTCATGAGAGAGGCGATAACAATGTATCTTAATATATCTTGTGTACAGTTTTGGTCCTCTTACTTGAGGAGGGATGTAGTTGCATTGGAGGCAGTTCAGAGGAGGCTCACTAGATTGATTCCAGGGATGAGGAGTTTGTCTCATGAAGAGAGATTGAGCATTTTAGGCCTTTACTCTCTAAAGTTTAGAAGAATGAGATGTAATTGAGGTATATAAGATGATTAATGGAATTGACAAAGTAGACGTAGAGAGGATGCTTCCTCTTGTGGGGCAAACTAGGTCATAGTTTTAGGATAAGGGGTAGCAGATTTAAAACAGAGATGAGGAGAAATTATTTCTCTCAAAGGGTCTTGAGTCTGTGGAATTCACTACCCCAGAGTGCAGTGGATGCCGTGACATTGAGTAAATTTAAGGAGGAGATAGACAGATTTTTAATTAGTAAAGGGTTGAAGGGTTATGGAGAATGGGCAGGAAAGTGGAGTTGAGGCCGAGATGAGATCAGCCATGATCATATTGAATGGCGGGGCAGGCTCGAGGGGCTGAATTGCCTACTCCTGCGCCTAGTTCTTAGGTTCTTATAATGGACATTTCCTGCAATACCAGGAACTGACACCTACCATCACTTCACGCTATCTATATTCTGTCTGACGATTAGACTTAAATGATACTCCATATGTCTCCTATCACTTTGTCCATTTTAAATTGAAGGATACATTATTTTATAACAATGGGTTTGTACACCAGGTAGGGGATAACATCAGGGCCTGGCACATATTGTCATTTCCCCTCCCAACCCACCCCAGCCCCCACAGAAAAGATTTGGAAAAGAGTGAACAGAATCAAGTTTTAAAAGAAAGTGGATTTGCACAGGTTTAAAAAGACCTGCTAATTTCCTGAGAACGCACATTAAAGCCAGATATAGATACCATTACCCAGGTCTATCGGGAACTATAGTCATCATTTGATCCCAGAAAATATTCACACAGTAGGAGGTCGGAGCATCCTGTCCTGTTTGGCTTTGCATGAAGCTAGGTTCAAAGGGAGAAAGCATGATAGCAGATTTGAACAGCAGTTCATCTGGGCAACATGGGGAGGAGTCTGGAACCAAGCACCAAATTCCTGTGGGGATAGGAAAGAGGTGAACAAAGGCCCACACATGCTTAGCCAAAACTTTAGACAAACTCTCAGTCAGAAATACTGAGTTTCAGCTTTTGCTCATTTTCCAGGTTGGAATGAGTACGAGAGAGGAAGAGATAGAGAGAAATAGAAAGTGAAGAAGGAAAAATACAGCAAAACAAAGTTAATTTGCTGTTAATGTCTTTTACCGTGACTAATGATTTTCCAAAAATGACAAAACTACAAGCCTAATGATACCACTATTGGCTTTGTCTGTGTGTAGCGCCATCAAGTGTTTATAATTAGGTACAGCAACAGAAGTCATTTTAATACAGAAGTTCACATAGTCGCCCTATCAGATTCTACCACAAGGAACTCAAAGGTTTTTCCACTGTTTTTTTAAAATATTTTTTTTTATATTTTAGAGATTAAAGCATTGAAACAGGCCCTTCGGCCCACCGAGTCTGTGCCGACCAACAACCACCCATTTATACTAACCCTACAGTAATCCCATATTGCCTATCACCTACCTACACTGGGGGCAATTTACAATGGCCAATTTACCTATCACCTGCAAGTCTTTGGCTGTGGGAGGAAACCGGAGCACCCGGTGAAAACCCACGCGGTCACAGGGAGAACTTGCAAACTCCGCACAGGCAGTACCCAGAATTGAACCCGGGTCCCTGAAGCTGTGAGGCTGCGGTGCTAACCACTGCGCCACTGTGCTCTTTAAAAAAAAGAGATTGGTTCTAGTCTTCAGCATAATAAATGTTTGACCTAATTGAGAAATGAACCTAAAGTGTAATGACAGAAAATCACTTATGTGGCACTTTACATTACAGTGTAAAACTATGGTAGGAGGGAAAATGTTTAGAATAAACCACTTTCGAACATTATTCATTAAGTATTAAACTAATATATTTACTTTATTAAAAATGGGTTCCAAGCTGATCAAATAGCAAGCACTTAATGACAAAGGACAGTATCAAAACATAGAGAGTCTCATTTCCTTTTCTACGCTGTCTCTTTCTGCCATTTCTAGTTGGTCAAAAATGGCACTTGTACACATACTTGCCTGAATACTTTACTGTCGAGCAATGCTTCATTAACACTACTTAATGAATATGAAGAGTTCACCCCTTACTCCTTCAATGACACTAAGAGTATCAAGTCTCAGCTGTTGCCAAGTACCCACGTACTGTGGAACACAAAGCCTCAAAAAATTGGCTCAGAGGCATAAAGTATTCTGAAACCATTCTGTATCAGAAACATCTGAAATTTATAGTGGTCTATAGTGGTCCTTTTAGGTACATAAAAGTTATGTGTCACCCACTCTAAAATAAACCAATACAGTTGACAATTCCTTTATATGCAACTAAATTTTAGGGATTCGAAAAGATTCCATCTATATTCAAAGCATTTGAACTTAAATTTAAAGAAAAACCGTTTCTGCAGCATGGACGAGTTAACCTATCTGTGTGTAACTGCACTGCAGACTAACTTTGTCTGCTGAAATGGCACTTCTTTATGCTTTGCTGGCTCTAATAGCCTTTGGTGTAGACTTTCAGCTGGATGATGATTTTTTCCAAAGTTGGTCTCACTTACAAAATGGACAGTGGGAGCTGGGAAGCACAGAAATTCAAGTGGCACCTAACATTAAAGAAAAGAAAAAAACAATGGAAATAGTTCTAATAAAAATGGAAAGGAGGGTGAAAGGGAAAACAGAAAAAAAAAGAGTAATTAAATAGGATGGGGAAATTTAAGAAGATAAGAATAGGAGTATGCCATTCAGCCCCTCAAACCTGTTCTGCCAATCAATTAGATCATGGTTGATCTGTAGCTCAACTGCTTTTATCCAATTGTGATCCAAATCCCTTGATATCCTTACCTAATAAAAAATCTGTTAATCTCAGCCTTGAATATTTTAATTCACTCAGCATCCACAGCCTTTTGGGAAAGAGAATTCCATATTTCCACTACTCTTGCTGTGAAAAATGTTTCCTGCTTCCATTCCTGAATGGCCTAACTCTAATTTTAAAATTGTTCCCCATTGGCTGGATTCCCTCATCAGAAAGAATGGCTTCTGTGTATCTATACCATTGAATCCTCATATCATTTTAAAACACATCAATTAGGCCACCCCTCAACCTTCCAAACTCAAGGGAGTAAAAGCCAAATTTATGCAACCTGGTTTAAATTTTGGTATCAATTTAATTGTTTACTTTTACTCGTCAGACATGGGAGCAATTTTAGTACATATTTCCATCTTTAATGAAGAAGCTGGCCTAGGGAGGCTGGAATTTTAGTATTTGTTAACACTCAGTTAAGAGTAAACAAAATAATTTAAAATATTCAAGGCCTTCAGAAAATACTACAATAATCTCTTTACAGTGACTTTTGAAAATGCATTGTGTTTCAATGACCTAAGATTTCCAGTACAAAATGATCCAGCTGTTGAACTCAAAATCTTCTGTATAGTTTTCTTCCAAGTCAAATGGTGCAGGTCTCTTTAGTTGTTGTACCAAGTAAAACAAGCAGATTGTGATTAGACAAATTCTACTTGCCTTTCTAGATTTTGCAGCAAACTGCTCCTTTTCTCCACTTTTCTTTCGCTTTTTCTCATTTACCTTTGTTACCCTAGTGGCAGTCAATGTGATAGTCGTAGGGGTCTGCTGAAAGGCAGTATATAGTTCCACAGGTACCTCATCTCCACTTTCTGTTGCACTGGTGTCTCCATCTATTTAAAAAAGAAATCAAAATCTGAAACACTGTAACCACTTAAAAAAAAACATTTATACCTAATAACTTGCATAAGGAATTTAAAAATATGCAATATGAAATAGAATCTCAATTATTTCAATTATTTGCATTGCCCACTGAGAATTTTCTCAGATAATGGGAACCTTGCAGAAATCAAGGACATCAACAGACTATTTTTTGTTTCAGAGTAGTGTCCTCAACTATTGCTGCAACAACTGATTAATCAACTGATCTGCCAACTTGGAGAGCTCCTCCATACAAGGGCACATCTATACAAGCTTTGTGTTGATTTTAAAGTCAGATTACCAACTGGATGGTTGGATCAGTGCTCACCATTGATGTTGAGGTGCTGAGATCGCCATTTAGTTTGCAGCAGATCTGTTTCATGTCATCATGGGTAGGGCTGGAAGAGAACTGTGAGCTTGCAGATCAGCTGATTAGTTGAATGCTGCAATGTCAACTGAGTAATGAGCTATGTGTCACTGGAGAAGACTGAGGCAAAGCAATCAATAGTGTATAGTAATTTAGAGTTCTCAATTATCCACCAATTTCTACAATTTGTGGTGTGGTTGCAAGAGGGGGCTGCCTCCATTATGCCAGATAATCAAGGTTATACTTTTTAAATTAAAACTATGGACCTGACACTGTGACAATGGATGCTAGTACAAACATTAATGACTGACACAGTGACATGTGGGAGCAAGTATAAACAAAAGAATAAAGAACTGCTTCACTGTTTACAATGTAGTAGTTTTTATTTGATATCTACTGTGTAAGATCAGATTAAAATAAAAAGTTCAACACAGAAAACAATAACTTGATAGAAATTTACAAGATAAAACCTCCCATAACAATTAGGTCACATGATAAGCCTTCACTGCTTTACCTCAGGGATACACCAGGCAAAAGAGTTAATGCTATTATGTGCTACATTTTAAGAATTAGGGTTGAAGTCGCAATGCAGCATGGAACTTTGTCTCATTATCACTTTAGAAAGCTTTGTTCCTGTGTTTTGTATCTGCTTGGCATCTTAGAATATTCATCAATAATAAAGAGAATGAAAGAATGATAGAGATGCTCAGAAAGTATTTTGACTCAGTATTAAGAGAGTGTAGAAGTACAGGAGTAACAGAGGACAATGTGGAAAATCAACAAACAGCTATAATTGTTTTTAAATAGGCTAATAGGAACTAAAGTTGAAAAATCACCAGGCCCAAATGGTCTACAATCCCAGAATACGGAGTGAGGTAAGTGATGAAATAGCAGATGTACTAACCATAATTTTCCAAAATTCGTTGGAAACAGGAATTGTACCAAAGGACTGGAGGGTAGCGAATGTTAACTCCTGTTCAAAAAAGGGGAAAGGGATAAGCCAGATAACGATGGACCAGTTATCCTCACATCAGTAGTAGGTAAACTGTTAGAGACCATAATAAGGGATAACATTAGTGAACACTTAAAAGGGACTGCTGACACAGATTTGTAAGGGGTATGTTGTGTTTGACTAATTTTATTGCAAACGGTAAAAGATATTACTGAGTATGTGGACAAAGGAAGTTTAGCAACTGTGATATTTTGGGAATTTTTTTAAAAATTGAAAAAGTAAGCTTTAATATTTGATGTGAAGATTAAGGCCTATGGTACTAAAGATAAAGTGCAGGCCTGGATAGATGGATGGCTAAAGGACCAGAAGCAGAGATGTGTAAGGATGTTTCTCAGATTAGCAAGATGTAGCTAGTTACATAGTCCAGAGATATATGGTGGGACCTCTTCTTCATATACAGAAATGATCTGGGATATGAGCGCAGGGGAAATTATATCAAACTTCACTGTTAAGGACAAATGATGGGGCATGACAAACTGTGAGAATGGGTAGATATTTAGTAAATACAATTCAATGCAGATAAGTATAAAACAATATACTTTGAGGGAAATTAGGGAGAATTATTCCCATAACAGTAAAATACTTAATGAAATAGAAGGACAAGGGAGATTCAGATACATATACCTTTGACAGTGGTATTACAGGTGGAAAAAGTTTGAAAAGGATAATGGATTCTGGGTTTAATGTGAAGGGCTTTAAATATTCAAGCAAGGAGCTAATAAATTTTCATAGAATATTGGTTAGGCATGGCTATAGTATTGTGGAGTTTTACATACTCCATCAGAGAAAGGCTTTCGGAATAAGGAAAAGGTACAATGCACTAGGTTCGAGCTAGGAATGAAAGGTTATAGTTACTAGTGTGTTGAAAAACTAGGTTGTATTCACTGAAGTAGAGGAGTTTGAAGAAGGAACTAACAGAACAACTTATAATTATATGGTGCTTTTAACGTAATAAAACGTCCCAAGGCACGTCACAAGAGCATTATAAAGCAAGTTCAGTCACTGTGGCAAGCATGGCAATACCAGGGCAGATAGTCAAAAACTTGGTCAAAGAGCTATGTTTTAAGGAGCATCTTAAAGGAATAAAGCTAGGTAAACTTGGAGAGATTTAGAGAGAGAATCCCAGAGCTTAGGGCCTAGCCAGCTGAAGACCTGGCCACCAGTGGTGGAGCAATTAAAATCAGAGATGCTCAAGCGGCCAGAATTAGATAGATGCAGATATCTCTAGAAAGATGCAGATATCTCAGCGTATTGTGTGGCTGGAAGAGATTAGAGAGATAGGGAGGAGCGAGGCCATGGAGATAACTGAAAACAAGGATGAAAATATTAAAATCAAGAAGTGTTCAAAATTATGAAGGGGCTTGAGAGTAAATAGTGAAAGATTTCAATGGCTTAGGAGTCAATAATGAAAGAACATATATTCAGGATAAGTACTATAAACATAAGGAGCTTATAGGGAATTTATTTTCATCCAAAGGGTTACAAGGAAAAGGAATGTTTTATCTTAAGAGTCAATGACAACATCTAATCTTGAACTAGGTAAGCACTTTGGAAAGAGCAGAAAAATGGGATAAGAATAGCTAGTTCTAACAGGAGAGCCAACATCAACGAAAGCTTTCTTCTACGTTCAAACATCTAGAATTCTGTGATAACATGTAAATAATTTTTTCCTCCAATAAAAAGCTTCTCTGCAACATGGCTTACTTGAATATCGTAAATCCAGATCCAGTTGATTTCTGTTTTGGTCAGCCATTGCAGAAACCCACCACCATGCAGAACTGTGTCAAAACCAAATTTCTGAAAGAGCTACACCTAGAATGCTTTTTTGGGCCACATGGAATGCATACACTCTCCCAGTTTTCAGGTAATGCCTTCTGGCAGTTGTCATCTCATGTCTAATTTCCAAGATTTGACCATCTATTCCCATAACTTCCAGCTTCATCATATGAGGCTTTTGAAAATTGATTAATGCAATTTAAGTGGCTTTCCCCTGAATTATATGATGCTCTGCAGTCTCATCTTCAGCCAACACTTATTCCACATATTCCTCACAACAGCAAAATCAGCCTGCTCTTTTCTGACTACTTGGCAGGCTTAAATAACACTTGATATACATGCCATAGCAACGTGAACAACCAACGTAACAGTCACCAATATCAGCAAGATTTATTGGTACTTTTGGGGCTTACTTCCTTCTTGTGGACACAAATTTTAATTGCACTCTAGAATACAAAGGGTATATGTGTCTGAATAAATGCTATTCACCTCATAATTGCAGCTCCAATATAAACTGGTAGTTCCAGGTACTATTTTCCAGGACCATTCCCAATTTCCAATCTCTTGCACAAAGGGGGATTTGGGAATTTGGCCTAAGTACAGTACAAACCTGTATCATTAGCTCGGCAAAGCAGTGCAGAATCGGCTTCTTCCCATCTATTTATACAACACACTCTTAGCACTACTTCTAACATTCACAGAAATGGATCCTTATCAGTGCCTGTTACGTCAGATGCCAATTTGTATAGTGTTCAGGCCCCGAGAATACCATCACAGGTTTGTTGCAGAGCACGACACTTGTTGGCAGTACACCAGAAGAAGCCTTTAGACTATTACTGACAATATCTGTCAATCAACAAAGAGAACAATTTCAGGTCATTTTTGTGTAATTGTCTTAATTATCCTCCTGGTCTTACGATGCATTGCATCATAATTACTTTTCCAGCAGCTCCTGAATGCTCAAATGAGGCCTCAAGTACCACTTTCAAGGCCCTTTGCTTTTGTTGAACAGCTCTCCTTCCCTTTGCAATTACCATAGGAGGGTGCTGCTTAGTGGATGAGAGGATGGTAGGCTTTTGTTCAGTTTATCTCTTCACCTACAGAGGCAAAGAATTCACTGGCCACCCCATTTGCAATCAAGTTCATCCCATAGGCAATCATAATGACCAGCCCTAGGCTCCATCACTGGTAATTACTTGGCCAGATGACGCATAACACAGAGGACATCAGCTATTCTAATTTAACAGCTCTTTTTGTCACAAGGTCAGCATCTTGCCCAAGACAACTAACAACTGTCCTCCTGATGAAGTTAACTAGCTAGTGGCCCAAAGATTCCCAGAGACATCAACATGCAAGTGGAAAGCAAAGGTCATGCCAAGCTTTTCGCAATTACAAGATCGATGGTCGTGTCAAGCACACCTCAACTTTCACTCTAAGTGAGTCCTGGTCAATGAGAGGATATAGGGTTTGGAAGCTCAGGTTTGGATCGATTAGGATGCCAAAGTTAAGCACAGTCTGGTTCAGCTTGAGAAGGAGGAGAAAGAGATGGGGGAAAGAGAGAGAAAAGTAATTAACTGTTTAAATTGACTCGAACAGAGCAAACATGTAACATAACTATCCTGATGGAACTAGCAAAAATTACATTTCTAACACAACCTGCTAGATTAAACCAAACCAGAACATAGCAGGCATAACAATCCTGGTCTTCATATTTCAATATACAGACTTTTACCTAAACAATTCAATTATGCAGACTGGTTTACTGCTGAAACTTTTTAAACAAGTCAAAACTGCACTGGACCAACAAGTTTGAGCCTGTAATACTTTCATTACGTGTTACTACTGACATTGCCATTTCTTCCTTAGTATTTGATAAATTACAGTTTTTTAATTATAATTCATATACAAGACTTCCAGTACCATTACCATACCAAAGCAACGGAGATAAACAAGAGAATAAGTCTGTCAGGTCTAGCAAAAGCCTACAGTATGAACCGGATTGTTATTCAAGAAAAACCAGTGAATACTCAAGTACCAGCTTTACAAGTTGGAACTCTTTTCTCCAGGACCAAACAATGCTACCTTAGCTACAGCCATTGTTGAACAATTCTGATGTTCTGGTGGTACAGCTATCCAAAGATGAATTAAAATTTCTTGAAATGTTTCATGTACTGGTCTGGAGATTTGGTGCTTTTGTTTTGGATGCTAACTAGAGTCTGCAGTCTCACTAAAAGTGTGACAAGGGTCAAGTGACACCTTCCTAAATTATATTCCATCACTGCAAGCATTTATAAGCTCGTTTGAAATAATTGAACACAACACATACTGCAAGATGTTGTGCATTGTGGGAAGACAACACAGCTAATATGGTTGGGATTTATCACTGGAAACAGCTGTCGAGAAGGACAGAATGGGACTTTGATCTGGGCCTACTCAATGCTCATCACCCACAATGCACAAAACAAAACACTTTCCAAAAATTCCACGGTCGCAGAATTACACAAGACCTACAAGAACAAGTTTTAAAAAACATGTAATAAGATATTACATAAGCATTAACACAAAAAAAATTACTGATTAAATGGTGAACTTAAGGACTTTTTGCTGGTTTGGCACAGCAGAGCTTTAAATGATGACAGAAAAAAAACTAACTTGAGATACAAATCCATTTGTACAACTTGTATTTCTGTAGCATCTTTAATGGAGAAAAGTATGTCAGAGACATAATCCAAAATTATGGACATCAGGCTGAAGGAGGGTGACCTAAAACTTGGTCAAAAACATGGGTTTCAAGGAGGGGGAGGAATTTTGAGCAAAAGGTTTAGACCAATTAAGGCACACGGAACTGAAGGAAGGCAGGACACACAAGAAGCCAGAGTTGGGAGACAAAGAATTCAAGGGAGGTTGTAGAGTTGAAGGAGGTTGTAGAGATATGGAGGAGCGAGATAATAGAGAGGTTTAAACACAAGTATAAGAATTGTAAATTTGAGGCATTGAGGATTAAAAGCCACTGTAGATCAGCAAGGATGACTTAATGTGGGACAGAATACAACATCAGAGTTTTGCAGGGGGAAAGTTAAGTTAATCAGGACAGCGCTGGAATAGTTAACTCTGGAGGCTACATGACCGTTTCAGTGGTAAAATAAGAAAGGAAGCTACATTATGCAAGTTGAAACAGGCGGACTTTGCGATGGATAGGACATGGGGGTCAGAAACTCAGCTCTGCATCAACTGGGAGACCAAAATTACAAACAGTCTGGTTCCAGTCAAGACAAGCGGCCAGGACGGGGATAGAGTCAGCGGTGAGGATAGGGTTTTTGACGAGGACCGAAGATAATGGTTTTGGTCTTCCCAATGTTTAGCTCGAGCAAATTTCAACTTACCGAAGACGGGATGTCAGACAAGCAGTCTGATGGCAGAGAGACAGTGCAGAGGTCAAGACATGGTGGATAGATAGCAACATAGGAAAAGGAGTCGGGTTTCAGCCCCTCGAGCTTGTTCCACCATTCAATTAGATCATGGCTGATTTGCACCTCAACTCAAGGCTGGGCCACTGGAGCGCGCTCAGGCAGCACTTTTTCAACATAGTAGAAACCTAAAACTCTTTCCTCAAAAAGTTGTAGATGGTAGGTCAGTTGGAGTCTTCAAGACTGATAAATAGATTTTTGTTAGATAAGGATATCAAGGGATATGGAGAGAAGGTGGGAAAATGGTTTTGAGGTGCTGTTCTGTGATGATCTAATTTGAATGTCAGAGCAGGCTCTTGTGGCTGAACAGTCTACTCCTCTTCCTAGGTTGTGACCTCTTGTTCTGGGTTCCTTCCACCCTCAGGGGAAACAGCTTCTCTGCCTCTACTCTACCAAATCATTTTTTCATTTTCAACACCTCAACTAAATCGCCTCTCAACCTTCTAAACTCAGGTTTACGCAACCTGTCCTCATAACTGAACCCTTTATGCCCAGGTGTACTTCTGGTGAATCTTTGCTGTAATTCCTCCATGGCTAATATATCCTTCCTAAGATACGGTGTCCAAACTAATTCCCAAGGCTTTTTATACGTATATAAAGAGCAAGAGGGTAACCAGGGTAAGGGTTGGCCCACTCAAGGACAGAGGAGGGAATCTATGTGTGGAGCCAGAGGAAATGGGTGTGGTACTAAATGAGCACTTTGCATCAGTATTCACCAAAGAGAAGGACTTGGTGGATGATGAGTCTATGGAAGGAAGTGTAGATAGTCTGGGTCATGTAGTGATCAAAAAGGAGGAGGTGTTGGGCGTCTTGCAAAGCATTAAGGTAGATAAGTCCCCAGGGCCTGATGGGATCTACTCCAGAATACTGAGGGAGGCAAGGGAAGAAATTGCTGGGGCCTTGACAGAAATCCTCATTGGCTACAGGTGAGGTCCCAGAGGACTGGAGAATAGCCAATGTTGTTCCTTTGTTTAAGAAGGGTAGCAAGGATAATCCAGGAAATTATAGGCCGGTGAGCCTTACGTCAGTGGTAGGGAAATTATTAGAGAGGATTCTTCGGGACAGGATTTACTCCCATTTGGAAGCAAATGAACTTATTAGCGAGAGGCAGCATGGTTTTGTGAAGGGAGATCATGTCTCACTGACTTGATCAAGTTTTTTGAGGAAGTGACGAAAATGATTGATGAAGGAAGGGCAGTGGATGTTGTCTATATGGACTTCAGTAAAGCCTTTGACAAGGTCCCTCATTGCAGACTGGTACAAAAGGTGAAGTCACACGGGATCAGAGGTAAGCTGGCAAGATGGATACAGAACTGGCTTGGTCATAGAAGACAGAGGGTAGTAGTGGAAGGGTGCTTTTCTGAATGGAGGGCTGTGACTAGTGGTGTTCTGCAGGGATCAGTGCTGGGACCTTTGCTGTTTGTATTATATATAAATGATTTGGAGGAAAATGTAGCTGGTCTGATTAGTAAGTTTGCGGACGACACAAAGGTTGGTGGAGTTGCGGATAGTGATGAGGATTGTCAGAGGATACAGCAGGATATAGATCGGTTGGAGACTTGGGCGGAGAAATGGCAGATGGAATTTAATCTGGACAAATGTGAGGTAATGCATTTTGGAAGATCTAATACAGGTGGGAAGTATGCAGAGGGATCTGGACGTACAGGTCCACAGGTCACTGAAAGTGGCAACTCAGGTGGATAAGGTAGTCAAGAAGGCATAGGGCATGCTTGCCTTCATCCGTCGGGGCATAGAGTATAAAAATTGGCAAGTCATGCTGCAGCTATACAGAACCTTAGTTAGGCCACACTTAGAATATTGTGTGCAATTCTGGTCGCCACAATACCAGAAGGACGCGGAGGCTTTGGAGAGGGTACAGAAGAGGTTTACCAGGATGTTGCCTGGTCTGGAGGGCATTAGCTATGAGGAGAGGTTGGATAAACTCAGATTGTTTTCACTGGAACGACGGAGGTGGAGAGGCGACATAATAGAGGTTTACAAAGTTATGAGTGACATGGACAGAGTGGACAGTCAGAAGCTTTTTCCCAGGGTGGAAGAGTCAGTTACTAGGGGACATAGGTTTAAGGTGCGAGGGGCAAAGTTTAGAGGGGATGTGCGAGGCAAGTTCTTTACACAGAGGGTGGTGAGTGCCTGGAACTTGCTGCCGGGGGAAGTGGTGGAAGCAGCTATGATAGCTACGTTTCAGAGGCATCTTGACAAATACATGAATAGGATGGGAATAGAGGGATACGCTCCCCAGAAGTGCAGAAGGTTTTAGTTTAGACAGGCATCAAGATCGGCGCAGGCTTGGAGGGCCGAATGGCCTGTTCCTGTGGTGTACTGTTCTTTGTTCTTTTAAACACAATACTCCAAATGGGGTCTTTCTGAAGCTCTGTAAAACTGAAGCATAGCTTCCTCACTTTTATATTCAATCCTCTTGAGATAAAGGGCAACATTCCATTCGCAATTTTATTTACTTTTTGTACCTGTGCGCTAGCTTTTAGTGATTTGTGTACATGGACACCCAAATCCCTTTGCTCTTCCAGTTTCTAGTCTGTCATCCTTAAAGAAAATATGCTGATTTTTCTTTCTTGGTTTCAAAGTGCATTACTTTATATGTCCCAACAGTGAACTTCAACTGTCACAGTTGTGTCCATTAATTTAATGTATCTATGTCCCTTGGTAACTTTCTGCTCCCATCTACATAACTTACTGTTTCTCCTAACTTAATGTCATCTTCAAACTTGGATATACAATACTCTATTCCATAATCCAAATGATGGATATATATGGTGGAAAGCTGATGCCCTAGTGCAGATCCCTAAGGAACACCACTTGTCACATCTCACCAATCAAAAGTCCTTTCCCCTGATCCCTACTCTCTCCTATCTCACAAACAATTACCAACCTATGTCACAAAAATTACCACCAAATTCCATGTGCTCTCATTTCTGCTAATAATCTCTTGTGCAGAACCTTATCAAATGCCACTGAGGAGTCCATATAAACAATGTCCATAGACACTCCCCTTTCCACCTTGTTATTGACCGTGCCAAAAAATTGTACGATGTTAGTCAAACAGGACCTACCTTTCATAAATTGATGCTGACTCTCATTGATCAGTGCATGCTTCTTCAAACGCTTTGCCACTCTTCCCCGGTGATGGATTCCAGTAACTTCCCCACAACTAAAATTAAACTGACAGATCTGTAGTTTCCTGGTTTCTCCCTCCCGTCTTAAATAATAGAATGACATTTACAATTTTCCAATAGAGCTTAGTGCTATCAGCATACACATGAAAGATGATCCCCATGTCTGTGGATATCATTACCAAGGGGCAGCATGGTCCTTTGGAGGACTCTGGAAGTAACATGGCAGGTCAGGGAAGAGGAGCCCTTAATAGAGATACACTGACTAAAATTTTATACGTAAGAATGCAACCGAGAAAGCTCAATCTCACCAAGCTGAACAATGGAGAGCAGACATTGCAAGAGCATGGTCTACTGTGGACTACATAGGTCGAGGAGGATGAGGAGGGATAATGCACTGTGGCCACCATCACAGAGGGCATTGTTTATGACTTTGGTTAAGGCTGTTGCGGTGCCATGAGGAGCAGAAGCCTAATAAGACAAAGAGAGATGGGTACAGATCTGGCTGATGATAACACGCTCAAGGACTTTGAAGAACAGGGAGGCTGGAGATGAGGCTGGTAGTTTGGAAGGGCAGAGAGTCGATGATGGATTTTTGAAGGTGACTGATGTCAGGGATTTTAAAAGGGAGGGAGATACTGCTCGAGGACAGGAACCCATTTACAATGTCAGTTAGCACGGGAGCCAGGAAGGGAAGCTGGGAGGTCAGTTTAATTGGAATGGAGACAAGAGAGATGGAAGTGGATTTCAGATACAAGACTAGCCTGGAGAGGGCATGAGGAGAGAAACTATACAGATAGGAAAATGTAGCAGACTAATAAATGTCTTATACAATACTGCAAGAAATTAGAATTGTAGAGTATCTCATCAATTAGATAAGCAGTTACATGTTTGTAGGCGGGGGACAGAAGTACAGTAAGTCGACAAAAATGCAATCAAATAAACACTGGTTAAAATCTATGAAGTATTCAGGAAACCTTTTAGGCTCAACAATGTGAACTTGCAGTTGTTGCAAATGGAAGAAAAAAAATAAAGTGAAACTGACTGGGTTATTTTTCCAGCAAGTTCTGGACCAATGTGGTAGCAAATACCCTGAAGTGTACAGGTGCAGGAAGAGGCTTTTGCTGATGGGATTCTCTGGCTTGTGTTTGTTGACAAACAGAATGTCAGATCCATTCAAATAATCCCAAACTCCAGTTTCTGAACCCCTGCAAACTTCCAAACTGTCCCAGATCCAGCTCACTTCTCGATCAGGGTCTCATTTCAATTTGGAATGCTGAACAGAAAACAAGGGCTTTGTCTCAAAATCCATATCTTGCACAGTGGAAAAACAAGTGATGGTGGGGGGGTGGGGGGAATCTCATACAGGGAAAAAAGAAAGAAAATCACAACAGGCTGGATCTTGCTGCAGCAGGCCATTTCAGGGCATGTGCCGCTAGTTAGACAGTTTTCTGTATCCTCCGCTCAAACAATGTTTGTACATAACCTGCTGGGAATGCAAGCTGAGAAGGCAGGGCAAGGATAAAGGGGAATCTCGGACCTTAGTGAATGGCGAGCCTGACCATTAACTCCAAAACAATGAGATTTAAGGATTGAGAAAGAAACAGGAGCGGCAGAGAAAGAAGGTAATTCGAGTGGCTGAATTAGTGAAATCAGGTACAGAAAGAGAAATTAAAAGGGAGAAACAGGATTGAGAAGAGAAAGGAAAAGTTTAAAAAAAAATAGAAAATTTGACAATTTTAAAAGCACTAACAATTCACTAGATACAGGAATGAGATTGAACAGTTTAAATTGTTCGCTTTCTGGTCCAGAGGTGTTTTTTTTTTGGCATTCCATTAATAATTATAGCTGTTAAATTCCAGCCCTAACTTTCTGCAATGAGGTTAATGGGCAGCTAATGTGCAAATGCAGCCTGTTTTAAAAATATAACAGTGAGGCTAAGAGCGAGATGCCATTTGTGCGAAGTAAACGGCGCATCTGCATAAATAGCCGAACAGGTTCTAGAGATTTGCAACTCACGGCTTATCTCTCATTATTGTGAACTTGCTGGCCGATCGCCACATTAACTGTGAAGTATATCATTAACATGCTGTTATTTTTCCAGCAAGATCTGGCCCAATGTGGTAGCAAATAGCCTGAAGTGTACAGGTACAGGAAGAGGCTTTTGCTGATGGGATTCACTGGCTTACGTTTGCTGACAACCAGAATACCAGATCCATTTAAATAAATCCAAACTCCAGCTTCTGAACCCCTGCAAACTTCCAAACTGTCCCAAATCCAGATCACTTCTTGATTGGGATCTCATTTCAATTTGGAACATTAAACAGAAAACAAGGGCTTTGTCTCAAGCTCCAAATCAAGCACAGTGGAAAAACAAGTCATAACTGTATATGGTAAAATACATTTTGCATCTGGGTGTCTGTGATTTCTTTTTTATTCATTCACAGGTTGTGGACATCACTGCGTACTTGATAAGTGTGCTTTTAACTGAAGTGGGCGAAGAGTTAACCACATTGCTATGGGTTGAGAGTCACATATAGGCCAATCCGGGTAAGGACAGCAGATTTCGTTTCCTAAAGGGCATGAGTGAACCAGATGTTTTTTTTTACAATACTCCGGTAGTTTCATGGTCACCATTACTTATACCAGCCTTTATTTTTTACTTCCAGATTTATTTAATTAACTGAATTTAAATTATCCAGCTGCCATGGTGGAATATGGACTCAAGAATCCAGATCATGAGTCCAGGTCTCTGCATTTAGAGTCCAGTAACAGAACCACTATGCTACAGTAGCCCATGCGAGTTTTGGGTTTCGTACATATAAAAGACACCCCCACCCCCCCCCTCCCCAGAAAACAATCCTGATTTGTACTGAGAAAGCAGGAAACATTATCCTCTATAACCATTTGTGACTGAAACTAACGGTACTTTTATACTGCATGACACCTGTGGTAACACCACCAGGTTCTTGATGCTCAGCGATGTTGCTTGAAGCCAGCTGTTTCTATTAGTGACTCTAGGTAGTTTTACATTTGACTAGCAGCCAGTTGCACAAGTCCCCAGCTTCAGGAAGCAAAGAGAACCTCAGCAATATAAAGGCATCTCACCATACCCAACAGTATGGGTGTTTTATTTTCTGAACCAAGAGTGCAAGTGATTCGCAAGGCTTCAATAATAAAGTCCTATTATACATGTACAACATCTCCCTTTGTCGTAGATTCACACCTACCTGACATATTTTCCCTTTTCTTTGTTTGCAGCAACACAGCTCTGTCTCTATCCAAACACCTGGAAATACAGCATTACAGTTGTCTGAGATTTATGGGCAAAATGTTTACAATTAAGTGTTTTAAAAATCTTTCATTGGGATGGACTGTACTTACCGAGGCTGACAACGATCACACAGGTAAGTTTCTGGAATGTGCTGTCTGTCGATACCCATACAATCTATATGCTGCCAAACACTAAATAAGATAAAAATCAAAGGAAAAGATCAAGTTGAAAACTTCGCCATTGAAACTGTAGGCATTACTTGTACAATTAATTGTGTAAACATTTTATTCTAAACCATTACCTCAGTCTTTGATTATTTTAGCTGTTTGTAATGCAAACTAATTGATTAACTTTTGTCTTTTATTACATTAAAAAAACCAAAGAATTATTTTGCATACTTCTTGCATTTGAAATCAAGACAGCACAACCAGGCAACGTCTTTGCTCTAATGAAAGAAAAATCCAAATCATTTACTGTATAGATTCAAGGTTTAAGACAGAAATCAAAAGATCCTAACTTTCCATTCTTTGTAATGTCATATTTTTCCTAGTTATTTCTGGGACATCTCACACATAAATCAGAGAGTCAGCTAAACTTGGGGGCAAATTTACATGGATTCTCATCACAAAAGTATTAAAAACAAAACTTAACTCAAACAGCTAATGACATATGCATCATTTAGTTTGAACAGAAATCTTCGAACAAATGTTATAAAAGGTCAAGGAAAAGTGCAAAAAATAAAACAATTTAAATTCTAGCATCAGATTTTTGATAATCTTGTAGATCTGCAATTAATCTCAAACCTTAACTCATTAAACTATCTTAAATGAGAGCAACCAAGATATAATGGAAACTCATCTCACTGAAATGAAAGGAAATAGGAAATTCGCAAAGAAAACTAACACATTTTCTGTCATGCTATACGTTACAAGCGCTTCACAATTTTCTCTTTTGCCATCAGAACTGTAGATCTTTTTCACCATCAGAAGTTTTGTTTTGTTTAAAATTCTCACTAATCTACAGCTAAATGTGCAGAAATACAAAGTAAACAGTAAATTGATCCTAATTTGCATACAAGACTAAAGTTCAAGTTAATTTTCAAATGCTATTGTAAAGGAAAATCATATAAATTAGCTTACTTTCATTTTTATATAACCATAGGAGGTTTAAAAATTCTCAAAAGTAGCCAATGACTTTTCAGTATAATATCTGCCAAATTAATGTATAATATCTGCATATAGCATCTATTACAAACATCACACAAATTGTTTTCAAATTAGGCCCTTTTAATTCTCCTATGTAAATGTCACTAAAGCATTTTCCCCCAACTGCATAACCAACTCCTTTTTTAAAAATGTGTTAATTATCTGTGACCTTAAGACGAGGGATATCAGGTGCTGAGCACTCTTCCACTTTGGGCATCCAGTGACATCATCAAGAATTCTCAGGTTAAATGTATAGGAGCCCAGTGCTCCCCCAGCTCTACATAACATTTCTTAACACCAACCTCAGAAGTAGACCCATCATTGCAGCAGTGTGAGATTTCCATTTACCACACTTATATAACCTGCACTGAAATGTGAGCTTACATTCAGAAGGCACCTGAACTCAGTCAAACTCATTTCACTTTGAACCTTCAGAGTGAAGGCAGGACTTTTTTAGCATTAATCTCGGCTGAACTTTTAACTTAATGTGCAAACCCACTGTACCACATCCCTAATATTGAATAGATTGGTTTTATTATTCTACAAATTTGCCACTCTCAATAATTTAAAATTAAAAAGAATTACATGGATTTACAGCACAGAAATGGCCCATTTGGCACAATTGATATCCGCGTGATATCAAGAAACGACTGAAGGCACTGGATACTGCAAAGGCTATGGGCCCTGACAATATTCCGGCAATAATACTGAAGACCTGTGCTCCATAACTTGCTGCACCCCAAGTAAAGTTGTTTCAGTACAGCTACAACACTGGCATTTACCCAGCAATGTGGAAAATTGTCCAGGTATGTCCTGTACACAAAAAGCAGGACAAGTTCAACCCAGCCAATTACCACCCCATCACTCTTAATCATTAGTAAAGTGATGGAGGGTGTCATCGATAGTGCTACCAAGCGACACTTGCTTAGCAATAACCTGCTCACTGACGCTCAGTTTGGGTTCCGCCAGCTCTTGACCTCATTACAGCCTTGGTTCAAACATGAACAAAAGAGCTGAACTCAAGAGGTGAGGTGAGAGTGACTGCCCTTGACATCATGGCAGCATTTGACCGAGTATGGCATCAAGGAGCCCTTGCAAAACTGAAGTCAATAGAAATCAGGGGAAAAACTCTCCACTGGTTGAACCTAATGCAAAGGAAGATGGTTGTGGTTGTTGGAGGTCAATCATCTCAGCTCCAGGACATCACTGCAGGAGCTCCTAAGGGTAGTGTCCTAGGCCCAACCATCTTCAGTTGATCTTCCTTCAATCATAAGGTCAGAAGCGTGGATGCTAGCTGATGATTGCACAATGTTCAGCACCATTCGCGACTCCTCATATACTGAAGCAGTCCATGTAGAAATACAGCAAGACCTGGACAATATCCAGGTTTGGGCTGATAAGTGGCAAGTAACATTCATGCCACACAAGTGCCAGGCAATGATCATCTCCAACAAGAGAGAATCTAACCATCTCCCCTTGATGTTCAATGGCATTACCATTGCTGAATCCCCGCTACCAACATCCTAGGGGTTACCATTGACCAGAAACTGCACTGGAATAGCCATATAAATACCGTGGCTACAAGAGCAGGTCAGAGGCTAGGAATCCTGCGGTGAGTAACTCACCCCCTGACTCCCCAAAACCTGTCCACCATCTACAAGGCACAAGTCAGAGGTGTGATGGAATACTCTCCACTTGCCTGGATGGGCTTAGCTCCAATAACACTCAAGAAGCTCGACACCATCCAGGACAAAGCAGCCCATTTGATTGGCACCCCATCTACAAACATTCACCCCCTCCGCCACCGATGCACAGTGGCAACAGTGTGTACCATCAACAAGATGCATGGGATGCTCAACCCACTGGGGGAATTGTAATAACCCCCATATGAACAGGACAGAGTCGGAAGTAAAATTGTTAAAAATGTAAAACCCGACCTCAACCTGCCACGAACACGTTTACTTCTAGTTTAACCATGGCAGGTTTGGGGTTGTCCGAGTAACCCGCCCTTGAGAGGTGGGGTCAGTTGACTTAATGTTAATGAGACTGCATTCATCAGATTTTAGCAGTCATTTAAACTTAAAGGCTGCAAGCCAGGTTTTCCAGGGCTCAGGAAAGCCAGCAGCTCAAGAGAGACCAGCATTGGCAGATCCAGAAGGTTAAGTGCTTTTCCAGCATTGTTTGGTCAGAAGGAGGAGTGCATCCCTAACATCCCTCAAGCAAACCTGCCGTGATCTTTCCCTTTCCACGATTAGCTGACCCCCTCCCTGTGACCTCCAAACCTTCCCTCTTCCCTGATCTCCCTCACCTCCAGCAGGATTTCCATCTCTCCCCACATGACGTCCAGATCTGGCCAGGTGCTGGGCAGGAACAAGAGTCAAAAAATATTCTAAATTAGGCCATGCCGATAAATTCACCAGGATCTCTGGGTTTCCCGGCCGCAGACACACAACTCAGTTCCTTCCCCGTAAATATTGAGGCTATTGTGCCTGTGCTAACTCATAGTGCAGAATAAAACTAATCACATTGCCCCTGGTGTCTCCATATTCCTATCCTCTGCTTCAAATATTTAGGCAATTTTCCTTTTAAAAAATACAATACTCTGCCTCAATCACCTCCTATGGCAAAGCATTCTATGCTGCAACAACCCACAGCATAAAGGTATTTCTCCTAACCTCTCTTCTCACTCTAAAGTGACAACTTTCATTTGATGAATCAGCCATCAATTCCCCAGCCAGAGGAAATAGTGCACTCTATCCAACTTTTCTTGTTTTTAAAAAACCTCAATTAAATTTCTTAACCTTCTCTGCGCTCTAGTAGAAGTCGCTACAGTATCCAACAACTCTCCTCATAACTAGTTTCACCTCTCTGGCATCATCCTGGCAAATTTATGCTAGTTTTAATATCCTTCCTATAATGGGTTACCCAAAATTGCAGACATACTCCTATAAATTATTTGCATAAGTTCCTCATTACTACTTTTGTACTCTATACCTCTTCATAAAAACAAAGGTTTGATCTACTGGCACTTACACAGAATTACATATTTAAACCCCTTGGTCTCTATTCATCCACACCTTTCCAGTGAAAGTCAGCCATGACTCAGTGGTAGTACTCCTGCCTCCAAATTAGGAGGTCATGGATATAAAACCCACTTCAGAGACTAGAGCACTAAGTCTAGGCTGATACTCCAGTCCAATACGGAGGGTGTGCTGCACAGTTGGAGGTGCCGTTTTTTGTATGTGATGTTAAATCAAGACCCTATCTACCCTCTAAGGTGGATGCAAAAGATCTCATGCCACTATTTCAAAGCAGAGCCCAGGAAGTTCTCTCAGGTGTGTTCTGTCTAATATTTATCACTCAGCCATCATCGCTAAAACAGATTATCTGGCCATTACCTGGTTGCTGTTGGTGGAACCTTGTTGTGCACAAATTGGCTACCATATTTCCTGCATTACAACAGCAACCACACTTAAAAAAAGTACTTTGAAGTGTTTTGGGATGCTCTGAGGTCATGCAAGGTACTATATAATTGCAAGTCTTTCACTCAGTGTATACTCCCATACCTTGCTTTTCCTCCGAAATTGTATTACTTCACACTCGTCCATATTATGTTGTGTCTGTCCATTCCACTAAGTGTCTGTCATTCTGAAATCTTACAGTCTTCGTCACTATTTCTCAAACCCCTTACTTTTGTGTCATCAGCAAATTTCATCATCGTGTTCCTATGTCCAAGTCTAAATAATCTATATACAAAGAACACAATTGGACCTGGAATCTAGGGTACACCACTTACAGCGCTTCTCCATTCTGAGGAACATCCATTTTCCTGAACCCTTCTTCACTTCCTGTCCTTTAACCATTCATGAAATGACATTTCTTTTTATTCCATATGCTTGTTTTTTTTTAAACAAGACTCCTGTGAGACAATTTATTGAATACTCTCTATAAATCTATAAACCACAGATGGTTTATCTGTGGGAATGCAGTCAAATAAAAAGAAATTTGTCAATTACCTTTAATAAATCAACAGACTGTCCTTAATTAAACCATGCATTTCTAAATGCTCACTGGTTTTATCTCAAATTATAGATATGAGTTTGCCCACAACTAATGTTACACTGGTCTACAGCTATTTGGTTTATAGAAACATAGAAAATAGGAGCAAGAGTAGGCCATTCAGCCCTTCGTGCTCTGCCATTCAAAAAAGATATGGCTGATCGTCTAATTCAGAACCTTGCTCCAGCTTTTTCCCCATACCCCTTGATCCCTTTGGCATTTTAAGAAATATATCTATCTCCTTCTTGAATATATTTAATGATTTGGTCTCCACTGCCTTCTGCGGAAGAGAATGCCACAGGTTCACCACCCTCCGAGTGAAGAAATTGCTCATCTCGGTTCTAAATGGCGTACCGCATATCCTGAGACTATGACCCCTGGTTCTTGACTCCCCAGCCATCGGGAACATCCTCCCTGCATCTAGCCTGTCTAGTCCTGTTAGAATTTTATATGCTTCTATGAGATCCCCTCTCATTCGTCTAAACTCTAGTCAATCTAGGCCTAGTCGTCCCAATCTCTCCTCATACGTCAATCCTGCCATCCCAGTAATCAGCCTAGTAAATCTTCTTTGCACTCCCTCCAAGGCAAGAACATCCTTCCTCAGGTAAGGAGACCAAAACTGCACACAATACTCCAGGTGTGGTCTCACCAAGGCCTTGTATAACTGCAGTATCCTTGTCTTGTTTCGTGAACAAGGCTGTGACACTGGTTACTCCCCTGTCCCATATCATCCGTTGTATATTTAAGGAAGATTAAAAAACTGTGATCACAGCCTTTATCATTACCTTGTTATCTCTTTTAATAGAGCAGATGCCTGCCATCAGGGCCTGGTGACTTAGACACGGTGAGTTTATTTATTTTTAAATAATTAATTTCTTTTCTACTATCTCTAACAATTGTTCATATTCCTCTCTAGCACATCTATGTTGTCATTTCCACCAGCATTTGCAACAATCGATGGATAATATTTAACATCTCCAGGTCAGTCTCGGAGTTTCAGGCAGGATAGTACAGAATACAGACTGAAGGATTCAAACAAAGATTAATGGAAGAGGTGGGCATGGGAGGTGACAGCATGTTTGAGGGTCTCAGAGAAAATGGAAATTAGAAACAGGGTGGCACTTTATTCCCAATGCTCAGTAACTGCCAGTTGGGGCCCGGCAGCCCACACCATCATTCAGTATCTACATCACTGTAACACTCCACCTCCATTTTAAAAGTCTACGTTTTCCATCTGAGTGCACTGAGGTTTAAATTCTCCACTGGTGGTTTTAATTTAATTCAGTAGTAGCACAGCAACAAACAAGCATCAAACCAAGAGTCGCCCTGCTGGCAGACAACACAAAATACATTTAAAATATTAGCAACTGCTCCTTTTCTATTATGAGCTGCTCAGTTTTACTGCTGACAGACAACACCTGGGACTAACAGTACCCGTGATTTGTTAACATTTAAAAAAGGTTACGTATTGAGAACAGCTTTATTTTTCTCAATAGAAAAGTTGAGCAGAATTCAACTTGTTTTCCTAAATAATTTAAACCATATTGTAAAATTTATTTAAATTCTTTGGTTGCTCCTGATTGGCTTCTGCCCATGTCACTCAGGATGAGCCTCTCACATCATCCGTTTGGCAGAAAATTCAGTTAAAAATATTTCTATTCTAACAAAGACAGCAAGTGGTTTAGGGGGCTTAAAAATAATCTTTTCATATAAACTCTGTAAACAAAGAATTTGAATGATTTGGAGTGTTTTTTTATTTAAGGAAATTTATATATGTTTATTAAAGGCATGCAACAGCTTGACTTAATGGCAACATTCTCGCCTTTAGAGTCAGAAGTTGTAAGCTCAAGACACATTCCAGAATTTGAGCACATATTCTAGGCTGACATTACAGTGCAATACTGAAGAAATGCTTATTGTTGTAGGTGTTGTCTTTTGGATGAACCATTGAACAGATGCCACATCCATCTGATAGCATGGAAATAAAGATTCCACAGCACTATTCCTGACCAATATTTATCCCTCAACCAACAGTAATGGCTGTTTATCGCATTTGTTGCTTTTGGGACCTTCCTATATGAAAACTGGCTGCTGCATTTGCCTACACAACGGTGACTAAACCCAGCTGTTAGGCCCTTTGAGATGTCCTGGGGACACGATAAGGTACTACATAGTGCGTTCTTTCTTTATAAGTTAGCAAATTCACCAACTATGCACTTGGCAGGAAGGAGCATGATGATTCAAAGGCAATTGGGGTTCCATACTCTTGTCCTCCATTCCCACTCAAGGTTGTTACAACATGCACCACCCCCCCCCCCCACCCCCCAATATTACCAGAGCCTGGCATCCCAGTAATACTGCCAGACTCCAGTGCACAGGCAACCACCCACCCCCACCCCCCAATGTGTTGGGATCTGCTTCCTGAG
The DNA here is from genome assembly GCF_036365525.1 of Heterodontus francisci. NCBI lineage: Eukaryota > Metazoa > Chordata > Chondrichthyes > Heterodontiformes > Heterodontidae > Heterodontus > Heterodontus francisci. Next base: position 46,656,711 of record NC_090397.1, on the reverse strand, counting down.
GACACAAAATACTTTCCTACTCACTCTCCCAACCACTGCTCACAAACCTTCAGAATGTCCTCCCAGCACTCCCTGAACCCAAAAACCTCTCCGTGTTCTTTAATCTAGGACTCCCCAAATGCTCCCAAATCCCAGTGATGGCAGCAACTGGATCAACCCAATACCCCCTGAAGCTCTCTCGCTGTGCAATGCTCTCAGATCCCAAGCCCCCCAAAACCCCACATTAGTACTGCTAGATCCAAAGCCCACTTCCCAGTGTTCCCAGATTTCAGGACCACCCACAGTACTGAGAAATCTGTCTTCAACTCAACGATTTGTAAGGCCACAAAACATCAGCTAGTTTTTATTATTAAAAATCTTCACATGCTCATGTGATTTATTGCCAGTGTCCCTTTGACGAATCAGGCTGCAGAATTAGAGAGCACAGTCCCCTCAATTTATCATCTGACCATGATATGTTGAGCACCATCTGCTGGATCATCAGCTATTTCTGACGCCTCAGCTTTTTCAAGCTGAGCACTGAGCATCAATGCATGCACACAGTTCAAACTAAAATATCCCCAAATACTGTGTTTTTTTTTCTTTGGGAGATTCACTAACCTAAGATTTTATGATATGTACTCCCTATTAGATAGATCAGTAAGGAGCAGATGGGGCACTTTATTTTCTCAACAATTTTCCCTTTTCTTCAAAGATGTAGTTCCAAGGCACTAATTGCCCTCCAAATCTCAAGTAAATGACTATTATTTCTGAGAACTTGCACACAGTATCAGTAGGTTATTTAACTGCTGGGAATGTCAAAGCTAAGCCACAACTTTCCTCACTGCTGTAATTCAACAGGGAATGCTGGATAGTGATCAGGATCTGTAACCCTGGCCAATTTGTCACACCCTAACCTGAGGTACTGAGGCCAATGATAGCACTCTCATTCGTGCCCTAGTTGAGATCTGCTAATACAGCATAAACCTGATCCATTGCTGGTCTGTATGGCTAAGCTAGATAAACTCCCTTTGAAGGATCATTGTAACAACCTTTCAAGAATAAAATTATACTGTAATGTGAATAAACACACAGGTGAAAAAGTAAAAGGTTAATAGGTTGCAATCTTACCTGCATTTGTCACAACAGATCATGTATCCATCATCATGGGTGAACCCACAGATGCACCTGGTAACATCTGTGCCATAGCTTCCATCCTCAGAAGTACTGATAGTCGTGGCACTGGAGGTCTCATCAAAATTAGCAGTGGTGAATATGCTCACCTCATTTTTGCCTATCACCACTGTTGGAGGAGGGGAAGCGGGGGGTGTTGGCGGAGGACGAGCACCATAGTTGTGGTCCTGTAATTGTTAAGAAAAAGTGAGATTTCAATGCATACAATGCTTTTTTTTCCCCTCTAAATCACTTTGGCAAATTATGTGGGCTCAAAGGATATTACTTCTGAGGAATGAACCCAGTGTTAGCATTAAGCGCTTCCAGCCACACCGCAAAACTCATTTGATTCTGCTCCATCAATGCAGTACCTTGGGCATCAATGCACCCTGGGCCCGCCTTAGAATAGTAACCCCAACTGCACTTGTGTCATTTCAAATTTCAAACTAATCAGTCTTGTGGGTTGAGCTCAGACTGCTAATTATTGTGACATTAGAAAGATCCTTAAAGCCATCAAATAGAAAATTTATTTCATTAGCCTACAATAGATTTAAACCCAATAGTTCCAGTGTCAAAAATGTATTGTGCCAATCTAATGCACAACACATCCCCCAACAATTCAAGTTTCTAACACAGCACTTAAAAGAACTTAAATAACTTGCAAATTTGTCCTGCAAAATAGCCACAATTATTGACAATCAAAAATACTATGCTGTTTACCTGAAACCAAAAATAATGTAGTCAGCACAGTGATCAAGAGCTTTTAATGGCCATGAAACAAGATGTAAGTACACCAAATATGTTTTAATGCCTGGCTTTTATTTTCAGCTATCTGTTCAATTAAACTCCAATTCAACTTTGAAAAAGTACTAATAGATAGCTATTAACAGACTGGCATACTCAGTCTATATATGTTGGCAAGAACATAACTGCAAGCTCAGAGATTGGCAGGAATAAGATTCAAGTAAGGCAGATGTAAATGTATTTAAAAGCAAATTAATATTTTTAAAGCTAATAAGGCTGAATGTAGTACATAGCGAAAAAATCGTGATGAGTTAGCTGGGGATGTGGGAGAAAATCTTTCAAATCGCAATCCTGTCCTCATCTGATGCCCATGAACGCAAACTTAGAGCAGTGTCACTGGATAGTGATGATTGTTTTTTCTTCCTTAACCTAAGGGCACTAAGGCCAGCTGTAGAACCTGTTCTGCCATCCCTGCTCAAAACTCCAAATAGAGTCATAGAGTTATACAGCAGTTAAACAGGCCCTTCGGCCCATCGTGTCTGTGGCAGCCATCAAGCACCTAACTATTTGAATCCCATTTTCCAGCACTTGGCCTGTAGCTATCATAAATCTTATGATAAATCATAGTCCATCATAAATAAGGATGAAACTTGGGACTTTGTTTGTTGTGTAGCTTAGTTACTCATTGTCTTAAACAGATAATCCAACAGGGAAGCTACAGAATGGCTTCTGTTGAACAACCTTTTTAAAAAAAAATGGGTGGCTCAATTAATTATTAGCAGTGAGAATAATTTAGCCAGGAAGACTACTAAATGAACCAGGTTCTGTAGCACTTTTATAGGGGAAATTCTAGGGTATGCATCCTGATTCAACAAGGAGCTTGTTGCCATGCAGCAACTGACTTGAATAAGGTACATTTTACTTTCAGGTGCCCAGGCACACACCTATCAAATGCTGCATTACGCTCCTCTTTCCCTCTCCCCAGTGTCACTGGATGTCACAGGTAGCTAAGAAATAATATTACCACCAAAGTGGCCAATCATTCCTTTCAAAGGATTTTGTACATCTGTGAAAAATTACACAAAGCAAGTAAAAATTTGAACATTCAGCAAAAAAAGGAAAAGCGAGCAGGGAGAATGTCAACATAACAGATGTTAAGCCAGAATGCACCAATTAACTGAAATGACACTTTTTAACTATTAATAACACAGAAAAACACAAGAACTTTTGTAGATGAAAAAATGAAGCTGTGGTAACTTGTATTTGATTAGATAGATAGACAATGATGGTTTCCGAAACAACAGGATACCTTGCACTGCAGCAGTTAATATTTTTAAAAATATATTGATTCAGATCTGACATTAAAAAGCTAAGCAAAAACAGATGGTAATTTTATTAATTCCAAAACTTACTGCATAAGGCAAACCAATGTAACTGTGTGAATGATGAGAACTGCTGGTATATAACTGGTGCGGATAACTGTTTGACTTCTCAACTACCACAGGACTCGCTTCCACAGATTCTGGTCTAGAAAAAGAGAAATACATTGAATTATTCACTAAGTTCTGGATTTATTTCAAGATACATAATTTGTTCATCTGCAAATAATAGGTTCATGTTACATCGCACAGTTCTAAAAAGCAAACACGTAAGCAAGTTTTCTGCTAGCATTAGATTTTTTCAACTCTTAGCATAGAGAGATACAGCACTGAAACAGGCCCTTCGGCCCACTGAGTCTGTGCCGACCAACAACCACCCACTTATACTAATTCTACATTAATCCCATATTCCCTACCATTCTCCTACCACCTACCTACACTAGGGGCAATTTACAATGGCCAATTCATCCATCAACCTGCAAGTCTTTGGCTGTGGGAGGAAACCGGAGCACCCGGCGGAAACCCACACAGTCACAGGGAGCAAACTCCACACAGGCAGTACCCAGAACCGAACCCGGGTCGCTGCAGCTGTGAGGCTGCGGTGCTAACCACTGCGCCACCCATCTCCTCTTGAAGTCATTTTCTCTATTACTCTGTCGTACATTATAATACTGTAGAAAGATGCTGTGCCACTGGTTCACCCTTACGAAATGAAAGGGAGAGTCATTGCAACATCTGACAGAATACAACATTTGGAATGGTTTATATTCTTGTTTTAAATAATAAATGGAAGTATACTGAGTCAAGTTGCGTAGTGTACATGAAAATTATAGACATAGACGTGTGCGCACTTCCTGCAAATCCAATCCATGTTTTAATAAAAAAAGAGCAAACTACTACACTGCTTTTAATGAAAGACAGTTAGCAAAATGCAGCACACTGCTCTTAGGACAGTTTAACAAACTCAAGTGCAACAATGCAAGTTGGTGAAGAAAATCTTTGAATTAACTCTATCATTATAGATGATAAATAACATAAAAGATTTTATTTCACCTATTTAAGGTGTTACTTAACAGATACACTCCAATTCATTGCAGTGAACTCTGCTGCTAAATTCTGCAGGCCACCAGGGTTTAACTTGTCAGAAAAGGCAAATGAATACAGATCTAACAGTAATATAAAAGCAAAATACTGCAGATGCTGGAAACCTGAAATAAAAACAAGAAATGCTGGAAATACTCAGCAGGTCCGGCAGTATCCGTGGAGAGAGAAGCAGAGTTAACATTTCAGGACAGTGACCCTTCTTCAGAACGAACAAATATTAGAAATGTAAAAGATTTTAAGCAAGTAAACTGAGTGTTTTCTTCATTGTGGATCAGCTGCTTCAAAAACTTTCATGCAAATCAAGTTCAAGCCCACATAAAGGGAGGCAAGTGATGTCGTCACAAAAAGTGTTGACAACAGGATGCATGATAAAATTTCTGAAATTTGCTCATTATAAGCCAGAAGACATCTTTACAGTTTATGTAACTGAGTTTCTACAAGCTGTTTCCAAGCAGAATGTTAGCTTTCATCAACAAAAAATGTTCAGGAGGGAAAAAAAGCGAAGCAGCAAATTATAATTGTTTGCACCAGCATGTCTGGGTAAAAAAGCTGCTAGTGATTGGAAATTTAAAAAACCCCAATATTTTTGTGGTGTTGTTACTTTGCCTGTTACCTAAACAAACAAAATTGTGGATAACCAGAGCTCTCTTTGTGGCACTTTATGCCACTTTGACTGAAGAATGGAAGAAAATTCCAACTTGATAGTTGGCAACTGTGGGTTGATAGCAAGTCTTAAAAGCAGACCTTACTGCTAAATGCTTACAGCACTATAAATTTATTTCAGCAGCATCTGCAGCCAACATGATCTGAGATTACACAAACAACAATGGCCGACTGTCATGTAGGCCCCCACCTGCCAAGAATGAAGCACATTAATTTTGCCACATGAGCATGGATTTTTATACTGTTACCGGAATAAAGAACTTGCTTTTTAAAAGAAAGCAACACCAGATCCTTGACTGGAAAGACATTTGCATATTTACACAGTGCTTAAAGGGGACAAAAGACCATGCCCTGACACATTCAATCCACAATGGACTTTTGATTACCAGACGTTGAAGGTGGAGGAGCTAGCATTCCAGGTTGACTGCTAAGATGTCCCAATACACAGAAGAGACCGATCAAGCCAGTCGGTCACGTGACCACCTGCTGGCCAACTCGGGGAGTTTTAAATTGGAGAAAGTGTTTGAAGGCAGAAAGCGGTTTGCTCCTGGGCTGAGAAGGCCTCTCTTCTGCCTGCTCCCAGCTCTTTCTCATGGAACTGAAGAACCCCAAGAGAGAAAAGTCTCCTACAGTGAACAAGGTTTAAGAAGAATACCGGGCCCCAACGAAAAGCAAGATCTACCTCCAAGCAAGGACTACAGCGAACTCGAAACACAGTAACAAAAACCCATCTTCAGAGATTGCCTCAAACCTCTCCACTATTTTTCTTCTGCTTTTCTCGGTCTCTATTTGCATGTGCGTATCGCGTATGCATGCTAGCTTGGGGCGCAACATGTATCTGTAGGCGTTATCCGAATCAGAGTTTAAGTCTTAATAAAATTTCACTTTTCTTCTTGAAACTTAAGAAAGATGTTTGTGCTCATTTCTTTGCCCTATAATTGGAAAGCGTTGAACAACAATTCACCAAGGGGGGGCTCAAAACACGGTGTGTTTAAAATTAAATCCTGTTACAGTAGACCAGGTGAAGGCTGAAAGGGACCCCTGGACACTTTTCTCACCTGGTCGTAACACTAACCCTTAGGAAGGTATTCTTTTCAGCACAAGTTCTCGGTCGCGACTGCTCAAGCAAGATTTGGATCCAGTGTCAATGTTCATAAAAAAAGTCCTGACATCCAGATTGCTGACTGACATGATTGCTGTGTGGAAGGATGCTGCTTCTAATGGAAGCAAAAGGGACAAAAAGGACCATCTGGATCCAGAGAGCTGATGGTGGCATCAGAACCAATCATCATCACAAGCATGGAATCCAATTCTGTGGTCAACAGCTAAGCTAGATGTCGTTATGCAAGTTTTTTTGTGCGTTAAATGATTACTGAATAAACCTAGCAGTAAATACTTCACAGATCATTGTGCTGTTGAGAGAATGTAATCTAAAATGTTTTATGAAATGACTGAACTTTCCATTGTGCAGTTCCTACAGGGCTCATGTTTTGATCAGGTGCATTTCAAGAGTAGCATTAATGTTTTATGGCACTATAAATGTTTTTTTTTGGGGTTCTGCCATGATCTAATTGAATGGCAGGGCAGGCCTGAGGGGCTCAATAGCCTCTTGTTCCTATGTTCTGTGCTATTTATTAAAATTGCTTCATACAAACTACTGTAAAATTCCAATTCTTTAAAAAAAATTAACAATACTGTATATATACTCTACAGAATTTTAATTTCATACACAAAAGATCAAAACATTTCTGTTGGATTTTTCTCCATTCACAATATTGTCCGAATTAAAAATCATGAAATTAAAATCGCCTGTTTTGGGGGATTTTATCACTGCCAATCTTCCAGCTCTTTCAGAATGCATCAACTTCCTGCTGGGATACAATTCCACAGAAGCTACAGCCGTCTGCCACTTCACCCAATTAGCTGTTATTTTTGTGAGAGTCAGAAGACTATTAACTCTATGCACATTTCTCATAGGGATCATGGACAGTGATCAGGAATGGGAACGCGAACAAATTTATTCCTCCCTAAACCAGAAATATTGAGGCAAACTGTAGTGCTCCTACCTCCATCCTAGCTGAAATCAACCAACTTAGGACAAAGGATTGAACCTAAGACTATAATAGTCTGTTTTGCTCAATTACTCACTGGGCAATCAGGAGAATCTCTACAAACCTGTTTCTGCCAATGCTATCATTAGCATCATACAACAAAATAGCTCTTTAAATTAATATGTTATACCAATTTTTTAAATAACACAAATGCATTAATGGCAGCATTTCAGTATAGATTCTTCAATTTACTCGGTAGTTTTCAAAAGATCTTTTTGGAACAATAATTTTTACTAGCGAATGAAAGGTTGGTGATGGGTGGAAACTTTTATAGTCCACCATCAGATCAGTAACTTTCTGTCCTTCAATATTTTAACAGGAGAGTGTTTAAGAACTGACTAAACAATACTCAATAGTTAACTGAAAAAATTTAAAGGAAATTTGGTTAAACCAATTCCTATCAGTGTGAATGATAAAATTCAATTTTATTCCAAACAAAATAGAATCATAGAATGGCTGCAGCGCAGGAAGCCATTCAGCCCATCGTGTGAGTGCCGGCTCTCTGCAAGAGCAACTCACCTAACCCCACTCCCCTGCCTTTTCTCTGTACCCTGCAAATTTTTTATCTTCAGAAGCTCTCTTTGAAGGGCTCGATTGAATCTGCTGCCACCATTCTCAGGTAGCGCATTCCAGATCCTAACCATTCGCTGCATAAAAACATGTCACTATTGCTTCTTTTGTCAAATCACCTTAAATCAGTGTCCTCTGGTTCTGGATCCTTCGGCCAATGGGAAAAGTTTCTCCCTTTCTACTGAGTCCAGGCCCCTCATGATTTTGAACACCTCGATCAAATTTCCTCTTAAGTTTCTCTTCTCCATGGAGAACAGACCCAGCTTCCCAACCCATCCACATCCTTGGAACCATTCCCGTGAATCTTTTCTGCACCCTCTCTAATGCCTTAAGATCCTTCTGAAATGTGGTGCCCAGAACTGGACACAATACTCCAACTGAGACTGAACCAGTGTTTTATACAGGTTTATCGTAACTTTCTTGCTTTTGTACTCTATGCCCCTATTTATAAAGCCCAGGATCCCATATACTTTATTAACCACTTTCTCAACCTGTCCTGCAACCTTCAATGATAAACATATACCCCAGGTCCCTCTGCTCCTACACCCACTTTAGAATTGTATCCTTTAACTTATGTTGCCTCTCCTCATTATTCCTACCAAAATGAATCACTTCACACTTTTCTGCAATAAATTTCATCTGCCACTTATCCATTCATTCCACCAGCCTCTCTACATGAATTATATATTCAGACAAAGAATGATTTACAAATTAATAAAAGTAACCTTGCAACAATATAATTGCTTTTACACAACTACTATTCCTTCAACCACTCACATGCTGCTTTACAATTATTGTTAGCTACATGGCAATTTAGTTCTGTAAAGGAACAATGATAATTTATGCAAATACGCAGAAGATTTGAAAAAAAGTTATCAAAATGAAGTTAAGAACAGATAATAATCAGACTTGCCCCAAAAACCATCAAGAATTCTGAGTTTGAGATGGTCTAGATCAATAGACCAGCAGCAGAAAAGCAATCAACCAACACGGAAGTAGCAGAAAGTTACTAGAGCACATGTTGTGCTTATATCCAACTGCCGAGAAGCATAATAACCTCGTTGTGGTCACAAACGTGACTGGGCTCACATCCTTTACACTGCTAAATCATTCCATCCAAAGCAAAAACTACTCAAGCTGCTGCAGAATGAAACAAATATTGCAACATAATACCGATTTCTTAGTTACTTAGATACTAATTTCTTAGATACTAATAAAAACTTCACAAATGAATATGGCAACTTTCCCAAGATTAAGAGCATGGAAATCAGTAGACTGATGATGCCTCTTGTTAGTTACTCACTGAAAAAGTGTACTTAACACATTACTGGAAAACAGCTCAGAATTAAAATCTCAGTTCTACACCTTCCATTCTGTTGCTCAGAAATGTGTGTGTGTGTAGGATAGCTTAAACTCTAAAGTTTGGCAAGCACAGCAAATGCATAAGTACATTTCCTGCTGTTTGTAGATTTGGGCTACTCCTCCCTTCTCAAGAACTGCACAAAGCAGACCACACTCCTCATCCTAATAAAGGCAAAAAGATTACAAGTTTTTTTTGTTTTCAGATCAATTCTCAGTTGAATGATATGTAGTGATCAAAGTAGAAAAGGAAAAACTTCTTTTGTAACAAGCCTCACCTTATGCAACATTGGAAGGTTGAATTGCAACACACATTGATGACTTTCCTATTTAAGGTATATGGTTTAATATACATTATGTTTCTTTATCATTTGGTATGAAGTGAGCACTCAGAATCATCTGGATTACAGTAACTGCACGAGGGTTCCTCTTTTACTGTCTTATAATTTACCGAGACACTGAACAAAATCCAGCAGAAATGCTGTTCCAGTGGTATGAAAGGTGGGGGGGGGAAAGAAGAGAAAAATGAGAAAAGATTGACCAGTTGGTGTCAACAGCAATTAGATAATGTACACACTGCAAATATAAGTCAGTACACATTTAATTGACAATCTGTTTAGTACAGAAATCAAAAGTGAAATGACTCAGCTACAAATATTTCAAGTTGCAGCTGCTAACCATTTATCTATATTTACACACTCTGTAGCCAGCTATTTTCACAATCACAGTATTTGAAAATTTTATTTATCATGAAGATTATTTGCTAATCTTCAACTCTACTGCTGAAGTTAAAATGCTTTGCTTCTTCTTGCCAGTCTGACTGAGGAGGAAATTAACAGCTACTACAGTGACCACCTGTTCTTATACTCAACATGTGCTCCTCTCACCAACACTTTAAAGACAGCACTGTTTAAAATTAGATTCCTGTGTGACTTTTAAGTGTCCAGAAACAGAGGACATATTTCAGTGGCAATGTTATCCAGTGAGGTGGCAGGGCTATTAGAGCCTAAATTCTTTTTGTTTAAACATTTATTTTCAAGTTTGTCAGAAGGCCCATTCCTGCAGAATAGATCAGACAATTATGGCTGTTTATTAATCGCAGCTAACCTCTGTGGTTAACAAGTTTGCTTTTTTTAATAGATTGTTTACAGATTAACTTTTTTCTAACACGTTAACAGGTCATTTATGTGGAAAATATTGAGATAGGACTAAGGTTTTGCTGACCACCGGCCCAAAGATTGGACATGCTGAACTGTGACTTCTCCATCTGTTATGAACTTACGTAATGCATTTTGGAAGGTCTAATGCAGGTGGGAAGTATACAGTAAATGGCAGAACCCTTAGGAGTATTGACAGGCAGAGAGATCTGGGCGTACAGGGCCACAGGTCATTGAAAGTGGCAACGCAGGTATATAAGGTAGTCAAGAAGGCATACGGCATGCTTGCCTTCATCCGTCGGGGCACAGAGTATAAAAATTGGCAAGTCATGCTGCAGCTGTACAGAACCTTAGTTAGGCCACACTTAGAATATTGCGTGCAATTCTGGTCACCACACTACCAGAAGGACGTGGAGGCTTTGGAGAGGTTTACCAGGATGTTGCCTGGTCTGGAGGGCATTAGCTATGAGGAGAGGTTGGATAAACTCGGATTGTTTTCACTGGAACGATGGAGGTGGAGGGGTGACATGATAGAAGTTTACAAAGTTATGAGCGGCATGGACAGAGTGGATAGTCAGAAGCTTTTTCCCAGGGTGGAAGAGTCAGTTACTAGGGGACATAGGTTTAAGGTGAGAGGGGCAAAGTTTAGAGGGGATGTGCGAGGCAAGTTCTTTACACAGAGGGTGGTGAGTGCCTGGAACTTGCTGCCGGGGGAGGTGGTGGAAGCAGGTACGATAGTGACATTTAAGAGGCATCTTGACAAATACATGAATAGGATGGGAATAGAGGGATACGGTCCCCGGAAGTGCAGAAGGTTTTAGTTTAGGCAGGCATCAAGATCAGCGCAAGCTTGGAGGGCCGAATGGCCTGTTCCTGTGCTGTACTGTTTTTTGTTCTTTTAATTAGGAACAGGAGTAGACCATTCGGCCCCTTCGCGCCTGCTCCGTCATTTAAGAAGATCATGGCTGATCTGATTGTGGCCTCAACTCCACTTTCCTGCCTACCCCAATACCCTTTGACTCCCTTGTTAGTGATGAATTTATCTACCTCTGCCTTAAAAATATTCAATGACTCTGCCTCTGCCGCTTTCTGCAGTTCCAAAGATTCACAACCCTCGGAGAAAAGGTTTCTCCTCATCTCTGTCTTAAACGGGCAACACCTTATTTTTAAACTGTGCCCCCTAGTTCTAGTCGCTCCCCCAAGGGGAAACATTTTTTCAACATCCACCCTGTCAAGTCCCCTCAGGATCTTACATGTTTCAGGAAGATCACCTCTCATTCTTCTAAACTTCAATGGATACAGACCCAACCTGTCCACATTTCTTCATAAGATAACTCCACCCCCTGCCATCTCGGGTATCAGTCAGAACCTTCCCTGAACTGCCCCTAACGCATTTATATCCTTTCTTGAATAAGGAGACCAAAACTGTATACAGTATACCAGATGTGGTCTCACCAATACCCTGTACAACAGTATCAAAACATCCCTTTTATATTCCATTCCCCTTGCAATAAATGATAACATTCCAATTGCCTTCTTATTCACTTGCTGTATCTGCATACCAACCTTTTGTGATTCATGTACCAAGACACCTAGATCCCTGTACCTCAGAGCTCTGCAATCTCTCTCCATTTAAATAATATGCTGCTTCACTGTTCTTCCTGCCAAAGTGGATAAGTTCACATTTTCCCACATTATACTCCATTTGCCAAATTTCTGCCCACTTACTTAACCTATCTATATCCTTTGCAGATTCACGTCCTCTTCACAACTTACTTTCCTACCTATCCTTGTGTCATCAGCAAATTTAGTAACCATACATTCTGTCCTTTCATCCAAGTCATTGCTATAAATTGTAAATAGTTGAGGTCCCAGCACTTAGGAAGGACAGGCAAAAAGAAGGTGGTGCTGCACTGATAATGAGGGATGGGATCAGTACTTTAGTAAGGGACGATCTCAGATTGGAAGAACAAAATGTAGAATCTGTTTGGGTGGAGCTAAGAAACAGCAAGAGGGATCAGTACATCAGTAAGGGAGGATTTCAGATCGGAAGAACAAAATGTGGAATCCGTTTGGGTGGAGCTAAGGAACAGCAAGAGGCAGCAAACATTGGTAGGAGTTGTTAATAGGCCAAACAGTAGTGGTAGTGTGGGGCATGGTAATAATCAGAAGATTAAAGGAGCATGTAGCATGGGTAATACATTAATCACAGGTGACTTCAATCTGCATGTAGAGTGGGTAAACATAATTAGCACTAATGCTGTGGAGGACGAGTTTCTGGAGTGTGTTATGGATGGTTTTCTAGAGCAGTACGTTGAGGGACCGACTAGAGAACAGGCTATTTTAGATCTATTATGTAATGAGAAAGGGCTAATTAATAAGCTTGTTGTAAAAGAACCTTTAGGGATGAGTGACCATAATATGATAGAATTTTACATTATGTTTGAAAGTGAGGTAGTTCAATCCGAAGCCAGGGTGTTAAATTTGAACAAAAGAAATTATGAAGGTATGAGGGGCAAATTGGCTGAGGTGGATTGGGAAAATACATTAAAGGTTATGACAGTACATAGGCAATGGTTAGTCTTTAAATAAATATTACACAGTTTACAGCAACTATACATTCCTTCAAGGCACAAAAACCCCAAAAGTAAAGGCAGTCAATTGTGGATAACAAAGGAAGTTCAGGATTGTACAAGATTAAAAGAAAAGGCCTAAAAAGTTGCCAGAAATAGTAGTAAGCCTGAGGACCGGGAGGATTTTAGAATACAGCAAAGGAGGATGAAAAAACTGATAAAGAAAGGGAGAATAGAATATGAATGTAAGCTAGCAAAAATATAAAAACGGACTGTAAAAGCTTCTATAGGTACGTAAAAAGGAAACATTTGGCTGTCAAATGTGGGTCCATTACAGGCAGTCAGGAGAATTTATAATGGGGATTAGAGAAATGGCAGAGAAGCTAAATGATTACTTTGTGTCTGTCTTCACTGAGGAAGATACAAGAAATCTCCCACGAATTAGAGATCCAACGGATTAGGTGGAATGAGGAATTGAAGGAAATTAGTATTAGTAAGAAAGTTGTATTGGAGAAATTAATGGGGCTGAAGGTTGATAAGCCCCCAAGACCTGATATGCTACATCCCAGTGTTGAAAGAGGTAGCTCTGGAGATGTTGGATGCATTGGTGATAATCTTCCAAACTTCTATAGATTCTGGAGCGGTTCCTGCAGATTGGAAGGTCGCAAATGTCACCACACAATTTAAGAAGGGAGAGAGAGGGAAAACAGGGAATTACAGACCTGTTAGCCTTACATCAGTCATTGGGAAAATGCTGGTATCTAATCTAAAGGATGTGATAAATGGACACTTGGATAACAATGATCTGATTGGGCATAGTCAACATGGATTTACGAATGGGAAATCATGTTTGATGAACCTGTTGGAGATTTTTGAGGATGTCACTAACAGAATTGATAAAGGGGAGTCAGTGGACATGGTATACTTAGATTTTCAAAAGGTCTTTGATAAAGTCCCCCACAAGAGGTTGGTTAGCAAAATTAAAGCACATGGGATAGGTAATATACTGGCATGGATTAAGGAGTGATTAACAGGCAGAAACCAGAGAGTAGGAATAAATGGGTCATTCTTGCGTTGGCAGGCTGTGACTAGTGGGGTACTGCAGGGATCAGTGCTTGGGCCCCAACCGTTCACAATATATATCAATGATCTGGATGTGGGGAAAATGTAGTATTTCCAAGTTCGCGGATGACACAAAACTAGGTGGGAATGTGAGGAAGATGCAAAGCGGCTTCAAGGGGATTTGGACAGACCTAGTGAGTGGGCAAGAACGTGGCAGATGGAATATAATGTGGAAAAATGTGATGTTATCCACTTTGGTAGGCGGAACAGATGTGCAGAGTATTTCTTAAATGGTAAGAGATTAGAAAGTGTAGATGTACAAAGGAACCTGAGTGTCCTTGTCAATAAGTCAATGAAAGCTAACGTGTATGTGCAGCAAGCAATTAAGAAGGCTAATGGTATGTTAGCCTTTATCGCAAGAGGATTTGAGTACAGGGGTAGTGAAGTCTTGCTTCAACTGTATAGAACCTTGGTTAGACCACACCTGGAGTACTGTGTGCAGTTTTAGTCTCTTTACCTTAGGGAGGACATTATTGCCATAGAGGGAGTGCAATGAAGGTTCACCAGACTTGTTCCCGGGATGGTGGGACTGTCCTATGAAGAGAGGTTGGGGAAACTGGGCCTGTATTTGCCAGAGTTTCGAAGAATGAGAGGTGATCTCATTGAAACCTACAATATACCTGAAGGAAAACAAAAACAAGAAATGCTGGATTCACTCAGCAGGTCTGGCAGCATCTGTGGAAAGAGAAGCAGAGTTAACGTTTCGGATCAGTGACCCTTCTTCGGAACTGACAAATATTAGAAAAGTCACAGATTATAAACAAGTGAGGTGGGGGTTGGGCAAGAGATAACAAAGGAGAAGGTGCAGATTGGACCAGGCCACATAGCTGACCAAAAGGTCACGGAGCAAAGGCAAACAATATGTTAATGGTGTGTTGAAAGACAAAGACAATATACCTGAAGGGATAGACAGGGTAGATTCAGCTACGATCTTTCCCCGGTTGGGAAATCTACAAAGTGGGAAATAAGGGGAAAGTCACTTAGGACAGAAGTGAGGAGAAATTTCTTTACTCAGAGGGTTGTGAATCTTTGGAATTCTCTACCACTGAGGGCTGTGGAAGCTGAGTCATTGAGTATGTTTAAAGCAGAGACTGAGATTTTGAAATACAATTGACATACGGGGAAATGAGGATAGTGTGGGATAAAGGCATTGAAGTGGATGATGGTCCTGAATGGCGGTGCAGGTTCGATGGGCTGAATGGCCTACTCCTGTTCCTATGTTCCCATGATCCCTGTGGCACTCCACTCGTCACATCTTGCCAACCTGAAAATTACCCATTTATGCCTACTCTCTGTTTCCTGTTAGCTAACCAATCCTCTGTCCACGCGAATATGTTACCCCCAATGCCATGAGCTCTTATTTAGCTTAGTAACCTTTGATGTGGCACCTTATCAAATGTTGGTGGCACTGTGAATAAACATGCACTTCTTACTCCACTCAGAGTGAACCATTTTGATGTATGGCACCCAATTCCTGTTAACAATAATGAGCAAAAAGATGATACATAGGGAACACGTGCGGCAAAATTCCCAGTACAGAAAATTGGAACCCTGGACAGGTTTTTCTGCAGACCTTCAAGACTACTTATACAGTGAATAAAGATGGCTTGAACCCATGGTGTCTGGGTTACACAGCTTCTGAAAACAAAGTTAAAGATTAATTTGTTTTTAAATGTTAAACTTGCTGATTTGTGATGCCACTAATAGCAAGCAGCAGAGGTTCAGGTGTCCTCTTTAATTACTGATTCAGTTCAGTATTTTGGGCCACGTCGGTGCTCAATTGAGCAAGGCCAGGTACTTAGCTTTCATCATTAAAATGTAATCCTTTTTCCAATCCTTTCTTTATTTACTAACAGTACTACAGTTTGTAGTAACACTGCATGAATTTAAAAGGATTCTGTTTCAACTTAAAAATATGCATAACAAATGTGAAAGATATGGATGCAATAAATGTATCAATTAGATGTTATTAAAACCAACATTTACAGATTAAAATTTTTAATTGAGATTAAACGATTCATTTTTTAAAATGGTGACAGCCCCATAGACTATATATATATCTTAATTTTATATCTACATACAATCTGTTAATATCTACCTATATATCAAAAGTCTTGCATGTGTGTGCATTTCCTACATAAGAATTTAAGAAATAGGAGCAGAAGACCATATGGCTCCTTGAGCCTGCTCCACTGTTCAATACGATTATGACTAATGCCAGGCTTCAAATCCACTTTTCCACATGCTCCCCATATCCCTTGATTCCTTGACAGACCAAACATCTATCTCAGCCTTAAATATACTCAACGATGGCACATCCACAACCCGGTAGTGTAAAGAATTCCAAAGATTCACAACTCTTTGACTGAAGTAATTTCTCCTCATCTCAGTCCTGAAAGATTGGCCCCTTATCCCGAGATTGTTTCCCCAACCAAGGAAACAACCTCTCAGTGTCTACCCTGTCAAGCCCCTCCAGAATCTTGTATGTTTCAATGAGATCACCTCACATTCTTCTAAACTCCAAAGGGTACAGACTCAATTTGCACAGCCTTTCATCAGAGGACAACCCTCTCACCCCTGGAACTAATCTACTGAACTTTGGTTGTACCCTCTTCAAGGCAAGCCTATCCTTCCCTATATGGAGACCAAAACTATGCACAGTACTCCAGGTGTGGTCTCACCAAAGCCCTGTACAACTGTAGCAAGACTTTCTTATTCATGTACTCCAATCCCATTGCAATAAAGGCCAACATTCCATTTGCCTTCCTAATTGCTTGCTGTACCTACATGCTAACTTTTTGTGTTCCTTGTACAAGTACTCCCAAGTCCCTATGAACAACATTTACAAGTTTCACACCTTTTGAAAAATATTTTGCTTTTCTATTCTTACTACCAAAGTGAATAACCTCACACTTCCCCACATTATACTCCATCTGTCACCTTGTTGCCCACTCATTTAGCCTACCTATATCTCTTTGCAGCCTCTTTGTGTCCTCTCAGCTTGCATTCCCACCTAGCTTTGTATCGTCAGCAAACTTCAATTCTTTACTCTCGATCTCTTCGTCTCAGTCATTAATATAGGTTTATCTATTTCCTCTTCATATTACCCTTACTTCCTGTGTTATAATTCTTAAATAATGCTTTTAGGTCAACATTTATAACCCTCTGCAAACATTTACCCAAAATTCTATACTTGAAGAACCCTGACCACATGGCAATGCTGTCATAGGAAGCAGTAATGAAGATCTGCTGCCACAAGATGGTGCTCTGGTGCAAGTTACACTGGTCCACAAGCTGTTTCAGCGACTTCCTCCAAATCAGGTAATTTTTATTTCCCAATCTCATTTACTATAATTTCATTAACTTTTAAATTTATTAAGATTACTTTCTCTTCTTGTAGTCCCTGGTTCCCAAGAGCTCAAGCCACCCTTCCAATCCTGCTGGCTGCTTTTTCATTAGTTCCCAGCCAGCAGATGCTATCTCTGTATCTCATTCCCAGTTCCTGCCAACTTCCTCTGCCTGCCTCCTGTATGGGGGGGGGGGGGGGGGGGGGGGTGCGCGCAAAGGGGAGGGGTTGCGAAGAGGAGAGGGAGCAAAGAGGAGGGGGAGTAGGGGGGAGTGGAGGGGCAGTGGGAGGTAAGGCAGCGAGGGGCGAAGAGAATATGGGGGGTGGGAAGGGTGATCAGCATAGGGAAAGAGGAGGAAGGAACCACAAACAAATTGGGATGACAAAGAGTCAGATAATTGGGGATTAGCACCACCACTGGAGGTGTGATGGTGGAAGATTCTTCACAGACTTAGATCATGGGATGGCTTGTCTCTGTGGTAGCTGGCATGATTATTGGTGACTAAAGAGGCCAATTCTTAATCTGTAGGCTGTTGAGCATGAAAAGGCAGATACTGGGTTGCCCCTGCCTTTTCAGCCCGTGCCATGAGCCCTGCCTCCAGCACAAAATCTAGCCTGATGTGTGCCTATTACACCAATTTTAATATGGTTATCCTTTATAACCTCACCCACCCCCACATTTCCCAGCTCATTCTCCAAGCCAGTTCTCCACCCATTTGAGGTAGATCTTTGACCTGATGGTGCCCTGCTGCCTTTCCCTGTTCCTTCCTTCCTACCAGTTCTCATACTACCAAATGCAGACAAGCACCCTCCACCACTGCTGCTCCAACCAATTGCCCATTACCATCCTGCTCCTGCATCTTAGAAGTTATGAAGAAAAAAACATTCCTGGCTGTGACCATGAATCACCGTTTTTCTTATTGTGGGGTGAGATACCCCACCCCCCCCCCGACCAAAAAATAAGAGCTTAGAATTAGTTTGATATAAAATAGGCTTCCACACCTCAAGCAAAGTCCTGCTTTAATACTAAAGGCAGAATGGGGTCAATGAAAGCTTATATTAGTTCCATAGAAAGCCCCCATTTGCAGTTCTCCAACAGACCAGTTTTGTCCACCTCCACCAGTTGTAGACACCCCAACCCATCCATATCCCCATTTTATGCAGAAATATGTTTCTTGGGATTTCCTCAAGCAGCGTGAATTACAGGATTCCAAAAAGTATTTCCCCAGCACCAAGCTTGGCTGAGAAGTCTCTGTTACTTAAACAAATATTTAATTTCTAGTTAAATAAAGCCATAGTAGACACTAAGATTTTCTGGCAAAATTTGAGAAAGGAAGGAGGAACTTAGGTTTACTGCCTTCACTATCCTGCATCCCTCCCCAAAGTAGCTGTGCTTCCCACATCCTCTTCACTATTCCATCCCAAGCCTCCATGTCTTTTCCGCTGATCTCCATTCCAACCCACTCCCAAGAAAGACTCTATTGTGCTATTTCTAACTGTTACTTGGAGACCAATACCAAGTCTGAAGCATTTTCAACGGGAGTGAAGTACAATCAGCACTCTAAAGAACTTACAGACAATTCCCAATTGGATATATGGCTAAGCCACTATTTTCAACAGCAACTTGTTCATGGTAACCATCCATCTTACTGTTCCACAGCTCAGGAGACCGTTCCAAGTACATCCACTGCCAGAAATCCCTTACCATTGCCACATCCCAGCAGCCACCTCCTTTCACTTCCACACTCTAACACACTACTCCCAGATTACTCAGTATCACTCCCCAATTCCAATGCCAAAGGATCCCACTCCCCAATATTGTACCACTTGTTCTTTCCACATCCCATCACTCCCCACCCCTCCCAGTACTCCCATATCCCATGACCAACTTTGCAACAATACCAAACCATGTCACACCCTCCACTACCTCTACACACCTACCTATCTCTAATGTACTTCCTATTGTCTTCCTGTGCATCCAAGTCTTGAACAACAAGGTAAGATTATAAAATTCAGGATGTGAATAAACAAACAATGTTTACTAGTTTACAATTTCTATAAAAATGTAAAAATCGTCACATAATTTGAACTCAAATACCGATAACATTTTGTAATAAAAATATAATTTTACTTATTTGATCGCTGTAAATCAATAGCTCGAATATATTATAGGTTACACAGTACAAAAAAATCCTCCAATGTGCATTGCCACAGACAATTCAGTCATATTGAGCTGCTTCTCATCACAATTTACAATCCGTTGCACTATTAACTAAATTTTGCCTAACAGTTAAAAAGGATGCAGAATTCAATCAACTAACTTTAGTTGTCCTGATCATTCTCTTCAATTATCATCCTGAGGACCATCTACGAGAAAAAGTACACACAGACCATGTGTATGCTGCATTCAGCTCTTCAGTCACTGCTAGTAGCTTCACACTCATCACAGTTGTGATAATAATTACTCAAGTCAAGAATTGACCGACTTGTCCATTACATCAAAAATCCTTAAAACAGCATTTGGCACTCTGAACACTTTGGTCTTTCCCAAGCACCATTTAAGGTTTGGCTATATGACAGGGCTAATTGGAATGATCGCAAACAGGAAGTTACGACCACAGACAGGTCTGCCAGCTGACAGCCTTTATCTGCTGAAGCCCTAAGCTATGGAATTTCCTCCCTATATCTCTCCACCTCTCTTTCCACCTTTAAGATGCTCCTTAAAACCTACCACATGTGCCTTAATATCCCCTTGTGGCTCAGAATCACAGAATTATTACAGCAAAAAAGGAGACCATTTGGCCCATCATATCTGTGCTGACTCTCCAAAAGAGCAATTTACCGAGCGCCACTCCCCGGCCCTCTCCCAATAGCCCTGTACATTCTTCCTTTTCAGAGAACAATCCAATTGCCTCTTGAATACCTCAATTGAACCTGCCTCCACCACACTCTCAGACAGTCCATTCCAGATCCCAATCACTTGCTGCGTCAAGAAGTTTTTCCTTATGTCGCTATTGCTTCTTTTGCCCATCATCTTAAATCTGTGCCCCCTTGTTCTTGGCCCCTCCACCAATGGGAACAGTTTTTCCCCTGTCAAATCTCCTCTCAACCTTCTCTTCTCCAAGGAAAACAGTCCCAACTTCTCCAATCTATCCACATAACTGAAGTTCCTCATTCCTGGAACCATTCTCGTGAACTTTTTCTGCACTCTCTCCAATGCCTTCACATCTTTTCTAAAGTGTGGTGCCCAGAACTAGACACAATACTCCAATTGAGGCAGAATCAATGTTCTGTACAAGTTTAACATAACTTCCTTGCTTTTGTATTCTATATCTCTATTAATGAATCCTAGGATGCTGCATGCTCTATTAACCGCTCTCTCAACCTGTCCTGTCACCTTCAATGATTTATGCACATATACACCCAGGTCCCTCTGCTCCTGCACCCCCTTCAGCATTGCACCTTGTGTTTCCTCGTTCTTCCTACCAAAATGAATTATTTCACACTTCTCTGCATTAAATTTCATCTGCCACTTGTTCACCCATTCCACCAACCTGTCTATGTCCTTTTTAAGTTCTACACTATCCGCCTCACAGTTCACAATGTTTCCAACTTTTGTAATATCCGCAAATTTTGAAATTGTGCCCTGTACACCAAGGTGTAGGTCATTAATATTTATCAGGAACAGCAAGGATCGCAACACCTATCCTTGGGGAACTCCACTACAGACCTTCCTCCAGCCCGAAAACATCCATTAACCAGTACCCTCTGCTTCCTGTCACTCAGCCAATTCCGTATCCATGTTGCTACTGTCCCTTTTATTCCATGAGCTATAACTTTGCTCACAAAGTTGTGTGGTACTTTATCAAATGCTTTTTGGAAGTCCATGTACACCACATCAACAGCATTGCCCTGATCAACCTTCTCTGTTACCTCATCAAAAAAACTCCAGCAAGTTAGTCAAACATGATTTGCCCTTCACAAATCCGTGCGGACTTTCCCTAATTAACCGCATTTGCCCAGTGATGATTGAAACAGCTAAGTTTGGGTCAGGTGGGAAGTTAAAACTTTGAAAAATCTCAAACCTGAACTCTACCCACCCACTTCCAGTTTTAACGGAGGCGACGGCGGGTGGACGGGGCAACACACTCCCAGGAGGCGGGTCATTCATTTAAATATTTTAATTGGCTTTATGCCTCCGATTTTATCTCTTCTGAAGCTTTCACACTGGCTGGCCGGGTTGTTGAAATTCGGGAAATTCAACAGTTAAAGGGAAGAAAGGACTGCTGCATGAAATTTTCCAGCCCTGCTTCAATAAAGGGTGAAAGATCATTGATATCAAGAGAATAAGGGAAAAAACCTTACCATAAACTGTCTAAGTGGGTAAATTTATTACCAGGAAAATTCCAGGTTTAAGCTCATCTATACCAAGTGAACTAGACTCAACGTTTCCCTCAGAGGGAAAGGAAGGGTATCCAAAACTACAGCTCCCTGGATGACTAAAGACTTTGAGGCAGAAAAATAGGGCTTATGAGAAAAGTCAGGTTCATAATACAGTAATCAAGCAAAATACAGAAAGTGCAGAGGAGAACAGAAAAAGAAAATAAGAGGAGCAAAAGAAAGTATGAGAATAAACTAGTGGGTGACATAAAAGGGAACATAGAGTCATACAGCATAGAAACAGGCCCTTTGGCCCACCGTGTCCATGCCGACCATAATGCCTATCTATACTAATCCCACCTGCCTGCATTAATTCCATATCTCTCTATGCCTTGCTCATTCAAGTACCTGTCCAGGTGCCTGTTAAATGTTGCTACTGTTCCTGCCTCCACCACCTCCTCAGGCAGCTCATTCCAGAAACCCACTATATTGTGAGAAAAATCTAACGCTTTGACCCCGTTTAAACCTCCTCCCTCTCACCTTAAATCTATGCCCTTTAGTTTTAGTCACTCCTACCATGGGAAACAGACTCAAGCCCTCCAAACCTGGCAACATCCTTGTGAATCTTTTCTGCACCCTCTCTAGCTTAATCACATCTTTCCTGTAGTGCGGCGACCAGAACTGCACATAATACTCCAAATGTGGCCTAACCAACGTTATTTACAACTGTAACATAACGTCCCAACTCTTGTACTCAGTGCCTCGGCTGATGAAGGCAAGCATGCCATACGCCTTCTTCACCACCCTGTCTACCTGTGTTGCCACTTTCAGGGAACTATGTACTTGCACCCCAAGGTCACTCTGCTCAACAACACTCCCCAGGGCCCTGCCATTCACTGTAGATGTCCTGCCCTGGTTTAACTTCCCAAAATGCATCACTTTACACTTGTCTGCGTTAAATTCCATTTGCCACTCCCTTGCCCACTTTCCCACTAATGTCTTTTATAAACATACGAAGAGTGAAAGGGTAGTCAAAGAAAGGGAGGCCCTGATTGGGACCAAAAAGAAAATCATCTTGTTGGGGCAGGGGATGTACCTGAGGTACTGAATGAGTACCTTGCAACTATCTTCAAGAGGATGATGCCAATGTTACAGTAAAGGAGGTAGAGAAACTGGATAAGGCGACAGAAAATAAGGAGGTACTTAAAAGGTTGCAGTGATCCAAGTGTTACAAAAGGTTTTATTTTTGTACTAAAATCTTAAGACTTCTACGTGTTTTAAAAAACTGAAAAAAGGATTTTCAGTAGACTTAAGACACCTGCAAATAGCTGGAAATTTTGGGTGTTGACTTTGTATGCAAAAATAGGGGAAGCAAGCAGTTTCAAGGAAATAGCAAGAGGTTTTGACCTCCTCTGAGTGACAGAGGAGCTACACTGTCTGTTCATGTAATCAGCTCCGGAAGGTTTGTTCCACTTTGGACACTTTTAAAAACCAATGAGTTGGACAACGAGCAGACATTTGAAATCTTTGCTTTGACCTGCCTGAAGCAAGAGAGGAAGACCCAGAAAAGTGTTACCTCTCTCTGTACAGGAATCCTACATCTCTTAAAAGGAAACCCTGCATTGGAAAGGTGGCACGTTCCTATTACGTCCAGTATCCGAAGAATTCCTGCATCCAGAGTGGTTCCTGTGGCCTCCTGTGTTTTGGGAGATCCTGAAATCTCAAGAAAGCTTCTACTGTTAGACTGCTACTTTAAAAACCCAAGCAGACCTGTTGCTACACCCTTTGCTGAAAGGCCAGTGTGACGCCTGCTGTAGATAAATTGCCTTGAACGTCTAATGATCAAAGACTGTTCATCAACCTCACCTGGAGAGACGAGTGGCATCTGACCATTCAACTCTGGGACACCACACTGTACTGAAAACATCCGGCCAGAACGTGATAAACTCAATAATTTTATTTTTCCTTTTTATTCCGAAGAAACAGCTGTAAACCAAATTCTCTTCCCCGGTTATCTGGTGTTTTTGAATATATGTGTGTGTGCATGAGAGTTAAAGAAATAAGGAGTTTTTCATATTTATAGATTTATCTTGTTAGTAGTTAAGACCTATAATTTAATTTTTAATAAATAGTTAATGTTGTTTAAAGAAACCTGGTTTGGTGTGCTTTATTCTGGGGGACAAATAAAGTGTTTAATTTGGTTATTCTTCGGTAGGTGGGAACCGTTTTTGACATGCTATGACCTGTGGTGCAGTGGGACTGAATTAACAGTGCCTTGGTCATAACAAAAGCAGAAAAGTTATTCGGTTCAGACCCCCACAGTGCTGTTAAGAACAGACTTCCAGGTTTTTGACCTAGCAACAGTGAAGGAATGGTGATATAGTTCCAAGTCAGGACAGTGTATGGCTTGGAGGGAAATTTACGGGTACTGGTGTTCCCATGCATCTGCTTCCCTTGTCCATCTAGCTGGTAGTGGTCACAGGTTTGGAAGGTGCTGTTGAAGGAGGCTTGGTGAGTTGCTACAGTGCATCTTGTAGATGGTACACACTGCGGCCATTGTGCGCTTGTGGTGGAGGGAGTGAATGTTTAAGGTGGTGAATGAGGTGTAGATCAAGCCGGTTGCTTTGTCCTGGATCGTGTCGACATTCTTGAATGCTGTTGGAGCTACAGTCATCTTGGCAAAAGGATAGTATTCCATCATACTCCTGACTTGTGCCTTGTAGATGGTGGACTGGCTCTGGGGAGTCAGGAAGCGAGTTACTCGCTATAGAATTCCCAATCCCTGACCTGCTCTTGTTGCAACATTTATGTATGACTAGTCCAGTTTAGTGTCTGGTCAATGATAACCCTCAGTATGTTGATAGTGGGGGATTCAGCAATGGCAATGCCATTGAACATCAAGGGCAAATGGTTAGATTCTCTATTGTTGGAGAAGGTCATTCGCCTGGCACTTGCGTCAGACGAGTGTTACTTGCCACTTATCAGCCCAAGCCTGAATGCTGTCCAGGTCTTATTGCATATAGACTTATAGAATTCAATTCTTTTGTCCCGTTTGGAACATGGCTGTAATGAGATCTGGAGCTGAGTGCCCTGGCTGAACCCAAACTGAGCAGGTTATTGCTGAGTAAGTGGCACTTGATTGCACTATCAGTGACACCTTCCATCACTTTGCTGATGATCAAGAATAGACCGATCAAGTGGTAATTGGCAAGATTGAATTTGCGTCAGGGCTCTTTGCCGCATCGTACCTTCAGCTGTTTCTTGATATCATGTGGAGAGAACTGAATTGGCTGAAGACTTTCATCTGTGATGCTGGGGACCTCAGGAGGAGGCTGGAATCGATCATCTATTCAGCACCTCTGGCTGAAGGTGGGTACAAATGTTTCAGCCTTGTCTTTAGCACTGATGTGCTGGATGCTGCCATCATCGAGGATGGAGATGTTTGTGGAGCCTCCTGCTCCGGTTAGTTTTTATTATTTCCCATCACCATTCATAACTGGATGCGGCAGGACTGCAGAGCTTTAACCTGATCCGTTGGTTGTGGGATCACTTTACTTTTTTGCGTGCTGATTAGCACATGCATGTAGTCCCATGTTGTAACTTCACCAGGCTGGCACCTGGCATGCTCACCTGCATTCTTCACTGAACCAGGGCTGATCCCTTAGCTTGATGGTAAAGGTTGAGTGAGGGATATGCCAAGACACGAGATTACTTATTGTGGTACTGGTTAATGGTGGTACTGCAGTTGTGTATATGGACTTTCAAAAGATGTTTGATAGAGTGTCACATCATGGATCAGTTGGCAAAATTGAAGCAGACAGTATTAAAAGGACAGTAGCAGCATGGTTATGAAATTGGTTAAGAGACTGAAAGCAGACAGTAGTGGTGCACAGGTCTTTTTCAGACTAAAGGGAAATATACAGTGGTATCTCCTAGCAGTCAGTATTAGGTCCACTGCTCCTTTTATTAAAATTAATGACCTGGACTTGGGTATACGGCAGACAATTTCAAAGTTTGCAGATGACACAAAACTTGGAAATATAGTAAACAGTGAGGAGAGTAGCAGACTTCAGGAGGACACAGACTGGTGAAGTGAACAGACATGTGGCAGATGAAATTTAAATGGAGACGAGTCTGAAATTATGCATTTTGTGAGGCAGACTACAAGAGATAGTATAAATTAAATGGTTCAGGAACAGAGATAGCTGGGGAGTTCACATACACAAATCTTTGAAGGCAGCAGGACAAGTTGATAAAAGCTATTAAAAAGGTATGCAGGATTCCTAACTTTATAAATAGAGGCATATAGACAACAAAAGCAAGGAATTTATGCTAAATCTTTATAAATCAGTAGTTAGGTCTCAGCCAGAGTATTGTGGTCAATTCTGGGTCTTACACATTAGGAAGGATGTGAAGGCCTTGGAGAGAATGCAGAAGAAATTTTCCAGAATGATATCAGGGACAGTGGACTTTTTATGTGGACAGACTAGCAAAACTGACATTATTCCCCTTGGAGCAGAGAAGACTAAGGGAAGAGTTAGTAGCATTCAAAATTATGATGGATTTTGATAAATAAGGAGAAACTGTTTCCACAGTATAATATTTTAGGAAGGAGCCATTCACATTTTAGTGTAGATCAGCTTATAATACAATTACATTATTATTTTCAGCATAAAAAAAGTATAGCAAATTATTCATAGTAACCTACTTCAGAAGCACAGGCCAAGATTTCCTTGATAATTTTGGTACACTAATGGCAGAGGAAATCACTTCCCATTTTGAAAACCACTATCATTCAAATATGTATTTAAGAGAGACACAGTTGATCAAATTTATAAACAAAAGATTTAATTTCAGATAATATTAGAACAATTAGGCAAGCTGCCCCACACAAACACCAAGTCATGA
The DNA here is from genome assembly GCF_036365525.1 of Heterodontus francisci. Classification (NCBI taxonomy): domain Eukaryota; kingdom Metazoa; phylum Chordata; class Chondrichthyes; order Heterodontiformes; family Heterodontidae; genus Heterodontus; species Heterodontus francisci. The sequence continues at coordinate 46,630,143 of NC_090397.1, read as the reverse complement.
GGAAAATACATTGCCCTGCCCATTTCTTTAGTCACCTCTCCAAAAAAATCCATGCTGGCTCTCTTTAAGGTAAACATTTTCAAGGTTTTCAGGCACCCTGTCCTTAACTATAGACTAACAATTTCCTGACAATTGATGTTTGGCTGACTGGCTGGTAATTCCCTGGTTTCCCTTCTCCCACCTTTCTCAAATAGCAGAGTGACGTGCAGTTTTCCAATCTAAGGGAATTACCAAATGGAGAGAAGCTTGCTTGTTTTGGCCCAGAAAATTGAAGTGTTAAGTTGTTCATCCTGGGGGGGGGGGGGAGGGGAGCCTACTTTACCATCCTAAAACACATCAAAATCTTGCTGTTGGTACAGATGGCATTGTCTCACAGGCCTTGCTGTTTAATCCTATTCAGTCTGCACAACAAGTCGCACAGCTATATGGATTCTTGGTGGCCTCCTGATAAAGCTCCAAATGTTCAGTGCTGAAATCAATGGTAATTTCGATTGGCAGGTGTTTGAAGACAGGTTTCTTGATTGGCCAAAGCCCTCTGTGACTGACAGCTCCATGGGCAAAACCTTATCTCACAAACATATAGACCTCAATTTTAACCTCCCCCACCAGAATGATGTGTTTGAGGGGTTTACATTAGATCAAGTGAACTTACTGGCTTGAGGTCACTCCATTCCCGCCCATCAACATCTTATCTCGGCCGACTTTCAAGTCAGCCAAGAGCCCCTTAATGGTCCGATGACATTGTCAGCGTCACGATGCTATATTAACAAAGAGTCTGCTGGAGTCCCGCACTGTTTGGAGCCTGACAGTAGAACCACAGTGGGAGGGAATGACTGGCCAGAAAAGGCCACAGTCAAGTTTTTAAACAATTACTTTTCTCAGAACTCCTTAAGGGCCAGGAGGAACAAAAGTGCTTCCCCCAAAACCTGCAAGGACTCTTTATGCCTACTCAGCCTCTCCCCCTCCCCACCACCACTGATCACTTCCAGACAGGTAGTGGACCTGGCAGAATTCAGGCGCGACTCAAAGATCTACATAAATGAAGCACTGCTGTTAAGTTCAGCAGCGTCCCCAGATTCTTCAGGTACGCAGTCAGCTTGGGGCTCACCTGCACCATTCTCACCGCTTGTAAAAAGGTGTGAAACTGTGTTCTGTTTGTTCAACTGAGGTAAATAAAAACAAATTATTGGTTCAAGCTATGTCTCAATTCAGTAACAGTGCTCATCTAGTTCCCACATCCACTGTGAAAAGAGAATTCACATGGCGGAATACGATCCATTCCGTAGCTAGTACAGAATAAGGGTTCTGTTTTGATTCCTGGGTTATGTTGTAATTCTTTCTAGATATGTGCAGAATAAGATGAATCATAGTGGATGTGAGCTCTGCTTACAGGAGTCACCAATGACACTAAACCAGATAAAATACCTGATATAAGAACACCAATTAAATCTTTAAAAGCTGAACCTTTTTTTTAAAAAAAATTTCTAAAGAAAAAGTAAATCAACTAAACTGGCTTGTCACAGGACAACAAAATGTATTTTCCACAGTTCAGTCAACCAAGCAGATATTGTAGGTTAATAGTACTATTTTAAATAAACATTATAATGGGGAATGCAGCATTCTCAAATAAAAAGTACACAAATCAATGATAAAATCGCTTACTCTGAGCCTGCAGCCATTTCCAAATATGAGGTCTCCGTTGTGTCAAACCCTATCGGGATCACTATGCTCATGACGTTCGCTGCTGATAAAATCGATTTCTACGGAGTCCAATACATTGGCATCCAAAACACTGGGGCATGCCAGCCACAGTGCTCATTGCAAACATCTAAGTGCATCCACAAAGCCTGCAAAATAACCACAAAAAGATATTATACTCAAAAGCATTTGCACTATTATTTTTAATTAATTTATAAACTTCCACACAGATCACAAGACAAATGATTAACCTAATGCACCACCTATTCCCCCAAAACTATTAAATGCATATCGTATTTATCGCCTCCCCGCGAGTGGCTCTCTAGCAGAGCAAGACTACACCTTCTTCTGGCAGGGCAGGGATCCTGAAGAACCAAGACAGCATGGAGTGGGCTTCGCTATCAGAAACTCCTTGCTCAGCATGATAGAGCCTCCCTCAAATGGCTCGGAACGCATACTGTCCATCCGACTGCTCACCACCTCTGGTCCAGTACACCTACTCAGCATCTATGCTCCAACACTCTGCTCCGCACCTGAAGCTAAAGACCAGTTCTATGAACAACTCCATAACATCATTAGCAGCATCCCCAACACCGAACACCTATTCCTGCTGGGGGACTTTAATGCCAGGGTTGGGGCCGACCATGACTCATGGCCCTCCTGCCTTGGGCGCTATGGCGTTGGAAGGATGAATGAGAACGGGCAGAGACTGCTTGAGTTGTGTACCTATCATAACCTCTGCATCACCAACTCGTTCTTTCACACTAAACCCTGTCACCAGGTTTCATGGAGGCACCCAAGATCACGTCGTTGGCACCAGCTAGACCTCATTGTCACAAGGCGAGCCGCCTTAAACAGTGTTCAAATCACACGCAGCTTCCACAGTGCGGACTGCGACACCGACCACTCCCTGGTGTGCAGCAAGGTTAGACTCAGACCAAAGAAGTTGCATCATTCCAAGCAGAAGGGCCACCCGCGCATCAACACGAGCAGAATTTCTCACCCACAGCTGTTACAAAAATTTCTAAATTCACTTGTAACAGCCCTTCAAAACACTCCCACAGGGGATGCTGAGACCAAGTGGGCCCACATCAGAGACGCCATCTATGAGTCAGCTTTGACCACCTACGGCAAAAGTGCGAAGAGAAATGCAGACTGGTTTCAATCTCATAATGAAGAGCTGGAACCTGTCATAGCCGCTAAGCGCATTGCACTTTTGAACTACAAGAAAGCCCCCAGCGATTTAACATCCGCAGCACTTAAAGCAGCCAGAAGTACTGCACAAAGAACAGCTAGGCGTTGCGCAAACGACTACTGGCAACACCTATGCAGTCATATTCAGCTGGCCTCAGACACCGGAAACATCAGAGGAATGTATGATGGCATGAAGAGAGCTCTTGGGCCAACCATCAAGAAGATCACCCCCCTCAAATCTAAATCGGGGGACATAATCACTGACCAACGCAAACAGATGGACCGCTGGGTTGAGCACTACCTAGAACTGTACTCCAGGGAGAATGCTGTCACTGAGACTGCCCTCAATGCAGCCCAGCCTCTACCAGTCATGGATGAGCTGGACATACAGCCAACCAAATCGGAACTCAGTGATGCCATTGATTCCCTAGCCAGCGGAAAAGCCCCTGGGAAGGACAGCATTACCCCTGAAATAATCAAGAGTGCCAAGCCTGCTATACTCTCAGCACTACATGAACTGCTATGCCTGTGCTGGGACGAGGGAGCAGTACCCCAGGACATGCGCGATGCCAACATCATCACCCTCTATAAAAACAAAGGTGACCGCGGTGACTGCAACAACTACCGTGGAATCTCCCTGCTCAGCATAGTGGGGAAAGTCTTTGCTCGAGTCGCTCTGAACAGGCTCCAGAAGCTGGCCGAGCGCGTCTACCCTGAGGCACAGTGTGGCTTTCGTGCAGAGAGATCGACTATTGACATGCTGTTCTCCCTTCGTCAGATACAGGAGAAATGCCGTGAACAACAGATGCCCCTCTACATTGCTTTCATTGATCTCACCAAAGCCTTTGACCTCGTCAGCAGACGTGGTCTCTTCAGACTACTAGAAAAGATCGGATGTCCACCAAAGCTACTAAGTATCATCACCTCATTCCATGACAATATGAAAGGCACAATTCAACATGGTGGCTCCTCATCAGAGCCCTTTCCTATCCTGAGTGGTGTGAAACAGGGCTGTGTTCTCGCACCCACACTTTTTGGGATTTTCTTCTCCCTGCTGCTTTCACATGCGTTCAAATCCTCTGAAGAAGGAATTTTCCTCCACACAAGATCAGGGGGCAGGTTGTTCAACCTTGCCCGTCTAAGAGCGAAGTCCAAAGTACGGAAAGTCCTCATCAGAGAACTCCTCTTTGCTGACGATGCTGCTTTAACATCTCACACTGAAGAATGCCTGCAGAGTCTCATCGACAGGTTTGCGTCTGCCTGCAATGAATTTGGCCTAACCATCAGCCTCAAGAAAACGAACATCATGGGGCAGGATGTCAGAAATGCTCCATCCATCAATATTGGCGACCACGCTCTGGAAGTGGTTCAAGAGTTCACCTACCTAGGCTCAACTATCACCAGTAACCTGTCTCTAGATGCAGAAATCAACAAGCGCATGGGTAAGGCTTCCACTGCTATGTCCAGACTGGCCAAGAGAGTGTGGGAAAATGGCGCACTGACACGGAACACAAAAGTCCGAGTGTATCAGGCCTGTGTCCTCAGTACCTTGCTCTACGACAGCGAGGCCTGGACAACGTATGCCAGCCAAGAGCGACGTCTCAATTCATTCCATCTTCGCTGCCTTCGGAGAATACTTGGCATCAGGTGGCAGGACTATATCTCCAACACAGAAGTCCTTGAAGCGGCCAACACCCCCAGCTTATACACACTACTGAGTCAGCGGCGCTTGAGATGGCTTGGCCATGTGAGCCGCATGGAAGATGGCAGGATCCCCAAAGACACATTGTACAGCGAGCTCGCCACTGGTATCAGACCCACCGGCCGTCCATGTCTCCGTTATAAAGACGTCTGCAAACGCGACATGAAATCGTGTGACATTGATCACAAGTCGTGGGAGTCAGTTGCCAGCATTCGCCAGAGCTGGCGGGCAGCCATAAAGACAGGGCTAAATTGTGGCGAGTCGAAGAGACTTAGTAGTTGGCAGGAAAAAAGACAGAGGCGCAAGGGGAGAGCCAACTGTGCAACAGCCCCAGCAAACAAATTTCTCTGCAGCACCTGTGGAAGAGCCTGTCACTCCAGAATTGGCCTTTATAGCCACTCCAGGCGCTGCTTCACAAACCACTGACCACCTCCAGGCGCGTATCCATTGTCTCTCGAGATAAGGAGGCCCAAAAGAATTTAAAAAAGGCAGCATATTGTCCCTTCACTCTTGGGGCCTGGGAATCAACTCCAGCTCAGACCAATAAATGAAAATCTCTCCCAGCGCTAATGGCCCTTTGTGACATGACTAGTCTGACTTCAGAGTTCACTGAGGTTGCTGCTTTACTTAAAAGGCACAGTGTCTTTTTCCTGAGTAAAGTACAGCACGGGTAGATATCGAGCAAAGTTGTTTATGTTCTGTTCCAAACTGTGCCTCACTCCCATACTCAGCAGCATACTGTTCGATATATATGTGAAATTTCCTTTTTCCATCAGTCATTTCATTTTAAGTGGCATTGGCTGTTTGTTCCTGCTTGACAATCCACAACTCAATATAAACTGGCAAATGTAACTTAGAAAGGACAAAAAAGCAACTGATAAAAGGAAGAAATAATACTTTACAACTTTATAAGAGCAGGATCCTCAAAAGTTGGGATTAAGGCACAATGTTAGAGCAGGAATTTGGCTTTGCATCGGTTGATGCTATACTTAACGCAGAAGGCAGATGTTGTGCGCTCAAAATGGAGGCATATTGCAATAACACACAATTGTTCCCAACAAATTTCATTGCTTTCTCCAAGATAAAATCCAGTTGCAATACATATTGAAATAAATGATACAGAGCAAAAACATATTTTGAAATCAAAAGTTAGCATGTTATAGGTTTTTTAAAATACTGAGGTCTTATTGATACTGAAATCAGTTGCAGTATTTGATATTTTGATGCAGATCTATGAAAATGGCACACCATTTTCTGAAAGGTCATATTTGACTTAATTCTTGCAGAAATTATACTTTATAATTATCTGCTTGGCAGCATATAGGAAATCCTCTGAAATCACAATCTCCTGCATTCAAATTTGGTAAAACATGGAAAAAAGTTACCCCAAAGATATTAAATGGCTGTTATTTATCAAATTCTACACTGGTCCTTTCTAACCTTGTATATAGCCATTCTAGGTCACAACAGCAAAAACTGCTGAAACTTATTTGTTGTGGGCTTCTGAGGGAAGACAAAATAGACTATTAGCGGTCTATCACTACTTTGATCCAGGAGAATTTCTCCACATCTTCAGATTATTTCCTACTATTGCCAGATAGTTCAAAAGGTCCAACAAAGGTAAAGTTTTTTTTATTCTTTCATGGGATGTGGTGTCACTGGCAAGGACAGCATTTGTTGTCCATCCCTAAATGGCCTTGGCAACTGAGTGACTTGCTAGGCCATTTCAGATGGTGATTAAAAATCAACCATGTTGCTGTGGGTCTGGAGTCACATGTAGGCCAGACCAGGTAAGGATGGCAGATTTCCTTCCCTGAAGGACATTAGTGAACCAGATAGTTTTTAAGACAATCGATTATAGTTTTACAGCACCATTATTGAGACTAGCTTTCAATTCCAGATTTTTAATAATTAATTGAATTTAACTCCACCAGCTACCGTGATGGGATTTGAACCAGTGAACCCAGGGCATTAACCTATGCCTGTGGACTACCAGTTCAGTGACATTACCACTACACCACTGTCTCCAGTAGCTCCGTAGTTGCTCACAAAACTAACAGATTATTCTCCAGGCATGTGGTGGGTGAAAGTATGGTGCACTAACTTCATTTCCTCTTCTCTCAATCTATAACAGGAAAAGGTACATTTTATTGTCTTTACCGTTAATTTATTCCTCTATTGCTAATTCATCTTCCAAGTCTTTCTCCCAGCTTTTCTATACCCTTGTCACAGACTCCATTATCATGGACATTGAGGTCTTATGAAATACAGACACCTGATTATGGTAAATTGATAGTAGAGGAGAGAAAGTCAAGCTCATTGGTTTGGAATCCATTTCTGGATATGCATATTAAAAGTATGACACCTGGAGATACCTATACAGAATTCCATACATCTGGTGGTACTTTGTCCAGAATTGTTGCCAATATTGCCATCCATTAGTAATGAGCCATCTATGAACATTTAATACACTTTCAAAACAGCATTAAAAGTAGGTTTGGAGTTTCTGACAATCACAATTGGTCACTTCCAAAGAAAGAAAAAAAAGACAGAGAAAGGGAAGGAAAGAATGAACGAACTTGAAATTATACAGTGCTTATCATGACCTCAGGATGTCAATTAAATCAATAATTTCAAAGAATAGTCATCGTGACAATGCTTGCAAGCACGGCATCCAATTTGCACACTAATAGCAATGAGATAAGTAACCAGATAATCAGTTTTAGTGACACTGGTTGAAGGATAAAAAGGTCTTACTCACTCTTCTTCAAAATTGAACCTTTTGCGTCCATCCAGAATGACAGATGGACTCTCAGTTTAATGTCTGACCCAAAAGACAGCATCTCCAACAGTGTAGCACTCCCTCAGCAATGCAATGAAGTGTCAAACCCCTGGAATAGGGTTTGAACTGACAATGCTACCACTGAGCCACCAGGGATTCACTAGCAGTATATTAAAAACAGTCATCCAGCATGTACTACCTGTCTTTCAGACTTCATGTAGCAAAGCTGAACAAAAAAGATAAAGAACCAAAGTCAATCATTTGACCCAGGAGCCAGCAGAAATTGCTACCAACTAAACACTTCCTAAAGGGGCTGATTCTCAACTTCTGTTATACTATTTCCCCCCACATTGTTCTTCTCTGGTGAGTATGCAGGGTGAGTGGATCAGAGGACCACTAGGTGGGTCTGCTCTTGTGGCCTGCCAAAATCTGCCATGCACAAGTCTAGAATTACTGAGGTTGTATGTGTGTGTGGGGTGGGTTGCTCTCTCTGACAATTTGCCCTTCCAGACCCGTTTCTCTCACACATGCTGCACCGTCTTCCTGCTCAGATCCAGTACCCTCTTGCAGCCCAACAGATTAAAGATTGCCATCTTGTTGCATGCCCTAGGCTTCTAAAAAATTCAAGTTACAAGTTCAGTAAATCTATAAAGAAACATGCAAGATGTATACACAGAAAGTGGAAGACATCTGGAAGAAAATACTTTTCTGACTCTTTCTCCTTTCTGTAAAAGTTGAAAGATAGATACAGGCAGGAAAGTAAACATACAGAGGCAGAAAAAGAGACAGAGTGGGAGAGAAAGAAACAAACAGTGATAAAGGGAAAGCAGGGCAGCCTCAATTAAAATTATCTAGAATGCTAAATGAAATATTGCAGGGCATAATTGTTCCCCATAATACTCAAAATAGCTACTGGATTTAGTACTGAAATTCCTTATTAAGAACAGAAATATAAAATCTGCAGGATGTTAACTTTCAAATCTGTCATAAAATGAGGAAATCAATCAGATCAATGAATAATGCAGAGTGCTCATTATATCAAGTCACACAGAAGATCTTGTTTAAGAGTGAAATGCCACAAGTAATAGGTTTTCCTATCTGAAATCAGTTTCACAGGTCCTTTTAGATAGGGGCTTTACAATGTGACCTGAATGAACATTCTGTAAACGGAAGATCTCATGAGGTCTCCAATCCGAACAGTCTAAATTACCAGGAGGTCTACAACAGGAACAAAAATAATTATATTCAACTTCCACCAGACCGTTGGCTTTTCCAAAGGAGAACTCTGCAATGTCTGTCAACCTTCATGCATCATAAAAATATTTAATAAAAGCTGCCTTGTTGTCCAAAACCACATGAAAATTTCTGCAAAGCTACTTCAATTCAGTGTATGTGTTAGTATGAAATGCCCTACTTTAGAAAAATATTTCACTTATTAACATTCCAACTACTGGAGTAAAACTGAAAATGGAATTTTGACAGGTGATATTCAGTATGCATTCCTGTCCATATTCAGTCTTCTTTTGTTGTAGATTGGGGAGTCATCGGTCTCAGTCCAGAGCTCCTAGGCATGCAACACAAGAACTTCCTTCTACTCTGAGAGATCAAGGACCTAGGGCTAGAATAGATTTGTGGTAAGAAGAGGCACAGTGAAGAAGTGGGGAGTTCTGCCTTGTCATTCAGCATCTGGAGGGGGAAAATCAGTCTTCTAGTTGCCACATCTCTTTGTAAAGCTTCTCACAGGAGCTTGAATGAAATAGCTGGTGGCAAGTAAGCCTAGTATATAGCATTGGATCTGGATATCTAGAATACGCAAGTGGGTCAACAAACTATCCTACATCAAACAAAAACAAGAAATGCTAGAATCACTCAGCAGGTCTGGCAGCATCTGTGGAAAGAGAAGCAGAGTTAACGTTTCGGGTCACTGACCCAAAACGTTAACTCTGCTTCTCTTTCCACAGATGCTGCCAGACCTGCTGAGTGATTCCAGCATTTCTTGTTTTTGTTTCAGATTTCCAGCATCTGCAGTATTTTGCTTTTAAACTATCCTACATACTCCTTCCACCAGAAGGGCAAAATAACTGATTGGGAGAAAAGCTGCTGGAAGGCGTTAGCGACTATGTAAACATGTAGGCACATATCCCATCTTAATTGATTAGCAGAGAGGCAAGCAGATGTTAGTGTGGTTCTGCACCTCCGACTTGTGGAATTGCTTTGATGTGTGACCAAACTGTGGTCAGGAGGACGTTGATGTATGCACTCGTCAAATCTTCATTTGTGCTGTTCATCATGCCAAGAGTGCCTTGTGCCCACTGGTTGTCTAATAAGTACTTAAATCTGCACTAATCAGTTGTCTAGTGACCATACTCATTGGGCAGGAAAGACAAATGGAATCTGTTGTCAGAATGACTGCGATATAATCTAGCGACAGGAGGGTCCATCATTTATGGCGGATGATGCAATCCAATATCAAAGGCAAACAACCACAAATACTCCACAACACATTTGATGGTTGACCGATTGACTGTACTGACAATTCAGACCCACCTTCAACTCTAGATAATCCTGCAAGCCAATGTCTTAATAGATAGTTGGAAAAACACTGAAAGGTTAACCAGTGTTTGATGCGGTAAACTGCATAGTTTTGCCCAATTAAACTCAAGCACATTTGGGGCCATTAAGCCTTGGCCTTAAGTTGTCCAAGTTTAGAAAGTAGAGGTATGTCCCGATATAAATCTGTGGACTTAAACAGGTAAACGGAAATTCTACTTAAGTGGATTTCTCAGTGGTTTAATTTCAAGACTCTGAGTTATGAAGATGGCTTCAACATATATCAGATACAAAGTTGCCCAAAAACAGGGCATTCTTTGATTGCTTATTTTGTGAAAATAACTTGCTAGCAAAGATACAGCACCTACAAAACAATTTGAAAACGCTAATTTTGAACCCCACGTCAAAATACATTCATGAGAAGTTTTTACAGTCACCGTCCTGACTTGGAACTATATCACCATTCCTTCACTGTTATTCCGTCAAAAACCTGGAACTCCCTTCTTAACAGCACTGTGGGGGTGTACGTAAACCACATGGACTGCAGTGGTTCAAGAAGGTTGTTCACCACCTTCTCAAGAGCAATTAGGGATGAGCAATAAATGATGGCCTTGCCAGCAATTCTCACATCCCAGAAATGTATAGAAAAAAAGTACAGGCAAGAAACCACCTGAAATTATGATTAAAAGCATGCTACTTTTTTCTATATTCTTTTCCAAAACCCTTTTGCTCCCCAAGTCTGATTAGTCATGACTTTGAACAAAGAGATGACATTTCTGCATTGATTTTAAATCCTTTTTAATTATATGCATCAGATTGGGTTTTTCAAGATTTATAAGTTAAAAAAAAAATACATAGAGTGCTTTCAGTTCCATATTATAAAATAAGCAGCATTCTGTTATCACTATGTCTGCCAGCAAACCTCAAACATTAAGATTTTTTAAACTCACGATAGCTTATATTTGGGTAGCAAGGCCGTTTGAGACCTCAGGGGATGGTCATCGCTCCCCTTTTGATAGTTGCCCCAGGCCCAGGTAAGGGTCCCACGATCAGGATTACGAGCCATGGCCAACGATGGAACCAGCAAATCTTCAGTGGTGATGGTGGAAGTGCTAGAACTTCCAAGGACAACGGCTGCTTACAGGACTTGTGTTTTCCTTTAAAGCACAAATGAGGATGGCAACAGGAAACCACCTCATGTACTTTTTCCCCTAGTCATATTGCTCATTTCTCATGTAGATTAAAAAATGGGAGGCTCTTACGAACAACAGAAGAGGAAAGCGCAGGGCTGCAAATCATGGAGAAATGAGCAGAGGACCTACCCTTGCGCAGATCACCACTACTACTATAGCTTACATACATACATATTTATAAAGAAGAAATTCAAGTGTATTGAAAATGATAATCCAAACCCAGGTACAGATACCAAATATACATTATTCAAATATTATTCTTATAGTTTGTATCATCTGACCTCCTCGGATGCTTAGTACTGCTGCCCGAGCACACATTCATTATCCTCCATATCATAAGATTTATTACAATTTATCTTCAATTTTATTAATCATAGTCTATCTGCTTGTAAATAATTCGGTGATGGCAAAATATGCAAAAACATCTATGAATGCATCTATGAAAGACAAATTACACAGGTGCCAAAAGTCAATGAGCTTTGCATTACCAAATGAATGCCTTGACTCATTGTCAACAAATAACATTCTGTTTAGTCTATGCACTCCTAGCCCCACTGCTGTAGACTGTGCATAGCATTTTTTTTTTACAGCACTGGAATCAACAGAGAGTTGTTTTAAAATCATAAGTACCAACTATTTCATTAGAAATTACTTTGCCCAGTGACCAGGAAGATTTCAGAACAATCCAGACACAGAGAAATTGCTTCACTGACTTGGTACAGAAACAGGCAGGAGCCCTTAATCACTCAGCTCCTTGTTATCCATGTTTTTTCACCACTGATTTCAACAGCATCACTCATGCTACCGTTGCAAGCACTGGTTGGAGATGCTTTGGTGGTGTTAATTGTTTCTGACAAATACTGTATTTATACTTAAAGTTTACCATCAAGATTTGAGTTGTCAATGGCAAACTACAAATGTACATGGACCATTTAAATTATAAGCCACATACCATGCCATGGCAGTGGTCTGCCAAGGGCAGGTCCTCTGCTCTTTTTCTCCATGCAGGAGAGAAAAGCATGACGAGGGAAGAGGGTATATGAGGTGATTTCCCGTTGCCTTCCTCAGACTGGTACAGGAATTGAAGCCCCGCTATTGACATTGCCCTATACCACACACTAGCCATCTAGCCAACTGAGCTACCTGGATCCTCCAGTCCACATAAAGTTGACCATTTAAATGTAAATTTCCAAATTATAGTACTGATTCCACTAACTAAACAAATACAAATTTTTAAAAAGTAACATTACAATTGTTAATCTCCAATGTGACTCAAGCCTTAACTATACCAATATTAACCTGGTCAGCTTCCCACCCTCTAAACTTCAACCCACCCAAAACTCTGCTGCCTGTATCTTATCCCACACAAAGTTCCACTCACCTATTAATTCTGTCTTTGCTGAACTACACTGCTTCCGTGTCCATCAACATCTCCAATTGAAAATTCTCACCCTCATCTTTAAATCTCTTTATGACCTCACTCCTCTTTATGTGTGGCCTCCTCCAGCTCCACAATCTCTAGAACTCTCCGTTCCTCTAACCTCTGATCTATCCACCTGCCCCTCTCTGCCCCAGTAGCTGCCACTCCTGCAGATGCCTAGGCCGAGCACTCTGTAATTCCCTAAGTTTGTTTATCTCTCCTCCGTTGTCTCTCCTTAAAACCCACCTCTTTGGCCAAGCTTTTGATCACCCCTCCTAATATTTCTTTCTCAGGCTCAGCATCCATTTTTGTCTGATTGCATTTCTGAAGGCACTATCTAAAACTATGAAAAGAACTTTACTCAGAATGGTAAGAATGTGGAACTCACGACTACATGTAGTGGTCAAGACAAACAGCATAGCATGTAAAGGGAAAACTGCATGAGTGGATGAGGGAGAAAGGAACAGGGTATGTTGTTGGGATGAGATGAAGTAAGGTGGAGGAAGCTCATGTGGAGCATAAACACCTGTTTGTTATTACTAATACTGGCAAATAGTTCCAGAAGTTTTCTTTTATTATCACAAATGCCTCTCTCTTAAAAGGAGATGCAAATGACTACTTGGTGCAAAGTTATCCAACATATTCCTTCTCCCCTCCAATCACTTGAGATTAGAAACTGAAGTGAGTGGAAGAAATGGGCAGCACAGTGGCGCAGTGGTTAGCACCGCAGCTCACAGCTCCAGCGACCTGGGTTCAATTCTGGGTACTACCTTTGTGGAGTTTGCAAGTTCTCCCTGTGTCTGCGTGAGTTTCCTCCGGATGCTCCGGTTTCCTCCCACATGCCAAAGACTTGCAGGTTGATAGGTAAATTGGCCATTATAAAATTGCCCCTAGTATAGGTAGGTGGTAGGGAAATATAGGGACAGGTGGGGATGTGATAGGAATATAGGAATATGGAATTAGTGTAGGATTAGTATAAATGGGTGGTTGATGGTCGGCACAGACTCGGTGGGCCGAAGGGCCTGTTTCAGTGCTGTATCTCGAAATAAAAAAAAAGAAATCAAACGCTCATTCTTTGACTTTGTGACATAATGGGCAAACATATTTAACAGGGTATATTACCTCTGTCTGAACCACGAGAATTAAGTTTTTCAACCATTAAGTAAATCAGTCAGATCTATAACCTCCTGTATCCAAAGGCGAGAGGTGAGACAGTGGCATAGTGGTAATATAACTTAAGAAGTAATCCTGAGGCTCACGTTAATGCCCTGGGGACTTGGGTTTAAATTCCACCACGGTAGCTGGAGGAATTTAAATTCAAATAATAAAAAAAATACAGAATTGAAAGTTGGTCTCCGTAATGGTGCCATGAAACTATCATGGATTGTCATAAAAACCCACCTGGTTCACTAATGTGCTTTAGGGAAGGAAATCTGTCCTTACCTTGTCTGGCCTACATGTGACTCCAGACCCACAGTAACATGGTTGACTCTTAACTGCCCTCTGAAATGGCCTAGCAAGCCACTCAGTTGTCAAGGGCAATTAGGGATGGGCAACAAATGCTGGTCTTGCCAGTGATGCCCACATCCCACGAAAGAATAAAAAAATTGAAGCTTTTATTATTCACTACTGATAGAGTGACTACCGGGCGGACGTTTCCTCTTATGGGGGAGACTGGTACTAGGGAATACTGTTTAAGAATAAGAGGTCTCTCTTTCAAGACAGAAATGAGGGGAAAAAAATTTCTGCAGAAGGGTCGTTAGTCTGTGGAATGCTCTACCCCATAAAGCAGTGGCGGCTGGGTCATTGGATTTATTCAAGGCTGAGTTAGATAGATTTTTGATAGACAAGGGAGTCAAGGGGAGCAGACAGGAAAGGAGTTGAGACCACAACCAGATCAGCCATTATGTTATCGAACGGCAGAGCAGGCTTCAAGGGCCAAATGACCTACTCCTGCTCCTAAGTCCTATGTATGTTCCTGTTATTGTTTTAACAATTAAAATGTGAGTTGAGACAATAATTCCTGTCAGTGGACACGAGATTGTGGACCTATATATATTTTCTAAATGATGTGTTATTGCCTTAGAATATATGCCTCTAGATTCAGCTCTGCAACAATTGCACAGAATATTTATCACACATTAAATATCAATACTACAGACAACAAAATAGAGAAAATGCAACTTTTGTTGCTATGACACTCATTTATCACTAATCACATTGCTTGACAGAACTTAAAATACAATTATGTTAAAGATATCCTAGTAAAAGCAATAGAGATATATAGCTTGTTATAACCTTAATATGTTTCACTTTAAAATGCGGATATTTTGTTATGGCTATTTGCAACATCAGTTCCCTAACTATTCCTGATGCGACAAATATATTCACAAAACATTATTTAAAGGTGTCTGCACTCAAACCAAGACAGGCACAAATCCATGCAAATCCAGGAAAATTAGATTCAAGGGGCAGGCATTAGCATGCACGTGAACATAAGAACAGCAGTAGACCCTCGAGCCTGTGCCATCATTCAATGAGATCATGGCTAATCTGCGACCTAACTTTAGATACCCACCTTTGCCCCATATCCCTTACTAACTTAGGATAACGAGAATCTATCAATCTCAAATTTAACATGAACAATTGATCTAGCATCAACTGCCATTTGCAGGAGAGCTCCAAGCTTTTAACACCTTTTGTTTCCTAATTTCATTCTTGAAGATCTGGTTCTAATTTTTTAGACTGTGTCCCCTACTCCTAGACTCTCCAACCAGTGGAATTGGTTTCCCCTCTATCCAACCTATTGTTCCCCATTTCCTCCCACAAGCCAAAAGACTTGCAGGTTGATAGGTAAATTGGCCATTATAAATTGTCACTAGTATAGGTAGGTGGTAGGGAAATATAGGGACAGGTGGGGATGTTTGGTAGGAATATGGGATTAGTGTAGGATTAGTATAAATGGGTGGTTGATGTTCGGCACAGACTCGGTGGGCCGAAGGGCCTGTTTCAGTGCTGTATCTCTAATCTAATCTAATCATAATATCTTCGGAATTTCAATCAAATCACCCTGAACCTTCTAAATTCTTCCTAACTTAACCCTTTAAGTTCAGGTATCTTTCTGGTAAATTTACACTGCAATCCCTTCAAGGCAAATATATCCTTCCTAAGGTGGGATGCCCAGAACTGCTGAGTATTCCAGGTGTGGTTTAACCAGGCTTTGTTTAGCTGAAGCATGGACTTCTATCTCCTTGTATTCCAGGCCTCCAGATATAAAGGCCAACATTCCATTAGCCTTTTTGATTAGTTCCTATACTATGACATTTTAATGACAGACGTACTGGACCCACCGCAACCCACCCCCCCACCCCCACCCAAGTCCCTTTGGACCTCCACTGTTTCCAGCTTTTCACCATTTAGAAAGTATCCTGTTCTATTCTTTTTAGGTCCAAAGGAGATGACCTCACATCTGCCTACATCGAAATCCATTTGTCACAGCATTGTCCATTCCCTTAAATTATCAATATCACTGTAATTTTATGTTTCCATCTACACTGCTTACAATCCTGCCTATCTTGGTGTCTTCGGGGGAGGTGGTGGCGTAGTGGTAATGTCACTGGACTAGTAATCCTGAGACCCAGGCCATGATCTAGGGACATGAACTTGAATCCCACCATGGCAGATGGTGAAATTTGAATGTAATTAATAAATCTGGAATTAAAAGCTAATCTAATGGTGACCACGAAACCATTGTCTATTGCTGTGAAAACCATCTGATTCACTAATGTCCTTTAGGAAAGGAAATATGCCATCCTTACCTGGTCTAGCCTACATGGGACTCCAGACCCAAAGCAATGTGGTTGATTCTAATGCCCTCTGAAATGGCCCAGCAAGCCATTCAGTTGTATCAAACCACTACGAAGTCTAAGAAAAGGAATGAAACCATACAGACAACCTGGCATCGACCTAGGCACTGGAAACGACAACAGCAAACCCAGCCCCGTATATCACCGATCCTTCGCTATCGCTGGGTCAAAATCCTGGAATTCCCTTCCCAACAGCACTGTTAGTATATCTACACGCCAAAGGCTGCAGTGGTTCAAGAAAGCAGCGCATCACCACCTTCTCGAGAACAATTAGGAATGGGCAATAAATGCTGGCTTAGCCAGTGACGCTCACATCCCACAAATGAAAAAAAAAATGTGACTTTCTATTCCATCATTCAAGTCATTCAAGTGGAGGACCCAAAACAGATCTTGCCATGCAGCCAATTTCCGAACCAGGTTAGTAATTTGCCTCAATTCCATAGGCTTCAACTTTCGCTAACAGTCTGTTATGAAGAACATTATCAAATGTCTTCTGGAAGTCCATATAAGCAACATCCATGGACATTTCCCTATCCACTACTTTGATCACCTCTTCAAAAAAATCCATGCTCACTCTCTTTAACCGAGTGAACATTTTTTCAGTCACTCTATTCTTAATTATAGACTAAATTTCCCAACAGATGTTAGCCTAACTGGCCTATAATTCCCTCATTTCACTTTCAAACCTTTCTCAAATAGAAGAGTGACAAGTGCAGTTTACCAATCTAAAAGGAATGGTTCCCAAATTGAGAGAACTTTGGAAGATTACAGTTAGGGCATCTGCAATGTTCTCATCTACTTTCTTTAAAACCCTGTGGTGGGAACCATTTGGTCCAGGGGATCTGTCACTCTTTAGTGCCATTATTTACTTCATTATTGTTGTTCTGCTTATGTTAATTTTGGTGATACCCTGTCCCTGATTCAATATTAGTTCCCTTGGTATGTCTGGCATGCTGACTCTTCTTTCACTGTAAAATAATGACACAAAGTAATTATTCAGCATGGCTGCCATTTCCTTACTTTCATTGACAATATCACCATTATCAGTTTGAGGAACCCATTTGCTCTTGGCCATCCTCTTTTTCCTAATATAACTGTAAAAATTGTGTGCGATTTTGATAAACTCAAGTTTCTTTTCATACTCCTTTTTTTAATAGCTCTTACTATCCATTTTGTAACCCTATGCTGTTCTTTGTATCTTTCCCATTTGCCAGGATCTGTGCTATATTTAGCACTTTTGTATACTTTTTAGCTTTATGTCTTATCTCCACTTATTCATGGCTGTCTTTTTGGCAAGTTGAGCTCTTGCCCCTTAGGGTAATAAACTGGTGCTGTATCATATTAATTTTCTTTTTGAACACCTCCCACTAATCTTGTTATTTACCCATTAATAGATTTGCTCACTTTACTGTAGACAGTCTCCACATCATCCCACTAAAGTCAGCCTTACCCAAATCTAGAATCTTAGAGGCTGTTTTCACACTTCTCACTTCCAAACACTACTTTGAACTCAATCATATTATGATCACTTAGCTAAAAGTTCACTTATCATTAGGCTGTTTACTAAATCTAATATGGCATGCCCCCTTGTTGGTTCTCGGACATATTGCTGTAGAAAACTATCCCAGACACATTCAAGAAATGATAGAACAACTGCACACCCAACTCTAACCCTCTGCTAATGGCTGCTGAGGCAGACTAGATGCTGCATTAGAGGTTGCAAGACAAGTTGCATTGTATTTTAAATGTATTTTAAATTATGAAAGGGATGGGGCAAGTTACATACAAGTAGACTGTTTCCAGTAATTGGAGGGTCAAGAAAACAAGTAGTCATAGATAGAATGTTAAAAAGAGGAGAAACTTGTTTTACACAGAAAGTTGTGAGGATGGTTAGTATATACTTGTCAACACTGAAAGGTAGATTGGATAGGTGAATTCAGAAAAATACAGGTGTGATAGAAATCACTCTATCTGTACATTGCCAAAAAGACATTACTTCTTTCATTTCAAACATTCTACAGATCTCTTCACATACAACAAACTGCTGTGCAATGGCTATGCAGACAGCATGGTAGCCACTTTGTGCAAAGCAGAAATCCTTAAACAACGAGATAAATAACCAATTTATCTGTATTTGGCAGAAAGCTCCCTGCATCTCTTTGAATAGTGTTGTGAGACCTTTTACCTCAGACAATACCTCGTTTTGATGTCTCAAAGGATGACATTCCCAACAATGCAGTACTCCTTCAGCCCTACACTGGATTATGTGCTCAAATAGTGAACATCTATCAAAATTCAGAACTATAACCATCACTGTTCAAAATGTATAACAAACTACAGAAAGTTATTATTGTATACACCCGCCTGTTCTGCATATCTTTGCTTTACCTACTTCACCCTATCGCATACTCAAAAAGTTAAGAACCTGAAAAAAAAATCACAGTAAATTAATAATATTTTCCAAATATAATTTATTGTAAAAGGATCACTAAAAAGTATACCCTACTCTTATTTCATGTACCATACAACTGCGCCACCACCACCCCACTCCCCCAACACCCACCCCCCCCCCCCCCCCCCCCCATCAACACCATTCCATCCCCAGGAGAAAACATTTTACAAGAAAAATTCAGACATACAATATTGGTTTATTCACTAGTCACTAAATTTGACAAGAATGGGAAATATGAAGTAACATATTATGTCCTGAGGAAACTATAATGAGTATAGACAGTGAATGACTGCTAAGAACACAAACACTGGAGAATTTATTCTGGATTCCCATGGGCAAGACCAGAGTCATCTCTGGCCTTAAAAGCAGAACTGGAAATACATTGCAGGCCAGGTAGCATCTATGAGGAGAAAAGATAAGTTATGACACTTTTAATGTATATCCTCCACTAGAAATGCTCTCATGAAGGGTGCATGCCCAGCATCTCAACTTGCCTTCTCTCTTTACAGGTCATAACCTATGTATTTGCAGCATTTTCTGCTTTCATGTCAGAATATCAGATTTCATTTCTGCACCTTAGGCTACCAAAACTCTGCTTCAACAGCTAATAAAGTATTTTAATTTCTGCATATAAAGGGCAGAATTCTAGGCAACTGTGCTATTTGGAATGGATCAATCAGAGCAAAGGTGTCTAATGCTTTGCTGTTGGTACTGCATACATTTTGAGCTTATGAAACAACATGTTGGTGATTTAACTGGAATAACTATCATGTTTCTAAGACTAGCAGTTTTGGTGGTTTGGTTCCACAACATAGTAATCCAATTGAGTAATTTTGGTGAGGAACATAACAGCTCAATTTGTTCTTGTGGTTTATAACATCACCTGAACCTCTCAGGTGGATTATCATATAGTGATCTGCAAAGATATATCCATCTTTATAGATTTCAATATCTAACAGTATCCAAAAAGGTACTTTTTCCTACATTCATTCAAGTATTAGAACAGATTAATAACACACAATGATAATATAGTTAAATTACTATATTTTATAATGTAATTAACATATAATTTTTGGCTTCGTGTTAACTCACCTCAAGTGACAAACCCCGACTTGTGAAATCCATTCTACCCATAAGTGTTTACAAATACAACATATCTGCCTCCTTCCGTTCTAAACAGTCATCATGATGGAACTGCATCACCTACATGCCTCCAGAAGAAGATAAAATGGTTGCTTCAGCAGACTGCACAGTAAACTCCTGGTTCTTGCAGTGGCTTCGTGTAAGTAAAAATTAGTTCACTTGAGTACGTATTCTACCAACTGCTTTATCAAAATATTAATGATAGGTCTGTTTCCTGTACCTGGATATCTAAAATATAGTTATGAATGTAATTATTTTAAGTCCATTTCTTTTTGTGCAAATAAAGTAATTTATCATATACGTTTATTTATGTGGCTTTCCTCAGGTACATTACCCATGCATATTAAAAATCTCATATCAGCAAACAGTTTGTGTTAGTCTTTCCATTATAAATTCCCAGGCTCATATTTATAATGCGAACTGCCATGTAAATTTGTTAAGTGTAATGACAGCCTCCCACCAGTGGCAGCATGGCAGCACATCAGCTTTACATGTTCCAGCTCCTCAGCCTGTATTGCACAGAAAACCCCTATGCTCCAACCAAATGTACTTCTCTGCTTCCTATATTGCTGCACAATCTTCTATTTAATGATAAACAATAGTAAATCAAAGGGTTATGTAACAATATGCATAAAATATGACTGAGATGGCAAATGAATTATATTGTGCACTATCCAATTAGACCAACCCTCCAACTCTGTTTCACTTGGAAGACTACACTTGACTTCGATATTCATGTCCAAAGCCACAGGAGATTGACCAGTATGTTTCATACAAAAATAAACAGTATATATTTCAGCAATAAAAGACTTAGGGTAAAAGAACAGAAATGAGTAAAATCACGAAAAGCAGATTTAGAAATCTCATCTTTTGAAAACAGGCTTGAAAAGAGACTCAAATACAAGTCATTTTTTTTATTCCAGTAAAGGTACAAGGAATTCAACGGCCCTGAACTTGCTGGGAAGATCATTTGTGGCGAGGAAGAGATAGGGCACGAGTTGCTTGACAATTTGCGTTGCTCTGCCATCAGCCTTGCAAAACAAGAGCTCGGCATCAATCTCCCAATGAGTTTCAAGAAGTTGCTAGATTTCCACTGTAAATACAAATTAAACTCACTGCAAAACGTTATGACTGCTGTTTCATGATGCAAGGACCCTTTTAATGAGATTTATGTTCCTGCAGTATCACTCAACTTATCTCATACTCCAATCTTTCTTTGCCTCTTTACTTATCTTTCTCTATTTAATTTGACGCTAATTCACCTCATGTCCTTCTCCGTCCATGGTTTCTTTCTTTGTTCTTAAATTTAATTGGTTAAGGAGACAGACTATTGGTCCCATCATTCACCAAGTTCCAGATGCCTGTTGACCTCGCCAAATTAGGTGCCAATATTAATTTAAAACATTCACAGTGGGCTTTCCTGTTGGCCAGATGAGTAATAGCAACCTCTGGTGTGATACTGAGCCACACATAGTAGGATGGGTCAGGATCATAGAGTCATACAGCACAGAAACAGGCCCTTCGGCCCATCTTGTCTGTGCCAGCCATCCAGCACCCAATTATTCTAATCCCATATTCCTGCACTTGGCCTGTAGCCTTGTATGCTATGGCATTTCAAGTGCTCATCTAAATACTTTTTAAATATTGTGAGGGTTTCTGCCTCCACCACCTCTTCAGGCAATGTGTTCCAGATTCAAACCACCCTGAGTGAAATTTTTTTCCGTCAAACCCCCCTAAACTTCCTGCCCCTTACCTTAAATCTATGCCCCCTGGTTCTTGACCCCTCCGCTAAGGGAAAAAGATTCTTCCTATCTAACCTATCAATGCCCCTCATAATCTTTTGCACCTCAATCATATCCCCCCTCAGCCTTCTCTGCTCCAAGGAAAACAACCCTAGCCTTTTCAGTCTCTCTTCATAGCTGAAATGCTCCAGCCCAGGCAACATCCTGCTGAATCTCCTCTGCACCCTCTCCAGTGCAATCACATCCTTCCTATAGTGTGGTGACCAGAACTGTACAGAGTTCTCCAGCTGTGGCCTAACTAGCATTTTGTATAGCTCCATCATAACCTCCCTGCTCTTATATTCTATGCCTCGGCTAATAAAGGCAAGTATCCCATATGCCTTCCTAACCACCTTATCTACCTGTGCTGCTGCCTTCAGTGATCTATGGACAAATACACCAAGGTCCCTCTGATCTTCTGTACTTCCTAGGGTCCTACCATCCATTGTATATTCCCTTGCCTTGTTAGTCCTCCCAAAATGCATCACCTCACACTTCTCAGGATTAAATTCCATTTGCCACTGCTCCACCCATTTTACCAGCCCATCTATATCGTCCTGTAATCTAAGGCTTTCCTCCTCACTATTTACAACACCACCAATTTTCATGTCATCTGCGAACTTACTAATTATACCTCCTATATTCACATCTAAATCATTAATGTACACTACAAACAGCAAGGGTCCCAGCACCGATCCCTATGGTACACCACTGGTCACAGGCTTCCAATCGCAAAAACAGCCTTCAACCATTACCCTCTGCCTCCTGCCACTATGCCAATTTTGGATCCAATTTGCCAAATTGCCCTGGATCTCATAGGTTCTTACCTTCTTAACCAATTTCCCATGCGGGACCTTATCAAAAGCCTTACTGAAATCCATGTTTACTACATCTACTGCTTTACCCTCATCTACACATCTAGTCACCGCCTCACAAAACTCAATCAAGTTAGTTAGGCACGATCTCCCCCTGACAAAGCCATGCTGACTATCCCTGATTAATCCCTGCCTCTCCAAGTGGAGATTAATCCTGTCCCTCAGGATTTTTCCAATAGTTTCCCAACCACTGATGTTAGACTCACCAGCCTATAATTACCTGGTTTATCCCTACTACCCTTCTTGAATAATGGTATCACATTCGCTGTCCTCCAGTCCTCTGGTACCTCTCCTGTGGCCAGAGAGGATTTGAAAATTTGTGTCAGAGCCCCTGCGATCTCCTCCCTTGCCTCAGATAACAGCCTGGGATACATCTCATCTGGGCCTGAGGATTTATCCACTTTTAAGCCCGCTAAAACAGCTAATATTTCCTCCCTTTCAATGCTGATATGTTCAAGTATATCACAGTCCCCCTCCCTGATCTCTCCACCTACATCATCCTTCTCCATACTGAACACCGATGAAAAGTAATCATTTAAAACCTCACTTATGTCCTCTGGCTCCACACAAAGATTGCCACATTGGAACTAATGGGCCCTATTCTTTCCCTGGTTATCCTCTTATCCTTAATATACTTATAAAACGCCTTGGGATTTTCCTTTATCTTGCCCGCCAGTGTTTTTTCATGTCCCCTCTTCGCTCTCCTAATTACTTTTTTAAAGTTCCACCCTACACTTTCTATATTCCTCTAATGCCTCCGCTGTTTTCAGTGCTTGGGATCTGCTGTAAGCCTCCTTTTTTTCCCTGATCCAATCCTCTATATCCCTTCGCATCCAGGGTTCCCTGGGCCTGTTAGTCCTACCCTTCACCTTAACAGGTACATGTTGGCTCTGAACTCTCACTATTTCCTCTTTGAATGACTCCCACAGGTCTGATGTAGACTTTCCTACAAGCAGCTGCTCCCAGTCCACTCAAGTCAGATTCTGTTTTATCATATTAAAATCGGCCTACCCCCAGTTCAGTACCTTTATTTCTGGTCCATCTTTGTCCTTTTCCATAACTACCTTAAACCTTAGAGTTATGGTCACTATCCCCAAAATGCTCTCCCACTGACACATCTCCCACTTGACCGGCTTCATTCCCTAGGATTAGGTCCAGTACCGCCCCTTCTCTTGTAGGACTTTCCACATACTGACTCAAAAAGCACTCCTGTATGCATTTTAAGAATTCTGCCCTTTTTAAGTCTTTTGCACTAAGAATATCCCAGTGAATATTGGGGAAGTTGAAATCCCCTACTATTATTTTTACACATCTCAGAGATTTGCCTACATATCTGCTCCTCTATCTCTCCCTGACTGTTTGGAGGTCTGTAGTACACACACAGCCAAGTGATTGCCCCCTTTTTGTTTTTAAGTTCAAACCAAATGGCCTCATTTGAGGAACCTTCTAAAGATATCATCCCTCCTTACTGCAGTAATTGACTCCTTGATCAACAGTGCAATGCCACCTCCTCTTTTACCCTTCCCCTGTCACGCCTGAAGATTCTATACCCTGGAATATTGAGCTGCCAGTCCTGTCCCTCCCTCAACCATGACTCTGTGATAGCAATATCATAATCCCATGTGCTAATGAACTCCCTCAATTCATCTACCTTACTAGGAAGACTCCTTTGCATTGAAATAGATGCAATCCAACCTTGCATTTTTCCGTTGTGCCTTACCAGGTCTATATTTGCTCTGCCTATCAGGCAGACTCACTTTCTGTTCTATATTACCCCCTACTGTACCTCCAATCTGTATCCCATCCCCCTGCCAAATTGGCTTAAACCCCCCACAACGACACTAGCAAATCTCCCAGCAAGGATGCTTGTCCCATTCCGGTTCAGGTGCAACCCGTCCAACTTGTACAGGTCCCACCTTTGCCAGAAACAGACCCAGTGATCCAGTAAACTAAAGCCCTCCCTCCTGTACCATCTCCTCAGCCACGCATTCATCTGCTCTATCCTCCTATTTCTAAACTCACTATGACGTGGCACCGGGAGTAATCCAGAGATTACAACCTTAGAGGTCCGGCTTTTTAATCTGCTACCTAGCTCCCTAAATTTTTGTTGCAGGGCCTCATCCCTTTTTCTACCTATGTCGTTGGTACCAATACGTACCAAAACCTCTGGCTGCTCACCCTCCCCTTCAGAATGTCCCACAGCCACTCCGTGACATCCTTGACCCTAGCACCAGGGAGGCAACATACCATCCTGGAGTCACGTTTGCGGCCACAGAAACGTCTATCTGTACCCCTTACAATAGGAGATTCTAATCACTATAGCTCTTCCACTCCTTCCACCCCCCCACCCCCCTTGCTGTACAGCACAGCCATCCTTGGTGCCACGGACCTGGCTGTTGCTGCTTTCCCCTCGGAGGCCAACCCCTCCAACAGTATCCAAAGCAGTATATCTGTTTGAGAGGGGGATGGCCACAGGGGACTCCTGTACTACCTGCCTGCGCCTACTACTCCCCCTGAGGTCACCCAACCCTTTTCTGCCTGTGCAGCCATTACCTGTGGTGTGACGACCTCTCAGCTCCACAGTGAATCCACCTGTAGCTCTAGCTCCGTAATGCAGGTAGTCAGTAGCTGCAGATGGATACACTTCCTGCACACATGGTCGTCAGGGACACTGGAAGCATCCCTGATTTCCCACAAAGCGCAGGAGGAGCATACCATGGGTGCGAGCTGTCCTGCCATGACTTAACTTTAAATTAATTTAGTTATTCCCTTTAAAAAATACTAATTACACTAGGGGTCTTGTTCTACTCCAAACACTACCCAGTACAATCTAATGTCCTTAATAAATTACACTAATTTAAGTAGTACTACTCACCTTATCACGAAAAACATTCCCCTTTTTTAAGCAATTTAAATACACTAACAGCTGTTACTTACCCAACCAATCACCTTGCAGAATTCCTGTGGTGTCAACTAAGCTTTTTTTCCTCTTTTCGAGTCTCAGCGCGCGCCGTGAGACACAGGGAGTCTGCCACCACTCCGGATCAGATTCCTCGCGGGTCCGCCACCTGCCGCTTTGCTCTGCTCCCAGGTAAGTGAAAGAGGACTTCGAGCCCCGTCCTTTATTTCCAGCCGTCGCTCCGGATCAGGTTCCTCGCAGGTCCGCCATCTGCCGCTCCACTCTGCTCCCAGGTCAATAAGCTTTAGCTGCCAGAGCTGCAGTTTTTATTTTTACTCATTCATGAGATATGGGCATCACTGGTAAGGCCAGTATTTGTTGTCCACACCTATTTGCTCGAGATGGTGCTGGTGAGCCACTTTCTTGAACCACTGCAATCCATATGGAGTAGATACACCAACAGTGCTGGTATGGAAGGACTTCCAGGATTTTGACACAACAACAGTGAAGGAATGGCGATATATTTCCAAGTCAGTATGGTGTGTGGCTTGGAGGGGAACTTGTAGGTGGTGGTGTTCCCTGGGTGGTAGAGGCCACAGGTTTGGAAGGTGCTGTTGAAGGAGGCTTGGAAAGTTGCTGCAATGCATCCTGTAGATGGCACACACTGCTACCACTGTGCAGTGATGGAGGGATGAATGTTTAAGCTGGTTGATGGGGTGCCTGTTTTGTCCTGGATGGTGTCAAGCTTGAGTGTTGTTGGAGCTGCATTCATCCAGGGCAAGTGGCAAGTATTCCATCTAACTCCTGACTTGTGCCTTGTAAATGGTGGACAGGCTGTGGGGAAGTCAGGAGGCAAGCTACTCACTGCAGAATTCCTAATCTCTAACCTGCTCTTATAACCCCAGTTTTTATGATCCTAGAAGCTAGTATGCTACAATTGACTCAGCAAAGAGAAAAATCAACCAGAATTCCCATCGATTGCTGTCCAGTGACCAGTTGGAAATATCTTGTATCTGGACATTGGACAGGAAATAGCAGTGATGTCCCCACTACACTATAATCAGATCTTTAAGATAGTCACAGTACAAACTCTTGCATTAAACAGATACAAGTTGCCAATGCATATTTGTGTCGTATGGGTCTTATTAAAGCAGCCTACATGATTAGCACCTCATTCACCACTTTCACCTGCCTACAATGTGTATACCATTACAAGATGTACTGCAACAATTTGCCAAAGCTTTTGCGACAGCACCTCCCAAATTGCAACCTCCAACACCAAGGAGGACAGGGCAGCATGTGGAGAACGCTGCCTCCCCTCCAAATCACACACCGCCCTGATATATTGCTGCTTCTTCATAGTCGCTACGTCGAAATCCTGGAATACGCTGCTTTACTGTGGGAGTACTTTAACCTTACATACTGCAGCAGTTCAAGGAGGTAGCCTAGCTTCTCAAGGATAATTTGGGATGGGCAATAAATACTGCCCTTGCCAGCAACACCCACATCCCATGTATGACTAAAAATCTCACCACTACAGGAAGTAGATTTGAAGAACACCAATTCAACCAGTTGAGATATTGTGCACAGTTGCACTTGTCTGGAAATTTTGACAGACACAAGAATCTGACAGAACTACTACAACAATGATTTTATTCAGCCAAAAGGTCATATAAATATATTATATATATATATAAAAAAAGTAAAAAGCTGACTTGCAATCTTTAGCCAGTATTTAACACATCCTGTACACACTACAGGTGATATAATATTTACAGCACATTTAGGACTTTGCTTCTGGTATGGTATTTACATTATTTCTGTTCCATCGAGGATGATATAAGTTTACTATTTTATGTGTCAACTGGCCTATGACCCTTTGTAATACAAGATCAATAATCTAGTACTGGTATCGCAATTTGGGCAGCTACAGTTTAATAGTGAGAGGTGTTTAGTTTATAGTGCTCTAAATCAGAAGCAATACCATTTCCACCTCCAAAAATAAAAAGTACAAAATAGTCTCTACATCAAGTCCAACGGTAAGGTTATTAGGCCAATAACTTTTGATATGTGACCCTGTGCCTTCTTCATAGCTTGTAAATTTTGAACTGTTAGATATATACTTCCATGTACATTCTATTAAAGTAAATGTTATATAGAAATAAAATTGCAAACTCTAATTCACGAAAAATATAACCTTAACATGCTTATATTGTGGCGCATATAGCAGTAGCGATATCTCTGTTTTCATGATTAAGAGCATTAACCCTGTACGACAGCTAGTAAATCATGCTTTTGGTCTGTCAAACTTATTTAAGCGTGCAGGAAATCAACATTACCATCAGACAGAGTTACCATTCGTCAAACATGATATTACAATAGAACTGGGTATTGTGTTTTCTGCGGTGCGATGATTACATTCAACGTATAATGCCACTAAAACATCTGTAAACATTAGGCCACATTGCTTGCAGCATTAACTAGTGAACATTCATCTTTAATAAAATACTCAAGATCAATCAGAATGTATTATTGACCCAAAGTTCATATCAGCAAATGCAGAATTCAGTTTCCGAACGGCATTGTAGAATATATTTCTCGAAACCTTAACAATTTTCTTTAAAAGACTCATATTCCAGAAATGAATGTCAATCTAAAGCAATGTATGATAAAAGCCAACCTTTTAGGTTTATTAGCAATCGGCTTCTAATATTGCAATAACTTGAGGTAGACGAAACGAACACCGCATGGGGTGTGGAGATTACTATAATACCAAATGTCCGCCATTTTTTCTGACAGAGCAAAGGACAAAAGAGTAGCTTCACACACTTTAAAGGTATTCGCTGGTAATAATCAATTTTTTCATGCACTTTTCGGAACGATTCACAAATTTAACCTATACGTTAAACATTAAGTGTTTCAAGGATGAATGAAACGACAACCAAATCGGGTTTTCTTGAAGTGACCAGTCCCGTCACTTGTCATGAATGTAATTCTCAGCAAATCAAACAAAAAGTTGGAAAGTAATGTATTCTTTATTTTACTACACTTCCTTAACCTCTTTTTTAAAAGTCTCCCCTTGCCCACCTCCTAAAAGGACGAATATTAGGGGGCCGCACACAGAAGCTTATTTAGAACTAAAAAATATCTGCATAGAAACTATGAATATGAATTAAAATCAGTTATATAATGGAAAGTTCCTGCTCCAATCCCAATACAATTAAATCCCAAAGACAAACAAGTTCACCCTCCCCCAGGATGTTTTGGTTCCACGTTTGCAGTGGTCCACCTTCCCCTCTTGAATTCGAAGTACGTTATCTGTAGTACAAAGCTATATATTAAATATAATTTTTCATAATTAGTACCTACAAAAGTAGAATTATATTTAAAAATAATTAACTAAAATATAGACATATTTACAGAAGAATCTTTCAGAAAGAGGACTAAAATTTAACAAATACTTTTGAATTAACGTCGCATGATCTATCTAAACAATACCCGTTGCTAGGTATTCTATCATAATCAGAGACATGACAGTATGTACTAAACAGAGAATATATGGCAGGCACGTTTCTTTTCACTTTGAGAACTAAAATGGAGTAAAACGGAAATGTTTATTTATAAAAGTCCAAGTGAGACCAAAGTTGAAGAATATTGGGATTCAAAATTTGACACAGAATGCATTTTGAAACACACATATATACTGAAATTAATTATATACATATATATTCAAAAAGAGAAAGTGTTGTTATGGACTGTAATCCCCTAAATTAAAAAAACGGTCCACTAAACCCGCCATATTTCGCGTTGTCAGTAACCAAACCTACTACCTCGGTCGCAACAGAGGGGGGGAGGGAATCAACACATATTTTCCTTCAATTACACATTTCCTCATAAAATACTTTTGACAGATGCCATCATCTTACCTGAATAGTCTACCGAGCCGACAGAAAGACTCCGTTAAACTCGTTTTGCCAAACCAAAACAATGCAATATAATCTCCACCACAACGTAAATACACAAATACTCCTATATATTTTTGATCACCCCACAGTACTAACTCTGTAATTTTAAACTCAATAGTTTTTCCTTAGCAAAAATAAAATGGGGTGTTAACCGTTACAGAATATCTTATCCCACAGTGAGGAGATTTCTTTAGCTTTTTGAACAGTCTCTGTGGGATCTGTTGCTATCTGTATACCATTTACTACCCTTCTTTGGAAAATGGCGGCTACGGAACGTCGTCCTACGGGGCTGACGGGGCAGTGGACAAGGGCGGGGAGCTTAGCACGCATGCGTACACAGAAACCCGTGAAGGATTTCACTAGCATTGGCAGTTCGTTTTTGGCTGCGGTGTGAGCAGGTTGAAGAAAATATCAACTATGGTTGATGTAAAGCGGTGCTTCTTTTTGGGTAGAGGTGAAAAACAGTGTATGAGTTTTAATGTAACTCGCGGGTATTTCGAAATTTTTTTTATTTTTGAGTTAATATGAGGTGTGTTTTTGTAGGTAAAATTCCATAAAATGGCGCATGTTTTAGTCGGAAAAGACGAACATTGTCTTCTTGTTTGATGTGTTTCTGTGAGTGACGTCCTTCTCGGTTAACCATTGGTTGTGGTGTAGTTCCCTGCCCGTGCAGATTGGCTGTTAATGACGCTATCTTGCTGCAGGCAGGTGGAGCCTAGTATACGGAATCAATTCGGTTTAAAAAGTTGTTAATATGGACGCCATTATAGGGAGAGTGTTGTGCGACATCATGTGAGGAATGCCTGCGTAGTGAGTTTGATTTGCAGCTCTCAGGAAGAAATTTTCTATCACACTGGTTATTTCAGAATCTCATCACTGAGAGAAACGATGATTATAAATGGTAGTTTTTTTTTAAATTCGTCTTTTTAAAGATGCGTCAAAACAAGATGGCGGCTGGTTGTTCTTTGTCGCAAGTCAACCGTTTTGAGTTACAGGTCACGTGGTTAGGCTACGTTCGTCTGCTGTAAATAAAGTTCATGGAGATGGCAGCAGTTTCCATGACACCTTAAAGTTTATTGACAGGAAATGTAATTTTGTTTTTCAACTCTTAGATATATTTCTGACAAAACTCTGTTAATTAAAATATTTCTATGGACATCGCGAAAAAATTTAGAACGTGTTTTTTTTTGTATTCGTTCATTAGTTCCGCTGGTCGTGGGACAAGAATTTATTTGCGACCTACTAATTTAACATTATTTCTCAATTAATGTTTTTGCCCTTTAATGTTGCGAGTGCACCGAGAATTGTCACAAAGGAGCATGGTCTTAAGTTACTGTGTGGTTACGCAGTGACTAATTTCCTCTATTGTTAAATCTTGTTTGGATTACTAACGTCTAAAACTTTATGAATAGACTAACTTAAAATTTTGTGGTTGTAATCTAAACCCTCTTGTACTTGAACCAGTATCTGACGAATTGCACTTACTGTGCTGCGTAGAATGCTGTTAGTAATGTACAATATCCATATTTTAAAAACTGCTATAAATTTTTCAAAAAGAACTTCCGCTTATGTCGATAAATAAGAACAGAATGGTTGGGCCGAATGGGTGGTTTCCATGTTGTAATTTCTATGTAAGTCATACTTTGGAAAGTAGTTTATGTGTCTAGTCAGCAAAAAATCATGTGATTTTTTTTAAAGTAGTCTTGCATTGCTGACACATTGTCTTAACTATTTTGACATTTAATTTTAGGATCAACTCTATTTGGGCAACTAAATTGGAAAAGTGATATGATTTTAAGTTAATTTGCGGAGGTTTCTTTAAAAAGAGTTCCACATGAAAAGCTAGTTAAATTCAAAGTTGTAGGGATTTGGGGTAGATTCTAGGAATAATTAAACTATTTGGATTAGAGAACAATAAGGACTCATTAAGGGAGTTATGTTAGTAGAGAGATACTGAGTGGATTGCCTCACGTCTCAGTATTTGGGACCATTAGTGTTTCTAACTTAGATATGATTGGAATCAGAAACTGGTCAAAGTTGCAGATAATGCCAAACTTGGAGGCACAGTGGAATCTGAAGTGGAATCTCAAACTATAGCAAAATATCAAAGTAGAAAGTGCTATACAAGAAATAAATTTTTTTTGGTCTTGAGGTGTGGTCATGGCTGGCAAGGCTAGCATTCATTGCCCTTCTAGTGGTGGATCTTGAACTGTTGCAGTCAGTCTTGTGAAGATTTCCTCTCAATACTGTTAATGTGGGCAATGCCAGGATTTTGCCCCAGCAACAATAGAGAAATGGTGATATGTCCCAGTTCGCGATGGTGTATAACGACTTGAAGGTGATGAGAGTCAGCCTCCTAGGTAGTGGAGGTTGTTGATTTGAGATGAGCTGCTGAAGGATTGGCACGTTGTTCCCTTGCATCCTGTAGATAGTACAGCCTGCAACAGGGATGCTGATCAGGCGGACTGGTTTGTCCTGGATAGTGTCAAGCTTGCGTGTTGTTGGAACTGTACTCATCTAGGCAAGTGTAAAGTAGTGAAGTGAGAATTGATGACACGTCTGACTAATGCCCTGAAGGTGAAAGAGGGCTTTGGTGGGAAGTCGGGTGAGTTGTTAACTGCAGAATACAAAGCTTCTGACCTGCCTTAGTCACTGTGGCATTTGTGTGGCTCTTCCAGTTCAGTTTCTAGTCAGTCATGACATGCACCGCTCCCCTCCCCCCCCTCACACGATGAGGGGTTCAATAATGGTAGTACAAGAAGTGGTTGGAACTCGTCATCGCCTAACACAGGTAGCGTCGCGTTGTCCAGGTCTTGCTACTTGTGGGCGTGAAACACTGCAATCCTGCAATAACGTCACTTCAGATCTTTATGATGGAGGGAAGGTCATTGATGCATTGAAGCAGCTGAAGATAGTTGGACCTAGAATGCTGCCCTAGGGAACTCCCTGCAGTGAGTTTATTGAAATAGCTGTGGATTAAGCTTATAGAGATTGGCTTCACTAAACATGTGCAACATCTTGGTTCCCATTGATCAGAACCTGAACTGGAGCATTCACATAAATACTGTGGCTACAAGAGCAGGTCAGAGGTTGGGAATTCTGCGGCACGTAACCCACCTCCTGACTCCCCAAAGCCTGTCCACCATTTACAAGGCACAAGTCAGCAGTGTGATGGAATGCCTCCATTTGCCTGAATGAGCGAGGCTCCAACAACACTCAAGAAGCTCGACACCATCCAGGACAAAGCAGCCCACTTGATTGGCACCCCATCCGCCAACTTAAACATTCACTCCCTCCACCTCCAATGCACAGTGGCAGCATTGTGTGCATCCACAAGATGCACTGCGGCAACTCGCCACGCTTCCAAACCTGCAACCTCTTCCGCTTAGAAGGACAAGGGCAGAAGATGCATGGGAACACCACCTTCAAGTTCCCCTCCAAGTCTCTCACCATCCTGCCTTGCAGCTACATTGCCGTGCCGTCACTGTTGCTGGATCGAATTCCGGAACTCCCTCCCTTGTGGTATTGTGGGTATACTACACCAGATGGCTGCAGCGGTTCAAGAATGCAGCTCACTGCCACCACCGCAAGGGCAATTAGGGATGAGCAACAAGTGCTGGCTTTGCCAGTGACGCCTACATCCCATGAACAAATAAACAAAAAAGCAACTCCAAAGCAGCATAAAGTCGGAGGAGGTAATGTCCAATGTGCATGGTACTCTAGCCTGACAACACCTAGAATACGAAGTCCAGTTTTGGTTGCCAAGAAAGGAGAAAAACACTCAAACGCTGGAGCCAGTATACGGAAACCATAAGGCTGATCTCCAGTTATGAGGAACGACTTAAAATTGAGCTTTACAGCTTGGAAAAGAGTTTTTGAGATGACTTTGTCAAAGTGTATAATTAAGCTAGACACAAGCTCAAACTAGAAATGGGTAATTTTAGGGCAGGTATCAGGAAGTTCTTCCAGATAGTATAGTGGAGACAAAATCCCTGGATCCATTTAGCAAACATTTGGATGCTACAGTTTGGGGGGGGGAGGGGGCGCACAGGGTGGTGTCAAGATCTCTTGTTGAATCAAATGGGCTGAATGATTGTAGAGCTTTATCACATCTGTGCATTCTTTATGGGAATTTTTGTATTTTGGGTATTTGAGGTTGAACTGTGCTTCTCAAAATAATGCAGCCATGTTGATTTTGCCTATAGACTAGCCCCTAAAAATAGCCATTCTAGTTTAGCTTTTATATATGAAGTTAGTGCTCAAATTTAGAGAGTTGCTTCATGCAATTTATAGTCTATATAATGTGTCCTACCATGTCGGAACACAATCTTCTGGAGTTATTAGATGCATCTTTAGCAGATTCAATATTAAAAATTATAAAATTGGGTTCTGATGCAGAGAGCAGCAGAGTGCAGGTTGTGTTGACTACATTGAACTGGGTATCCCTCATAGTATGTAATGTTTGAAGGCATGTTGTTCACTATATTGACGTAAGTAACTTTTTTTTTGAGATTTTGCACTAGATGTGGTGAAATGTTGTATTCAGAAAAGCCCACGTTGCTTCTGTATTTTGGCAAAAATTAAAATTTAAGATAACCAAAAAGCAAAGTAATTCAATGCTTATTTGCATAATAAACTTTCAAATCTTTGTCCTTTTCAGAATCTCCTGCTTAATAGGTATGTGAACACACCTCCATCTTTCATAGCTTTGTGTCACTGTGGAGAACAAATGAATGCAATGAGGGAATACAACTACCTGTTCTGCCAGGTTTTTGATATTCCAGGCTTTTTTCCCCACCCCTGACAGCATTAAATTTTTCCTCTGTAGGCTGAAGAGCACCCTTCTGACTTTTTTTTTGTTTACTTTTTAGAACTGGTCTTACATCACATCGGTTTGTCCAGAGAACAATTCTAGGGCCTTTTGAGTCTGCAAGGTTTGCCTTTAGCTGGCAATTCATGGTGCACTTCATTATGTACTTAATTCCCTCCCTGCTGGTTTAAAAAGCTGTATCCGGAAATATGTTAAGGCATTTCTCTTCCACTGCTTTGATTGCGGCATGCATCTGCAAACAACATTTCTTTCGGAAAGGAGCTACCAGTTTAATTTTGAACTTGTGAAATATATTTACAGTTTGAAACAGGGCTCTGCCTTCACAAGTACAACTGAAGCTGATAAGAATGGTTCATTTCTCGATGAATATGTTGTGAATAAGGTCAGTAAATAGACAAGTAGTCACAATGTCACTTTCTTAATTAGTGGCATACAGCTGGTTATTTGACCTTAAATTACATTTTGAAGGCTAGCATCCTGTTTACTTATGTGGTAGGATTTTGATTAGTAAGCAGAAAATTTTAAAGGGATGATGCTATATATAAAACTCAATGACTTGTTCTGTATGTATTTAATATAAAATGAATTGGCCAGCATCACGTTATACAGTGCAATGTTGAGTCGGCAGTATTCAAGCAAAGCTGAGTTCTGTCTGTGGGTGCATAGAAAAATGAAGATCTCATCTTGCTGTTGGAATGTCTGAAATATAACAGTTCTAGTCACTTTCTAAACTTTTGAGTTCTGTACTGATTAAAATTTATTGCAGCAAATGTGAGGACCAAGGGGTACATTTAGAATGTGCTCAGAATGGTGCCCTCTACTGTGTGACTTCTTCCCTTATGCATCTGTTAATATGTAAAAGCCACAGCATTGGCATACAAAATGGTATACTTGTATCCTGTAATCCAGTACCCCAGTAGATATTGGACTTGCATTATTGTTTTTTTTTCAGGAGTGAGCATAAATGTAATGTTTTACATATTAGGTGCTTCACGTTTCACAAACTGGAGTGCTACTGGTGATGTCAAGCAGCTGTCTTTTTAAGAAAAAAGTGCCTATTTGTGGTGAGTATTACTCTTACAAGGATCAAACTGATAACTAGTAAATTAAGTTTGCTTGTTCCAGATGTGCCTTAAATCAAGTGTTAACCTCATGCAGAATGTGACATTGTTTCCACATAAGACTGAGCTAATTTATTTTGTAGGCAAGCAATTGAGTTGCTTTTAGTACAATAAATTACTGACTTTTAGCAGAAGTATTTTGATTTAATACTGTAGTCGCATCTCTTCTAAATTTTATTTAACCTTTGAAGTTTGGCATGTGCCCT
The DNA here is from genome assembly GCF_036365525.1 of Heterodontus francisci. Lineage (NCBI taxonomy): Eukaryota > Metazoa > Chordata > Chondrichthyes > Heterodontiformes > Heterodontidae > Heterodontus > Heterodontus francisci. The sequence goes on along the minus strand of NC_090397.1, from coordinate 46,594,465 downwards.
CTGCTTGGTACAGTTGAGCATGGTTCATTTCCTCATGGTTTTTATATGCTAATTCAGGTTAAGCCCATGCTTTTTTAGTGGGGGTGATGAGGGAAAAAGTCAGTGTTGGCGCACTGAAATGATTGACTTCAGAACCAGAAATCTAGTGCAATTTTTCTCCTCTACTCCACAACAACTTGCATTTATGTAGCACTTTTTAACATAGTAAAATGCCCCAAGATGTTTCACGGAAGTGTTATCAGACAAAAATTGACACAGCTTGGGACTGATGACCAAAAGCTTGGTCGAGGAGCATCTTAAAAGTAGGAGAGCTTTAGGGATGGAATTCCAGAGCTTACAGTTTTGACAGCTGAAGGAAGAATAGCTGCCACTAGTGAGGGTGATTGAAAATGGGGAGAGAAAATGCGCAAGAGGCCAGAATTGGAGGAATGTCGATCTCTTGAGGGCCGGCAGAAGTTAGAAATACAGAGCTGAAACGTAATCACGTTAACTAGAACTTGAACAGATAAGTAACTTGGGCAGTTACAGCTCTCTTAATTACTGCGTAAAATTGCATTGTGGTAATCTGCAGTGTCCTGTGTGGAAGAAATGAGTAATAAAAATTAGCTTTGGGTGAGCAGTGCGCCCATGAGGGTAGAATATATATTTGTGGCTCCAATTCCCCACATATTGCCAATAATCTCTGCAGTGACACAAATTTAATGTGGAGGATAAATGCTTTGATTGTGTCCAGCCAAGGCTGGAAATTTAATTTTCCATACAGTTTCCACTGTGTTTGAACTATTAGACCTATTAAAATGTCCAGCTCAAATAAAATTTTCATTTTTGGCCCGGAATTATAATCTTGCTAGTTTTGTCGTAAGTGTTCAGTGAATTATAGGTCTGCAGTACAAGAAGAGAAGCTACCCTGCCCCCCCCACCCCAACTTTTTCCTTCCTTGGCCCCTTTAAACTTTAAATACTTGGATTACTGCATAAAAGAAATGATAGTATCAAAGCTTTCAAAAATCACTCGGGAAATCTTTTCATAATATACTCATGGGTTTAATTTATTGAAATATGCACACTAGTTTGGAACCAGTAGTATGTGAGAGTATCTTGGGAGTAATGGGACATGGATGAACCGCTCCGAAGTGATGTGCAAACTTGATTTTGACTTTCCTATGGTGGGTGGGGGTGGGCCCACCCTTTCAGGTCATCATGCTGTGTCTACACAAGTAGAAAATTGCGCTTTCACATTTCAAAGCCAGGTCAAACGTGGTATTGGTAGAGGCTTATTTGTAGATCTTACTGCAGGATGTGAGTCACCTGGAAAAAATGGATAAACATAATGGTTGTGTTGTCTTTAACTTTCACATGTTGTATATTGTAAGAAATACAGTAATAGCTGCTCGAGTCCTTTTGGTTGCCACTTCATTCTTGGCATTAAATATCTTCACCTGATGGCCCGATATTCAAATCAAACAATACTAAAAGACTTTCCAGAGCTTATGTCTGGCATTCAGAAATTCTACAAATTTGCAGTTGCGAACCAGAATGCTGAACTACAAAGCCCCCAGCGAGCTAACGTCCATAGCACTTAAAGCAGCCAGAAGCGCTGCACAAAGAACAGCCAGGCGCTGCGCAAATGACTACTGGCAACACCTATGCAGTCATAGTCAGCTGGCCTCCGACACCGGAAACATCAGAGGAATGTATGATGGCATTGAGAGCTTTTTGGGCCAACCATGAAGAAGATCGCCGCCCCCCCCCCCCCCCACCCCGCCTCAAATCTAAATCAGGGGACACAATCACTGACCAACACAAGCAAATGGACCGCTGGGTGGAGCACCACCTAGAACTGTACTGTACTCCAGGTAAAATGTCAGACTCTCAATGCAGCCCAGTCTCTGCCAGTCATGGATGAGCTGGACGTACAGCCAATAAAATCGCAACACAGTGATGCCATTGATTAGCTAGCGGAAAAGCCCCTGGGAAGGACGGCATTACCCCTGAAATAATCGAGTGCCAAGCCTGCTGTACTTTCAGCACTCTACGAACTGCTTTGTCTGTGCTGGGACAAGGGAGCACTACCACAGGACATGCGCGATGCCAATATCATCTCCCTCTATAAAAACAAGGGTGACCGCGGTGACTGCAACAACTAGCGTGGCATCTCGCTGCTCAGCATAGTGGGGAAAGTCTTCGCTCGAGTCGCTTTCAACAGGCTCCAGAAGCTGGCTGAGCGTGTCTACCCTGAGGCAGTGTGGTTTACGAGCAGATAGATCCACCATTGACATGCTGTTCTCCCTTCGCCAGCTGCAGGAGAAATGTCGAACAACAGATGCCCCTCTAAGTTACTTTCATTTGATCTCACCAAAGCCTTTGACCTCAGCAGACGTGGTCTTTGCAGACTACTAGAAAAGATTGGATGTCCACCACAGCTACTAAGTATCATCACCTCATTCCATGACAATATGAAAGGCACAATTCAGCATAGTGGCGTCCCATCAGACCCCTTTCCTATCCTGAGTGGCGTGAAACAGGGCTGTGTTTTCGCACCTACACTGGGATCTTCTCCCTGCTGCTTTCACATGCGTTCAAGCCTTCAGAAGAAGGAATTTTCCTGCAAACAAGATCAGGTGGCAGGTTGCTCAACCTTGCCCGTCTAAGGGTGAAGACTAAAGTACGGCAAGTCCTCATCAGGGAACTCCTCTTTGCTGACGATGCTGCATTAACATCCCACACAGTGTCTGCAGAGACTCATTGACAGGATTGCGGCTGCCTGCAACGAATTTGGCCTAACCATCAGCCTCAAGAAAACTAACATCATGGGACAGGACGTCAGAAATGCTCCATCCATCAATATCGGTGACCACGCTCTGGAAGTGGTTCAAGAATTCACCTACCTAGGCTCAACTATCACCAGCAATCTGTCTCTCGATACAGAAATCAATAAGAGCATGGGAAAGGCTTCCACTGCTATGTCCAGACTGGCCAAGAGAGTGTGGGGAAAATGGCGCACTGACACACAACAAAAGCCTGAGTGTATCACGCCTGTGTCCTCAGTACCTTGCTCTACGGCAGCGAGGCTTGGACAACGTATGTCAGCCAAGAGTGGCGCGTCAATTCATTCCATCTTAGCAGCTTCCGGAGAATCCATGGCATCAGGTGGCAGGACCGTATCTCCAACACACAAGTCCTCGAGGCAGCCAACATCCCCAGCACATACACCCTACTGAGCCAGCGGCGCTTGAGATGGCTTGGCCATGTCAGCTGCATGGAATATGGCAGGATCCCCAAGGACAGGTTGTACAGCGAGCTCGTTACTGGTATCAGACCCACTGGCCATCTATGTCTCCGCTTTAAAGACGTCTGCAAACGCGACATGAAGTCCTGTGACATTGATCACAAGTCGTGGGAGTCAGTTGCCAGTAATCGCCACAGCTGGCGGGCAGCCATAAAGGTGGGGCTAAAGTGTGGCGAGTCGAAGAGACTCAGCAGTTGGCAGGAAAAAAGACAAGCGCAAGGGGAGAGCCAACTGTGTAACAGCCCCGACAGCCAATTTTATCTGCAGCATCTGTAGAAGACTGTTACTCTAGAATTGGCCTTTATAGCCACTCCAGGCGCTGCATCACAAACCACTGACCACCTCCAGGCGCTTAACCATTGTCTCGAGACAAGGAGGCCGAAGAACAACAACCAGAATGGGCAGGGCACTTGAAGGAGGCAGCATAAGTAACAATGGAGTTGGCCACAGTATGTAAATAAGCTGAACGATGGCTGATGGATGAGTGCACTTGAGGGCGGAATGCTTCATGAATAATGAAATGGCTATGGATAAAGTTGAAAAGAAGCCTACAATCTGGATTTGACACGTGATATTGTCACTATGGAACAACAATCAGTAAAGCAAAACTAATGCTTAGTTGTTTCGTCAAAGCCGAGTACAGACCAGAAATAGTGTTTTAACTGTAGTGTTTCGTTCACAGTGCACATTGTACTCTTTTTAGTTTTCATTATCAAGATAGAGAAATGTCTAGGAGTAGCGTAGCAAGACTATTGAGGCTGCTCATAGTAATTAGATAAGTTCTGAGAAATGCCCCTATTAAGGGACACTTGTCTTCAGCCTTGTAAGAAGGGAGTCTTGATATTTATATGAAACGTTTTTGAAGAGGTATGTCTGGAAAATAACTTCAAATTAAATTGAAAAATAGGATAGATGTTCAAACTGGCAAATTTGGGTCTGATGCTTCGGAAACTCTTACATGGTTTTCATCTCCCAAAATTTGGAATTGCAGCCATGTAACATTTCTGAATGCATAGAACTAAGATAATGTGACTGCCTTCCTCATTTCGGCTTTTCTAGCTTCAAAGCTTAAAATGAGGTGGATTTATTTTTAAAGTTGAAAAATGACTTGGCTTCCAACTTTGTTATTTTAGCATCCACTGCACTCTTGTATTGTCATGATTTTTACATTGGCTGGCATACGTTGTCCAGGCCTCGCTGCCATAGAGCAAGTAAAGACGGGGCTAAAATGTGGCGAGTCGAAGAGACTTAGCAGTTGGCAGGAAAAAAGACAGAGGCGCAAGGGGAGAGCCAACTGTGCAACAACCCCGACAAACAAATTTCTCTGCAGCACCTGTGGAAGAGCCTGTCACTCTAGAATTGGCCTTTATAGCCACTCCAGGCGCTGCTTCACAAACCACAGACCACCTCCAGGCGCGTATCCATTGTCTCTCGAGATAAGGAGGCCCAAAAGAAGAAAGAAAGAAGATTTTTATATTTATAATTGTGCTCATTAACCCAAGTTTTTACCAGAGCTTCTCATTAAGTGTGATTACCACTACATTCTGCACAGTGGAATGTCACATAAGGCAGAAATTTGGGATTTGTACAGCCTGTTTCACCAACTTGATTAGCATCTGAAAAATCATTTAAAAGAATTAGAGCATGTAATTTCAAGAATATTGGTTGTGACAATTCTTTTGCTGTTTGTAAATGAATAGTGCAGATCTAGTGACTGCGTTGAACTTTAAATGAGATCAGTTTCCTTCTTGAACAGTAGTTTTTTTTTTGTGAAATAAAATGATAACCCCAAAAATTAATTGAACTCCCATTCAAGGTTCTGGAAGCAACTGGATCATGGAAGTTCAGCTGTACCACAGAGCTAGAAGAATTTTCTGCAAAATCTTTTTGCTTCTGAGTGTTTTGTACTTGTTACATGTAAGTAGAAGCCGCAACAAGTAATAAATGTCATCACAAATGCAACATTTTATCCAACGCCACTAATAAAACAAGTCTGTTATAGAGTAATTTTTAAAATAAGTTTGTCCAATTTTCTTGTCTCAGCGATATTCATAAGCTGAAGAATCCCAAATGTAATTTTATACAAAGTTCTTAAACTAATAATTGGTGCAGTGAGTATACTTAACCATTGCTGGAAAACAGAATGCTGATAGCCTTTCAAATACCTGGCAACTGACCTGACTTAGAATTTCTGTTTCCCTCAAACTACTTTAGGAGTATTATCCTATTACTTTAATTGGAATGTCTGTCAGTTAGATACAACTTGTGATTTGCTAAACAAGCTATGGAGAAACCTTGTTAGAGAAATTGATGTGTCACCAGGAGAAGTTTTTAAATCAAAAGTTTTGTACAAATTTTAATTAGCAAGAATGTGTATGGTTGAGGTTTTATTTGTGATTCGGTTAAAGGGACAATTGCTTTTACAAAATAAAATTTTATGGCCGCTTTGCTCTTAATGTGAACAGATGGCAATAGTATGATTTGTACTTTCTGGCCACCCTTCCAGGATCTGGCCTATTAAGATGCATGAGGTCTGTGCAAGTAGTGTAGTTGGTTCCCACAGCGCAAGTCATGTACACAGGCTACAAGCAGGATGCAAAACTGATATACCTTTGTTATTGGCCCAGATGATGTGTACAAGATTTCCATCTGGTGTAACTCGCTTGTAAAAGCATCACCCTGGTACCTTGGGTAGCCGTCTCTATTGTGGAAGTAATTGAGGTATATGCATCATGGACGCTTTCTACTTGCTGGCTGCATTAGTTGGTGTAATAAATTGACCAGTGCCGTAGGTAAAATCCCATACCTTTTTGTTTTGTGACTTGAATCCTCCATTTTTAAGAAGTATGCCAAAATCAGTTCTTGGTGTACACTAGTCACTGAAGAATTCTACTCCACCAAAACCTTTCACTCTTATAGAAAACTCCTTGCTAATAACTTTGAAACTTGGCTATGCACAAAGCATATTAATGCAGTTTATTCAATAAATTAAACAGGCATTTTTGTAAGTAATGTATTGTGACCTTTTCTATCTTTAAAAATTTCCTGCAAGTACCAGGTAGGATAAATCTTAATATCAATAAATGTTGATCTGGCAAAAAAGACTAGTTGACAATTTTTGTAACCTAAAACACAAACCACCAGAGGATGATTTTAACAAATGGATAATTGGTCAAGAGGAACTGCCATGACAATGTTAACTATTGCCATTTTCTGCCATAAAATTCAGAATTTTCAAACTGCATAAGTGGCACACTAAAAAGTAGAATACACGAGCACCACCTGCTGGAAAGGCAGTGAGTGATTTGCTGCATCAATGTATAAGTGGGCATTTTGCAGACAGCTGTGGCAATTGGCCTAATATGTGAAACTGAACAGTAAAATGGATTTATCAGTGTGTTGGAGAAATACAAACTATATATGTCTTAAAATTGCATATAGGTACCTGCAACATTTCCTCTTTGTTCTCTGAAACAATAGAGCAGCTGCTTTTGTTCAAATGGCCCCATGAGGGAGTTATTGTTAGCAACTCCATTGGAAGTATGTATTTTTGTAATGTATCCAGTGCCGTTCTTTTATCTACATAAACTAAATACATTTCAGCAGCAGCAAAACTGCACTTGCAACATAATCAACCTCAAATCCTGGAGTTACTATGGTTAATCTCTAAGCATAATAAAACTAATACTTGAAAATGTGGGATTGTGTATATGCCAGAATATCTTGGATGAGGGAAGAAAATTATGGAAATCGATTAGTATAGAATAGCTGCAATTCCTAGCATAGATCTAAACCACCAGACTGGTTTTCTTTTGGGTTTGATTACAATGGCTAAATGTAAGTTAGTATTGTGCATGCCTCAGGGGAAAAAAAACTAACAGTGTAGAACTCCCATCTTGATAGCTACTGGGCAATGCCAGTTGTCATCACTATTATGCCCCATGTAGCTTAAAAGGCCATCAGTTTTCTTCAATTTGGTGTTTTAGTTTTCTTCCTTAAACAGAATCCTGAGGTATTTTGCTACTTGATTTTAGGACTGCACCCATCCTTTTAGCAGTCACTTTATCTCAATTTGGGCTGTGCCATCAGCCTTTCAGCAGTGATGTATAGGGCAGTCTTTTCAACTCCATTTAGGCTGTGTGATTGGAATAGTCTACCAGAGCAGGTAGAACCAATATAACCAGCAGAGAAAACTGAATACTTTTACAAAATGTTCATTTATTCTTTCTGTTCCCTAAACAGCCTAATTGTTAAAAGTAAAAACAACTTAAAAGTTAGTCTTGTTTTGAGAGTATTCCAGATTGTAACATTTGTCTACGTCAGGCTACAGCTCAAAAAATGCCCAACATTTCAAGATGTTTGGCATCTGGAGTATGCCTTTAAAAGATTTGCTCTGTGTTCTTATAGTCATGTGTTTTGTGTGGCCTCTTTAAAAAATTTTAAAGTTCAGGTATGTAACTTCTAATTCATTGCCCTTTTACATCGGTCAAATTTTATTGCAGGCTCAAATTCTGTTTCATATTTCTCTGGTATAATCTTTTTATAAACTCAGTTCAAAATTGGTGCATATACTCTTGGATGCACTCAAACATGTATACTGATATTTTAATAAGCTACCAGTCAGCTGCAGGTAAGGAAAAAAAGTAATTCCCAGTTTCATGCTTCTGAGCCTTTTTTAAATGGAACAGCACTAACAATTTTTCAGCTTTTCACTTTGGTCCTGTAATTGGTTAACTGCTTCAAAGTTGTCATACCAGTATCAAAGAACTAAACTTTACTAATCTCTTGTATGAATTTTGCAGAAATAGCCGACTACAAACTATAGTTTACGACAGCTTTATGTGGAGGAAATCCTTTATTGACTGAACCCTGAAATGCTACAGTCATGAAACCCATTTCTACCTTTGGTTTTGCAGATCTAAAAATTTTCGTTCAGTGCAACAAAATTGAGTCACCTTCAAATGCGCAACAGCTCTTTGCATCAAGTGATTTTCCCATTGTCCATCCTATTACACCAGGTGAATTGGGTTTTATATAAGGGATATTTACAATGATTATTACTTGGACAATTGTAAATTACTTCTAGGTCAAAGCAATACAAACCTGCATTTTGTTTTTAAGCTGGGGCTTTTTAAAATCAGTTGTAAGACATGACCTGCATATCTTGGGAAGTTTTGTGCTGTGCCAAACCTCTTGGAATTGAAAATTTATCCTATGGTGCCTATGTCTTTGCTATTGTCTTGCAGTTTGCCTCTAAGTTTTATTGAAGTCCAAGTCTTAAAAAAAAAGCTTCTGTATAAAATACATACTTTGAAATCCCGGTAAGTTGTCTCCAAAATGTGCACATTTTCCTCGTTTGAGTTTTGTCAGTGACTTAAAGTTCGGTAAAATTTACGGTAACCTGGGAGGGAAATGAGTTGGGAGCAGAATGATCTTCACTTTTATTCAAAATTGAGTAGTCACTTGCTTTGCCCTTCCAGAATGAAAAAAGTGGTGTTTCTACAGTCTTCACTGAATGTAGTATTGACGATTGGGGAGTAATTTGGGTTAATTCCATTAGTACAATCCATAGTAAATGCCAAGACTCCAAATCTTAGCTGAAATTCATGCTCGTCTGCTGGATGCATCAATGCTATATTTTATTTTTTGTTGAGTATATATTGTGGAGCTGAAGATTCTCTGAATTCAGGAAATGTACAAGAATGATGAGCAACATAGCTACATGTTAACTGCATAACTGTTAAAAGTTAGTTGTCATGAGTTTAGCAATTTTGCAGAAATGTGGCTTTTCAAAGTTTAATAAAACTCGTGTAAAGTATAACCGTGTCAATTGTACACCAGTGAGGTTTCTTTTTACTATTTACATCCTCAAATAAATGCACAACACAGTGTATCTCACTGTAAGGTTGTTAAAACTGCATTTGTTTTATGTTGGCTGGAATGATTCTATTTTTTCCTTCAAATTACTGTTCAGCTCAGCAAGGAGTTAAGCCACTAATTTTATTAGCGCTGAATACATTTTGCAGTTTGGGCATCCTGAATTCCACACTTTTCAGTTTGATTTTTTTTTAAGCAAGTGAAAACATCTGGGAAAAGCTTTTATCTAGCTTTATAAAATGAATTAACCAAGTGCATTACAATATTGACATCAACAAGGTAGTGGTGAAGTAAAAGACTATCCCATCATTGGCAGTAATATACTGAGTTTTAAATACTCAAATTTTCTTTTTAAACTGCTAAATCCCTCTGCTGCAATAGTAGGAATTTGATATAAGCTCATTTACTGTTTATATGTTAGCAGTAATTTGTCACCAGAGTATTGGAACGGAAGGATGCATCTTTATGGAAGAGTTGGCCATAGGTTCTGCTCCACTTTTTTACCCCTTGTCTTGCCCTTTTTTTTCTAGATTCCAAAAGGTTGAACTGTTCTGGACAGTACTTAATTGGTGACCAAATCTATTAAAGTTTATGGTGAATCAAGGGTATTTAGCTTATGCAGCTAATGCCTTCTGTTAATGGGAGACTTTCTGAACACCCAGAGAAGGTTTACGTAAACATATTTCCTGATCTTTTAAATGTGATTGTGTAAAACTGCACTAATTTCCAATGTTCATCTGACATTGAGTATAAATTACCTTCACCCTGCCCAGAGCAGTTTTGTGTGCAGTATTTGACCAACAAACCAGATCCCCAGTTTAGGAAGTTACTTGACAGTACCACAACTTTAATTTACACAGCCTTTTATTGTAGAAAAACAACTCCAAGCACTTTGGAAGCATAATGAAAACTGAACAAATCAAAGGAGGATAGATTGGGAGAGTTGACTGAAATCTTGATTCAATTGGTGTTTTAACAAGGATTTTAAAGGAGCAGTCGGGGTGGGGGGGGGGATGTTTAGGGAGTGAATGAGTTTGGGGCTTAGATGACAAGTACTGCTGCCATTGGTGAGGGGAGGAGGATGCACAAGGAGCTGTGAATGGAGAGTAGTGGGGGAGGGGAGCTTAGTTTGAGGAGTTGAGACCAGAAGCTATGTGCAGAGACTTCAGTTACGAGGATGAAAATTTCACATTTGAGGTGTTGGGTTTAGGAGACAATGCAGGTCAGTGAAGACTTGGGTGAGTGGTAGTTGGTGTGAAATAGAATATGGGCAGTAGCGTTTTGGATGAGCTTGTAGTTTCAAGGGTGAAGGATGGGAATCTGACCAGCTGGAATAATCAAGTCTGTAGCATCAGATAGAAATGGTTCCAACAGCAGATGGGCAATGATAGGAATGTAGGTGAGTGATTTTTGACAAGGTGAAAGTAGGTGTTCTCTTGTGATGGAAAGGGTGAGGTTGAAATTTAGCTTCGGGTCAAAAAAGGTACACTCGTCCTGAGTTCTGTTTTACTCTAGATTGGGAGGAGAAAAGTTGACCCCTGCTTGAAATGTACGTGTTTAGATGTGAGCTGAGGACAGAATTCAGTTTGGCTGTGGTTGCTTCCATCAGGTCCAAAAATCTTTCTCGATTCATACCAATTGGATATGGTAAAAGAGTACCCTCTGGATTTGTACCCCAGCAAAGATTAAATGCTTTCAGGAGCGGAGGAAAGAAACTTTTTTTAAAAAAAAATTTAGAACTATGTATGCAGGACTAGAGATTACAGGATAAATTTGTCTTAGTCTGACTAAGAGCTGTTATCAGCCCAATTTTATTTTCTCCAGTATAGTGAGAGACATCAAATGCTGAACTCTTGTAACTTGGGTGTCTCAATCATCTGGTTGCACTTCTTTAAACCTCTGGGGGAAGAGGGTGGGATAAGTAACAAAATCTTGTACTATTGGCAACTTTTCCCTTCCTCTTCAACCCCCCCCCCCCCCCCCCCCCCCCGCACAAAAAAAAGTGCTGTAAAATGGCAAGTAATTATGAAGTAATAGGGAAGCCGTGATTTAATCCACAAGGTTACTTTACTTACAGCAGAAAACACTGAAAAAGACATTCAGCAAAGAACAGTATAGTGCACAGTACACGTGATTTAATTTAGCAGTAGATACTTTCTGCTTTTTCAAAAACATGCACAACTTTGAAGGCCTCTAATTTATCAGCCTTTGTATTAAATGAATTAACTTAATCTAATTGTCCAATGGGATAAGTGATACATTGTCACATTTGTTTGGTTACTGAATTCAATGTCTCCAGGTAACACATTTGCTGTCTTTGGCATTACTAAATCAATTGGAAAAACACATTCTGTGGTACGAATGTTCACCTGGCCTATAGCTTAGCAGTATAGGAAAGAAAATGCATCTAATTGTTGAAGTATAATCAATGTAGAAACTCTGCTGGTCAGTGTCACATGTTTGGAAGTTTGCATTTCAGTGCTATTCAAGAAGGACCTGAACATTGACCATACTGTCATCAACACATACATTGTTTTGAAAGTTTATATCACTGACATAGTCTCAAAGCTTTTGACATTTTTAATTTAGGCTATGGTTTTGAAATGTGTACAAACCCTTTTAGGAATCCAGATATCCACAAGGTACTTGGTCAAGCTGAGTAGGAACACAATTAACTGCTGTTAGAATGAGAGACAAGACATGATGAAAGACAAAATGGAAGTCTTGATTTTACAAATGTTAAACAATTAGTAACTATAAAACATTTATGTCACTTTATTTAACTGTCCTGTAGATCGTGAAAATAAAAATCTGCTTTGAGGGTGCTGAATTATAAACTTAAGGCCTTGCACAGGCTTTACAAGAGGTCTGGTCAAGGAAGCATATCAATATTTGGGCCACGACAAGTTTGACGACCACTCATTTAAAACATACTGGATAGAATTTCTGTGCTTTAGTAAAACTAGTGGTAGTTTTGGTTATTTGCCACCTCAAGTAGGTACAGAATGGTGGCATCTACTTAAGTGCACAGCTCGTAGTGGAAAATTAGGCATAGCCTCTAGGCAGTAATGCATAAAAGCATTTTGACACAATCACATCACTGGCACAAAACAGCAGCATTTTGTACCTCTCACTGCAATGGCATACAAGTAAACACGTGAAAGCAGTTTTGAAGCAGCTTTTTTTAAAAAAAAATTATGGCACAGTTGACTGGTTAAGAATGCAGGTCTTAATTAACAGGCGTGAGAGTCTTAACATACTAACTAAAATTCATGGTTGAAGTATGCAAAAAATATATGAACTTTTTCAAAACTCCATTGCACCATTGTACATCTTCATACAGAAGTATGACATTCTATATTGCTGAACAATAAAGGGAGAATGATTAAAGATCATTTTATTTTTTGTTGTCCTCTTGCATTTTGCTTTCCATGACGTGGCCAGGTTGGCAAGTCTCTCTAATAATGCTACTCCTCTGAATTGATCAGGTGGCACAATTTAGTTATAACTGTGAATTCCCCCCCCTCCATCTCTTCCCCGTTTGCTCCCCATGTCTCATGGAGAGCCTCAACAAATTACACTGTACTGGTTTTTGGCAATCAACCAACCAAAACAATTTGAAGTAATGTCATAAATTTGAGTACTTGGCTGCTGAGATATTCATGCATGGCCTGTTCTTTTTCCCCCTCTATTGTATATTTTAATTGAGTACACAGTTCTTTACTGTCTCAATCTATTGTACGCACTCATTCTCTGATGTAATCCATTTGTTTATAACTTGCTCACTTAATATTTCTGTATTGAATACTTTAATGCACATGAGTATTCTGTTGGAAGAACCAAACTGTTCACTGAATATTGATCTTTGCAGCTTGAATGTGGAAGAAATTGGAACATATTTATAATGCTGGTCATATGTAATTGGTTCTCCCTAGCTGTTTGCTGTATGATATAGCATATACTCAACAATTTTATACATCTGTGCTGTTTAAGGGTTGAACCTCGTACTGAAAATTTTCACATTTAACTAGTGACTGCAGTACAATACTTGAGTTAGATGAGGTTTTAATGGGGCTGGGTTATGACTAATATATAAATAAGGCTGGCATCAAGAAAACTCCTGTTTAATCCTAGAAATACTTCTAAAAGGTGATCATTGCAAATGTACTGTACTTATATGGAAGCTTCACATAGAAGCTGCAAACTGCTGAAATACACATTACAATATAGTGAATAACTTACTTGAACAAACAGCCATTTTAATCATACCGGTTGTGTAAATTGTAATATGGACCATTTGTCAAACAACATCAATTCGGGTAACTTACATTTATATTATGATATACAGTGAGGTAGGCTGATCTCCAAGTAAGTTGGTACTTATTTGAAAAACATTCAATAATAGGTATTTTTATTTTGTCTAACACCAATGTCAGAGTTCAACTCCGTTCCAGAAATAGTGTGAATGACAAGCTGAGCTATGATATGCAACTAACTAATTTACTTGCCATCTGTTTGTGTATGATACGTACATCTAAAGACATAAGTCAATAGGTTACATAATGACACCATGAAATTAATCTTTTGACAAATGTAAATATTACAACTATACAAAATGATTCCAGTTTATATCAGTATGAATACATAATACAATCACTGCAAAGGAGAGCAACAATCTGAATTTCAAGCCTTCAGCTGCTGTATTTGCTGTACACATCGTACAAACTGTTCACAGTATAGCTCAACTGTTCATTTAAGAGAAGCAACCTCAAGAAGCTGGATATGCATTCTCTTTCCCTCTGGAAGGAAGTTTCTCTACAAAATGCATCTTGATCGGGACTATGTAACTCAATGGAAAGCAAATGTGACCTCCTGTGGTACACATAGGTTGACGGTACTCTTGCAAATCCACAGTTCATGTTCTAACAGTTTGTTCAGACATTAGTTTGTCATTTTACAGGAATAGCTGACAAATCTCCAGTAGAGCTTCCTTTTCAATTTGGTATGGATAAAATGAGCAGATACCTTTATAGTACCTCCAATGGTTAGCACTAAAAAAAACAAAGATTGATCAATACATACGTGAACAGCACACAAATAGTTAAATACACCTGTCAGTTGATCAAGATTTATCGAACTTTGCACTTGCAATAACATTGGGTTTAGGAATCAATGTAACATGTTTTTAAAAGTATTTGAGGTATAGAACTAAAGTGAAGAATGATAAGAGAAAGCACATCTGCAGTTTTTTCAATCTTTATGAAGTGAGCATTCATTTTACACATAATCTTGACCTAGTTCCTATTATAGTCATGGAGAGATACAGCACTGAAACAGGCCCTTTGGCCCACCGAGTCTGTGCCGACCATCAACCACCCATTTACACTAAGCCTACATTAATCCCGTATCCCCACCTTCCCTCAATTCTCCTTCCACCTATCTACACTAGGGGCAATTTACAATGGCCAATTTACCTATCAACCTGCAAGTCATTGGCTGTGGCAGGAAACCGGAGCACCTGGCGGAAACCCACATGGTCACGGAGAACTTGCAAACTCCACACAGGCAGTACCCAGAACTGAACCTGGATCGCTGGAGCTGTGAGGCTGCGGTGCTAACCACTGCTGCCCCAAATAATGTCCTGCATTCTACTAACGGAATTACAAAATGTTGTTTAAACCCACCTATAGTGATGCAAGTTATCTGCTAATGTTCCATAAAGCTTTTTCTCCGTTAGTTGCTATTCTAGGGTAGGCAATGTCAAGCTGTTCTTTCCCATCTGCTTTAATCAAGACATCTATTTCAGTGTAGGACTTACTGGATTAAAGCTATAAAACGTATAGGGTATGAACTATAATAGTATTTGCAAGAAATACGAGGAATACTAATTGCATTGAACGTCAGATGGGATCAAGTTAGATGCAAATAAAGGAATATGTAATGGGCACTTTCTGATGTGTTTTTGGTATCAAAACATTGAATCAGCTTTTGAGGGACTGGAGGACTGCTATCAAACATGATGCCACATCCCAGCAGAAGTTACTGTTAAAGAAAATTGGATGAAAAAATTAAAAAGACATATGGGTCTTATGCTGAAGAAAGTTTGGTCAAACCACCACCAGTTAGATAATGGCATAACACTAATGAAAATTCCTATGTAGACAAATCCCTTAGCTTTTTAAATGCTTATCATTCAAATTTAGTTATCATAGTTTCATCTTGAATTTTAAAGGAAAACTATTTAAAGGTGAAAATTTTAGTGTAAAATTTCACAGATCTTTTGAAGATACCAAAATACCGAGGAGGCAACAAATTACAAGATAAACTTGCAGAATGGATATATCATTGGCAAATGATTTTCAACACAAAGTATGAGGTATTACACTTTGAGACCAAGGAGATCATATTGGAAAATCAGAATCTAGATAGGGTAAAGGAATACAAATCCACAAATCACACAAAGTAGTGATGTAGGTTAACAGGGTTGTTTTTTTAAAAAGCAATCGAAGCACTTGGATTTATTTATTGAGGGACAGTATTGAAAAGTAAAAATTGTTAAATTTGTATCAAATCTTGGTTAGACCACGGAGTACTGTGTACAGTTCTAGTCACCATATAAAAAGGCTGAAGAGACACTAAGATTTACAAGGATGATGCAAGAAATACAAGTTTATACCCATCAGGAAAGGATGAATAGGCTAGGTTTCTTTTCCTTTGAAATGAGAGAGGAGTGATCTAATAGTTTTTTTAAATTGTAAAAGATTTTGATTGTTTCTATTGTAGGGAAGAGCAAAACTAGAGGTTACCAATGTAAGAAGATTGTCACCAAGAAATCCAACAGGGAATTCAGAAGAAACTTCTTTACCCGGAGAGTGGTGAGAATGTGGAACTCGCTACCAGAGGGAGCGGTTGAGGCAAATAGTATAGATGCATTTAAGTGGAGGCTAGATAAGCATACGAGGGAGAAGAGAATAGGTTATGCTAATAGATTGAGATGATGAAGGATGGGAGGAGCTAAGAGTGCAGTATCAATGCCAACATGGACTGGGCCGAATAGCCTGTTTCTGTGTTGTATATTCTCTAAATCTATTAAATGAGTTTGAGCAGTCTGTAGAAGGGTATGGAACTGCAGTGCAAAAGTGCTCCTGAATTAATCTCTTTCAGAGGCCAGTGGAATTGTTAGTGTGCAAAATGTCACATAGGTCCAGAAGTGTTCACTCTTGAGGTTGGAATTAAGGCACATTAATAAGATAGTGAACTTTTATTCTGCATCTAACCTGTGCCACACCACGAGTGATTAATGCAAATGCTGGGTGCCAGAAATGAAGTGTTCATCCCTCAATGCAAACATCCTTTACCTGACTACCATGAGAGTTTGCCAAAAAATTAAAATAGACAATGTTTAAGAATAAAACCATAGGATATTTTTGTGACTATTTTCAATCCACATGGGAGAAAAATGAAACAATGACAAATGCACAGATTTCAAGATAGCTGCAAACATTGTGATGCCTATATTTATGTTGAATTGTTTAAGGAAAGAAATTTGCAGGCTAATTGATCTTCCCGGGGTTTTAGTTTGAACAGTTATCGTCTTCAGCTACAGTAATGACAAAGTATCGCGCTTTAAACAAATGTCTGTACGAACTGCTTTTACTTTTTTTGTTGCTTTGGGACATGAGCTGGTTGACTTAACATATAATTCGGTGTTTTCCTGACGGCCATTACTATTCACTAGAAAGAGCATTGGTTTGTTTCTGTAAATCTAGATATTTGTAAGATTAAGGAAATTATGCGTATGCCCTCCACCTGGAGATCAGATTTTTAAATGTGTAACCAAATCCTTTGTGCTGCTGCTTTTATCCTTTTTAAAATAATACAATCTCATCCTTCTAATCCAGATGTGCATTCGAAATCCATTTTATAGTCACTAAATGTAATGCACAAATATGGGGTTAATGTTAAGCTTCAGTTTCCTAGTGGGGAATTCTCCATTCTCTATCAGAATCTGATATGTGCAGAGGTGGCAAGTTCGAGTTTATATTACTGCACTTCATACTGTTACTCCAACAGTAGTAATTTAGATAATTTGGTTTGTGTATCACATCCGGTCTCAAGTATGTTTGGATGTTGGTTATGGTTTCTGTACATCATGACTGAGATTTAATGTATTGGCAAACATTTGGCAATGGACATCTCTTTGGGAAAGGGAGGAAAATTGCTGTTTATCATAAAATGTTATCAGTCTTGGCTGAGTGGTAGCAATCTAGCCTCCCAATCCAAGATTAACAGGTTCAAGCCCCTCTCCAGATGCTAGGAACATTGGCCTACTCCTGCTCCTTTTCAGCCCATTGAGCATGCTCTGCCATTCAATACAATCCAGGATGATCATGCACTTCAGTACCTTTTTTGCTGATCATCCACTTGAAAGCATAATCTCGGCTGACACAACAGGAGCTTCTCTGATCAGACATCAAAATAAAATCCTGTTTTCCGTCGCCGGATGTAAAACCTTGCCACAATTTGAAGAGCAAGGTGGTGTCCTGGCCAAGTTTTATTCTTCAACCACCACCCCCAAAAATCCCCCCTCCCGTTGCTGCTTGAGACCTCAATGTATACAATGTGTCTGCTGTATTTACCTAATTACAACTGTACTTGATCAGCTGTGAAGCACTTTGTGTCACCCTGAGGCCATCCAATATTCTATATAAGTTGATTTTTCCCTGGATACTTAAAGTGGGGGGGGGGGGGGGGGGGGGGGATTGTGGTTAGTGCAAAATGCCATCTTGGTAAAGGAGTTGCACTAAGAATAGCTGCACAGAGGATTGTTGAGCAGATGACTGCCAATTAAATTGCCTGGTAGTGCTCATTAAGGCGGCTACACACCATTTCAGTGGGTCCAATGCGCTCTCCTAACTGAAACCAGCGGAGGATTTCAAGCACTATTTAAAGGAGCATCATCTTTTACAATTCGCTTGCTGCCAGAGGTTTGGAAAAGACTTAAGTCAAAGTGAAACAGACTTAAAAGGATATGGTGAACAACTGGTGTAACCATCCACTGCCATATCTGGCTGGAGCACTTCAAACATGATCAGGTCTTGCTATTGTCTGCTAAAACTGCTCACTATTCCAGGATCATCTTGGCATACAATGATAACCCCAGGCTTCTGAAAACCCTTTCAGCAGTCCACTCCACCCTCCAACAATGTGCGAGGAGCTTGTGGACGACTTTGTGGCTAAGATTGAGACCATCAGATCAACTACATCTGCTGTGCCCCTCCCTTCCACTAGTCCACCTTGCCAAACTTCCTAGAATGCTCCCCCTGCACGCACATCTCTCTCTCTCTCTCCATGCGCTCTCTGAGCTCCTCTTGTCCATGAGAGCTACTTCCTGTTCCCTTGATTCTATTCACTCTATACTGCTGTTCACCCAACCTGCCTTCCTGATCCCCATGTTAGCCAATATTGTAAACTGTTCTCTCTCCAGTTGTTGTTGTCTGTCTCTCCTTTTTAAATCTGCCATCAACCCTCTCAAAAAAACCAACCCCCCCCCCCCCCCCCACCGCCCTTGCAAACTACCGTCCCACCTCTAACCTCCCTTTCCTCTCAAGTCTTTGAATATGTTGTTGCCTCCCAAATCTGTCCCCATCTTTCCTGAGCTCTGTTCGAATCCCTCCAATCAGAAGTGGCTCATCAAAGTTTAGAAATTACATCCTACATGACTTACAAAAGTAAACTTATCCTCCTTGTCTTTCTCAACCCTTCTGCAGTCTCTGACACAGTTGACTGCACCTCCTCCTTCAATGCCTCTCCACTGTCGTCCAGCTGGGTGGGACGACTCTCACCTGGTTCCATTCTTATCTATCTAATGGTAGCCAGAGGATCACTTGTAATGGCTTTTCTTCTTGCTCTCGCACCGTTACTTCTGGTGTCCCAAGGATCTAGCCTTAGCCCCCACCTATATCTTGTCTACATGCTGCCCCATGGCAACATCATCCAAAAGCATAGCCTTTGTTTTCACATATATGCTGACAACACTCAGCTCTACCACACCACCACCCCTCCCAACTCCTTCATTGTTCCTAAATGAACAGACTGCTTATCCAACATCTAGTACGGGATGAACAGAAATTTCCTCTAATTAAATATTGTAGACTGAAGCCATTGTTTTTGGTCCCCACTCCAAACTCCCTTCCCTAGCTACTGACTCTATCCATCTCCCTGGCAACAGTCGAAAATTAAGCCAGTCTGATCATAACCATGGCATCACATTTGCTATCACTTAAGACTGCGTATTTCCGCCTGTAACATTGCCTGACTTTGCCAGCTGCTGCTGAAGCCCTCATCCATGCCTTCGTTACCTCTAGATTTGACTATTCCAAATGCACTTCTGGCTGGTCTCCTATATTTTACCCTCCGTAAACTTAGTCATCCAAAATTGCTCTGCCCTTGTTTTAACTCGCACCAAGTCCATTCCTTTATCACCCCTGTCGCCACTGACCTACAATGACTCCTGCTTAAGCAACATCTTGATTTTAAAATTCTCATCCTTGTTTTCAAATCCCTCCATGGCCTCGGTCCTCCCTATTTCTAATCTTGTCCAGCCCCAAAACCCTCATATCTGTGCTCCTCTAATTCTGGCCTCCTGTGCATCCCTGCTTCTACTCACTCCACCCTGGGTGGCCATGCTTTCAGTTGCCTAGGTCCCAAGCTCTGGAATGCTCTCCCTACACCACTGTTAAAGGAGACACTCCTTAAAACTTACTCCTCTGACCAAGCTTTTGGTCATGTGACTTAATATCTCCTTTTAGTTGCTCAGTGTTATACTTGGTTTTATAATGCTCCTGTAAAATGCTGTGAGACATTTCATTACATTAAAGGTGTTCTATAAATAAGTTGTTGAAACACAACGGGAGGCTTTCTGGGCCCTTAAGACTTCAACATTCTCTAGCAGTTATTCTGGAAATTCTAAGGATTTCACCTAAAGAGTAGGTGTTGTGCTACTCTACCTTTATTGGATACCTTACAGGAGTCACCGGAAGAAACTAAAGAGCTTGGTTATTGACATCTTGCTAGGGCTCCCCATTAGGCTGCAGGAGGAATGGAAATAGATGAGGCCAAGCAGAGCATCAGTGAGGTGGATGCCTTACCTCTCCTCCTCTGAACTTCCACCTGGACCTCTATGGCCAGTTCCCAAAACATGTTGCTGTGCATCAGCTAGCACATTTCACACCTTTAATGGAAGTGTAAAGGTTTTTACTCCCTGTGTAAGTGATGCATAGAGCCTACATGTACTGCTCCACAAAACCTGTCTAATCAGAGCCTGAATGCTGAACTTGCAGGTATCTCTGTTTCTATGCCTCCATGCAAGATTGAATTGTGGTAATTAGCAATTAGGATAATTTCACACTAAAACCAGACTTTCAAAGAACAGGGTTGTCTTAATACCACAGCACCCATTTATTGCCTGTTTCACTCATTCATCAAAACAACCAAGATATTTATTTTTTTTAAAAAAAGTGGGTTTCACCTATGCCTGCAAAATCAAAACAATCCCAAGTACCAATCTGAAGACAACCCCTGCCACCAGTGGCACTCATGTTTCCAGGTCAGCAGCAGGTTGAGGGGTTCAGGCCCCTTGTGATGCCAAGTGTTTTTTTTTGTTCTCTATCCTTCCCTATTCATTGGACAAGAACAAAATTGGGAACCACAACTGAGAAAGTTCCTGTGTGCAGCTGGTTTTAATCATCATCATCTACATAATCTACCCCACAATATAAACAGGATGAATCCCACAGCAGCAAAGCCTCAAGCAGCATTGAACAAGCCAAGTCTTAAAAAATAGAGAGATGCATGAAAAACGACACATCCAAGTACAAACATCTCACCCGACTCAGCCATGGGAGAGGTGAGAAAACAAAAGGACAGCTGCCAGTATCCAACTATGTTTGCTGTTGGTGTTTTACCTTCAGAAGCCTCTTCAAAGCCCAGCTGATCGAGTGTCTCAAAGCCTCCAGCGGCCCTATTACTACCACATTTCTAATACAAACTGAATAATGCACTTAACCAAAATAAAATACTTGAAGGGGCACTGTCCACTTTTAAAGTGTTTGGCGAATTTTCATTTGGGGATGTAAATTTATCCTTGTCATGGTACCAAATACAAGTGACATAATCCTCTGAATTTATGACAATGTGTCTTGCATTTGCAAATTAGTAAAGAGAAACTGCATTCATATAACACCTTACACTACCTCAGGCCATCCCAAAGTGCTTTAGGTACATGAGATACATTTGGAAAAAGTCACAGTTGTAATGGAAGAAATGCGGCAGCCAATTTGCACACCACAAGCTCCCTGAACAACAATGTGATAATGACCAGATAATCTCTGTGATGTTGATTAGACATAAATATTGGCCAGGCCATTGGGGTGACTCTCCAGCTCGTCTTCAAAATAATGCCTCATGATCTTTTACATCTGCCTTAGAGGGCAGACGGGACCTTGGTTTAATGTCTCATCTGAAAGATGGCCCCTGCAACAGCGTGGCACTCCCTCAGTACTGCACTCGAGTGTTCGCCTAGATTTTTGTACTCCAGTGTCTGCAGTGGGACTTGGAAGCAAGAGTGCTACCAACTAAGCCATAACGTATGTGCTTTTAATAAATTTAAATGAGTATAAATTGAATTTTATTGAAGTCCAGAACATGATGCCAATTATTTATCACTGGCAGTTTCACTGGAGGAGCAAACTGTCGAGCAAATTGAAAATGTTGCTAATACTGTATAAAAATAGGTTTGAAAAGACATCTTTACACTGGCAATTAATCTCCCAGATTAACCAGACACCCATTCTGTTTTGGTGTTATCATGCAGACTGATGGGAAACACAGGGATAGCATACAAAAGAATACACAAAGATCTTCCAAGTAAAACTCAACCTGCAGATTCAGTTATAAGATACATACCTCACTTTGTTAAGCATTTCCATCATCTGTAAAGCAAGAAGATATAAAAAGTTCATTATTTTCAAACCATAAATTAACATAGGAGTAGGGCATTCAGCCCATCAAGCCTGCCCTGCCATTCAATATGATCATCCAGTTCAATGCCTTTTTCCCACACTATCCTCATATCCCCTTATGTCACTTATATTTGGAAATCTGTCAATCTCTGCTTTAAACATACTCAATGACTGAGCTTCCACAGCCCTCTGGGGGTAGAGAATTCCAAAGATTCACAACCCTCTGAATAAAGAAATATCTCCTCATCTCTGTCTTAAGTGGCTTCCCCCTTATTTTGTCCCCTGGTTCTAAACTCCCCGACCATGGGAAACATCTTCGCTGCATCTACCCTATCTATCCTTTTAAGTATTTTGTAGATTTCGATGAGATCACCTGTCATTCTTCAAAACTCTAGAGAATACAGGCCCAGTTTCCGCAATCTCTCTTCATAGCACAGTCCCTCCATCCCGGGAACAAGTCTGGTGAACCTTCATTGCACTCCCTCTGTGGCAATAATATCATTCCTAAGGTAAGGGGACCAAAACTGCACAAAGTACTCCATGTGCGGTCCAACCAAGGTTCTATAAAATTGAAGCAAGATTTCACTATTCCTGTACTCAAATCCTCTTGCAATAAAGGCGAACATAGCATTAGCCTTCTTAATTGCTTGCCGCACTTGCATGTTAGCTTTCAGTGACTTGTTGATAAGGACATCCAGGTCCCTTTGTACATCTACACTTTCTAATTATTGGCATGTATTTTGCAGTCAGTGGCGCATGAACCGTGCACATTGTTCATTCTGCTTACAACTGCCCACAGACTTTTTGTGGGCTTCTGCATGGCAACTTGGGAGTCCAAAACATTGCTGTGCCGTCCACAGGAGATGTGGGACCTGTGTGAACAGGGAAAGCAACAGCATATATCTTGAACCAATCAGATTGAAGAATCCTTACTGAGGCATGCAGAATCTAAACGTTACAGTAAGCAAAACAGAATAAAGGGAGGGAAAGAAAGGTGGATTTGAGAGATAAAGGAAAAGAAAAAGTTAAGTTTTTTTAAATCTCTGAAATCTGGAGGAATAAGACTCCACACCTGTAAAAGTAAATTTTCAATGCCAGAGAGGTTGTTTGGCAGTAATTAAGACTTGGCACACTGTTAAAAATTCCCTTACACTTGAATGCACCAGCCCTAACTTTGTGGGTAAGTGCTGCAACCGCGTGCTCTTTCATGTGTATCAATGCCATATCTCTTGGCATAGTACCACCATAGCAAAGCTTTTGGAGTAGAGAAAAATTGGACTTCCTGATTTCTGCATTTAACCGCACACAAGCGGACACTGCAAGTTGCCATCTGATTTACTCAATAATCCTGGTTGGTTCTGAGAATCTCACCGTTATTCCTATTGCAAAATTGAAGCCACTAATAAGCACGGTTGTGAATTCAGGTCTGTCACAGGTTCAGTGGCATCAGTCAAAGAACAAAGAAAATTACAGCACAGGAACAGGCCCTTCGGCCCTCCAAGCCTGCGCCAATCCAGATCCTCTATCTAAACATGTCGCCTATTTTCTAAGGGTCTGTATCTCTTCCTGCCCATTCATGTATCTGTCTAGATACATCTTAAAAGACGCTATCGTGCCCGCGTCTACCACCTCCGCTGGCAACGCGTTCCAGGCACCCACCACCCTCTGCGTAAAGAACTTTCCACGCATATCTCCCCTAAACTTTTCCCCTCTCACTTTGAACTCGTAATTGAATCCCCCACTCTGGGGAAAAAGCTTCTTGCTATCCAACCTGTCTATACCTCTCATGATTTTGTACACCTCAATCAGGTCCCCCCTCAACCTCCGTCTTTCTAATGAAAATAATCCTAATCTACTCAACCTCTCTTCATAGCTAGTGCCCTCCATACCAGGCAATATCCTGGTGAACCTCCTCTGCACCCTCTCTAAAGCATCCACGTCCTTTTGGTAATGTGGCGACCAGAACTGCACGCAGTATTCCAAATGTGGCCGAACCAAAGTCCTATACAACTGTAACATGACCTGCCAACTCTTGTACTCAATACCCCGTCCGATGAAGGAAAGCATGCCATATGCCTTCTTGACCACTCTATTGACCTGCGTTGCCACCTTCAGGGAACAATGGACCTGAACACCCAAATCTCTCTGTACATCAATTTTCCCCAGGACTTTTCCATTTACTGTATAGTTCACTCTTGAATTGGATCTTCCAAAATGCATCACCTCGCATTTGCCCTGATTGAACTCCATCTGCCATTTCTCTGCCCAACTCTCCAATCTATCTATTTTCTGCTGTATTCTCTGACAGTCCCCTTCACTATCTGCTACTCCACCAATCTTAGTGTCGTCTGCAAATTTGCTAATCAGACCACCAATACTTTCCTCCAAATCATTTATGTATATCACAAACAACAGTGGTCCCAGCACGGATCCCTGTGGAACACCACTGGTCACACGTCTCCATTTTGAGAAACTCCCTTCCACTGCTACTCTCTGTCTCCTGTTGCCCAGCCAGTTCTTTATCCATCTAGCTAGTACACCTTGGACCCCATGCGCCTTCACTTTCTCCATCAGCCTACCATGGAGAACCTTATCAAACGCCTTACTGAAGTCCATGTATATGACATCTACAGCCCTTCCCTCATCAATCAACTTTGTCACTTCCTCAAAGAATTCTATTAAGTTGGTAAGACATGACCTTCCCTGCACAAAACCATGTTGCCTATCACTGATAAGCCCATTTTCTTCCAAATGGGAATAGATCCCATCCCTCAGTATCTTCTCCAGCAGCTTCCCTACCACTGACATCAGGCTCACCGGTCTATAATTACATGGATTATCCCTGCTACCCTTCTTAAACAAGGGGACAACATTAGCAATTCTCCAGTCCTCCGGGACCTCACCCGTGTTTAAGGATGCTGCAAAGATATCTGTTAAGGCCCCAGCTATTTCCTCTCTCGCTTCCCACAGTAACCTGGGATAGATCCCATACGGACCTGGGGACTTGTCCACCTTAATGCCTTTTAGAATACCCAACACTTCCTCCCTCCTTATGCCGACTTGACCGAGAGTAATCAAACATCTGTTCCTAACCTCAACATCCTTCATGTCCCTCTCCTCGGTGAATACTGATGCAAAGTACTCATTTAGAATCTCACCCATTTTCTCTGACTCCACGCATAACTTTCCTCCTTTGTCCTTGAGTGGGCCAATCCTTTCTCTAGTTACCCTCTTGCTCCTTATATATGAATAAAAGGCTTTGGGATTTTCCTTAACCCTGTTTGCTAAAGATATTTCATGACCCCTTTTAGCCCTCTTAATTCCTCGTTTCAGATTGGTCCTACATTCTCGATATTCTTTCAAAGCTTCGTCTTTCTTCAGCCGCCTAGACCTTATGTATGCTTCCTTTTTCCTCTTAGCTAGTCTCACAATCTCACCTGTCATCCATGGTTCCCTAATCTTGCCATTTCTATCCCTCATTTTCACAGGAACATGTCTCTCCTGCACACTAATCAACCTCTCTTTAAAAGCCTCCCACATATCACATGTGGATTTACCTTCAAACAGCTGCTCCCAATCTACATTCCCCAGCTCCTGCCAGGACCACTCTCGTCTTTGTCCATGAGTATTTTAAAGCTTACGGAATTGTGATCACTTCCCAAAGTAGTCCCCTACTGAAACTTCAAACACCTGGCCGGGCTCATTCCCCAACACCAGGTCCAGTATGGCCCCTTCCCGAGTTGGACTATTTACATACTGCTCTAGAAAACCCTCCTGGATGCTCCTTACAAATTCTGCTCCATCTAGACCTCTAACACTAAGTGAATCCCAGTCAATGTTGGGAAAATTAAAATCTCCTATCACCAACACCCTGTTGCTCCTACATCTTTCCATAATCTGTTTACATATTTGTACCTCTATCTCACGCTCGCTGTTGGGAGGCCCGTAGTACAGCCCCAACATTGTTACCGCACCCTTCCTATTTCTGAGTTCTGCCCATATTGCCTCACTGCTCGAGTCCTCCATATTGCCCTCCTTCAGCACAGCTGTGATATCCTCTTTGACCAGTAATGCAACTCCTCCACCCCTTTTACCTCCCTCTCTATCCCGCCTGAAGCATTGATATCCTGGGATATTTAGTTGCCAATCATGCCCTTCCCTCAACCAAGTCTCAGTAATAGCAATAACATCATACTCCCAGGTACTAATCCAAGCCCTAAGTACATCTGCCTTACCTACTACACTTCTTGCATTAAAACAAATGCACCTCAGACCACCAGTCCCTTTGCGTTCATCATCTGCTCCCTGCCTACTCTTCCCCTTAGTCACGCTAACTTCATTATCTAGTTCCTTACAGGCTTTAGTTACTACCTCCTTACTGTCCACTGACCTCCTCATTTGGTTCCCATCCCCCTGCCACATTAGTTTAAACCCTCCCCAACAGCATTAGCAAAAGCACCCCCAAGGACATTGGTTCCAGTCCGGCCCAGGTGTAGACCGTCCAATTTGTAATAGTCCCACCTCCCCCAGAACCAGTCCCAATGTCCCAAAAATCTGAACCCCTCCTTCCTGCACCATCTCTCAAGCCACGCATTCATCCTGACTATTCTTTCATTTCTACTCTGACTATCACGTGGCACTGGTAGCAATCCTGAGATTACTACCTCTGAGGTCCTACTTTTTAACTTGGCTCCTAACTCCCTAAATTCTGTTTGTAGGACCTCATCCCGTTTTTTACCTATATCATTGGTGCCTATGTGCACAATGACAACTGGCTGTTCACCCTCCCCCTTCAGAATGTTCTGCAGCCGATCTGAGACATCCCTGACCCGTGCACCTGGGAGGCAGCATACCATTCGGGAGTCTCGTTTTCGACCACAGAACCGCCTATCTACTCCCCTTACAATCGAATCCCCGATGACTATAGCCCTTCCACTCTTTTTCCCGCCCTTCCGAACAGCAGAGCCAGCCACGGTGCCATGAACCTGGCTACTGCTGCCTTCCCCTGGTGAGCCATCTCCCTCAACAGTATCCAAAATGGTTTACTTGTTTTGGAGGGAGATGACCGCAGGGGACTCCTGCGCTGCCTTCCTGCTCTTTCTCTGCCTTTTGGTCACCCATTCCCTTTCTCCCTCAGCAATCCTAATCTGCGGTGTGACCAATTAGCTAAACGTGCTATCCACGACCTCCTCAGCATCACTCCTATAGTGAACTGACACTACTTTTATGGTGTTGATTTTTGATTTGCACTGCTCTATAGCTACTTGTTTGGGAGCAGTAGCAATGAAACTCTCAATTGGGACCAATATCTCTGTCTTTTAGATGTGTATTTCCTCAATGTCTCCAAGAGAGACCGAGTTAACACTAGCTAAGACAGTTTGGTTTCAATTGTAAGCTGCTTTATTCCACAATAAGATGAAACACATCAATAAGTATGATCAGAGTCATTTAGTTCAACTTGTAATTCATGCATTGATACAAATGAAAACACACATTGTTACTACCCTCACGCTGGTGGGTGGACTTTGATGGAATAATTGTTTTGCACCTGTACTACAGCCAAAGCAGAACCTTCCTTCCTGTAGTTTCCTGTCTTATCTTAACCTTGAAACTTTGTGCCTAATTGTGCAACCTCTTTATCCTAAAGGTGGACTTCCTTTAGGTATCTGTATCACTCTTTGTGAAAAAAATGTTTGACAGCAGCAGTAGCTTTTAGCCAAAACTGGCCACTACTACTCGCAACACCGCCCCCCGTCCAAAAGAGTGGATCCGCCTAACTTGGCAATAACCCCTGCAGAGTTCAAAAGAGCAACGATTGTCAAATGATTTTTCACTGTATTCAGGATGTTAGCTTAATATGTCCTGTTGGAAACCTATTACGCAACTCCTTGTCCTATTGTCCTGTGAATTTGATACCTTTTAAACAAGTTTTAACTTAAAAGCACATTTTAAAGAAATAATTTCTAGATCCTTTACATAGAGAAATGGTCACGAATCCTAATATGTAACAAACACATTGGGACACTTATTACATTGAAGGAAGTATTTATGTGCAATTCATTACTATGAAATCACCTTCTCAATGCAGTGGGAGGAATTTTCCCAAGGACTCGGAGGTGGGGTCTGGGAAAATCATGAAGAGGTCGGGTTTCCTATGTGTTTCTGTCTCCTCGTGCTTTTCCTGGAGGCGACTTCGGTGCGGTGATGGGAACCCACTGCGCAGTGGTGGGCAGCCAATTAAGGCTTATTAGCTACCAATTTTGTAAATGAGATTTTACTGGCGTCGCATGGGACTCCCCACGATGGCCGGAGCTCGTCAGATAACAGGCAGCGTGTGCACAGTGGGAGGGCGGAGGGCCATGGCAAATAATTCTACTGTCTTAAGATGCAAATTGGCAAGCCCGAGGTCCTCCGGCAGAGGCTTGCAATTTCCTTCCAAACTCCTGGAGACTGCAGTAAGGAGTAGCGCTGATGATGAAGAAGTGGCGGCTGTTGCCTCCAGCCATTTCACTCATCCCATTTTGTCCAGCCCTCTCGTGTCCCATGCACACCAGCAGCACACTCACTGTCTACACAGCGAAGGTTGCCAGCTGGCCTTGAAGTCTCTCATATAATAGCAAAATACTGCAGATGCTGGAAATCTGAAATAAAAACAAAAATGCTGGAAATATTGCCAAACCTGGCAGCATCTGTGGAGAGAGAAGCAGAGTTAACGTTTCAGGTCAGTGACCGTTCATCAGAACTGGCAAAGGTTACAAATGTAATAGGTTTTAAGCAAATAAAGCGGGGGTGGGGAAAGAGATAACAAAAGGGAAGGTGTTGATAGGACAGAGGGTCACAGAGAATAACTGACAAGAAGATCATGGAGTAAAGGCAAAAGGTGTGTTAATGGTGTGATGAAAGACAAAGCATTAATGCAGATAGGGCGTTAAATGACAGAATAATGAACAGCCCTGCCCAAAAACACAAACATGAAAACAAGTGGGCAGGCACATGGTCAAAAAAATGAATGATTAAACAAACTAAAATAAAGCAAATAAACAATAAATAAAAATAAAAAGGGGGGGGGCCAGTAATCCTCTGAAATTATTGAACACAATGTTCATTCCGGTAGACTGTAATGTGCCTAATCAGTAAATGAGATGCTGTGCTTCGAACTTGCCTTGATGTTCACTGGAACACTAGTCAGCCCAGGATAGAGATGTGGGCACGAGAGCACAGGTGGGGGGAGGGGGGGGTGTTGAAATGGCAAGCGACAGGAAGATCGGGATCATGTTTTCGAACTGAGCGGAGGTGTTCCGCAAAACGATCACCCAGTCTGCATTTGGAAGAGACCACATTGTGAGCAGCGAATACAGTATACTACATTGAAAGAAGTACAAGTAAATCACTGCTTCACCTGACAGGAGTGTTTGGGGCCTTGGATAGTGAGGAGAGAGGAGTTAAAAGGGCAGGTATTACACATCCTGCGATTGCATGGGAAGGTGCTGTGGGAAGGGGACGAGGTGGTGGGGGGGGATGGAGGAGTGGACCAGGGTGTCGCAGAAGGAACCCCTTCAGAATGCTGACAGGGGCGGGGAAGATGCATTTGGTAGTGGCATCACGCTGGACGTGGTGGAAGATGATCCTTTGGATGTGGAGGCTGGTGGGTGGCAAGTGAGGACAAGGGGAACCCTGTCGCAGTTCTGGGAGGTAGGGGAAGGGGTGAGGGTAGAGGCGCAGGAAATGGGCCGGACACAGTTGAGGGCCTTGTCAACCACAGTGGGGGGGAATCCTCGGTTGAAGAAAAAGGAAGACATATCAGAAGCACTATTTGTGGAAGGTCGCATCATCAGAGCAGATGCGTTGGCAACGGAGAAACTGGGAGAATGGAATGGAGTCCTTACAGGAGGCAGGGTGTGAAGCAGTGTTGTCGAGGTAGCTGTGGGAGTTGGTGGGCTTATAATGAATATTAGTAGACAGCCTATCCCCAGAGATTAACCATGTAAAGGTGAAAGAAGGGTGGAAATTGGAAGCAAAATTGATAACGTTTTCCAGTTTGGGGCGGGAGCAGGAAATGGCACCGATACAGTCATCAATGAACCAGAAAAAGTTGGGGGAGGGGGCCTGAGTAGGACTGGAACAAGGAATGTTAGACATATCCCACAAAAAGACTGGCATAACTAAGACCCATGCAGGTACCCGTAGCAACATCTTTTAACTTGAAGAAAGTGAGTGGAGTTGAACAAGTTATTCAATGTGAGAACAAGTTCAGCCAGGCGGAGGAGGGTGGTGGTGGATGGGGACTGGTTGGGTCTCTGTTCAAGGAAAAAGCAGAGAGCCCTCAAACCATCCTGGAGGGGGATGGAGGTGTAGCGAGATTGGACCTTGATAGTGAAGAGGGGGCGGTTAGGCCCAGGAAACTGGAAATTGTCAAAATGACGTAGGGCATCAGAAGAATCACGGATGTAGGTGGGAAGAGACTGGACATACTGATTTCCTTCCCACCTTCACAACCTGCCCGCTGTCCCTAATTGGATGGCAGTACTGGAGGCTGCCTCTTAATTACGCACATCCCGAAAAATTACCCCAGAAGGTGCGCTGCTGTTGCAAATGGGATCTGGTCCCAACTGCTGAAAATCTTAAGTCAGGAAGATTCAGCCCATTATGCGAGTAGCAGAGAAACAGATTTAATTCAGGATCGCTAAAGTCATCTTTAACGGCAAAGAAAAGAGATGAAGGAAAATTGCTTTTCATGTGTGTGAGGTAAATGGCATAGCACTTTTACAATAAGACCTGCTCTCCCCCAATTCCTTTATTTATCCTGAAGTTAAACAGCCAAGGTAAGAATTACAAACACTGGAGTACTACAACATTATTATATCATTGCTATTTATAGATTCAGCATGTTGGATTTGTTGTCCATACATCAAAGGTTCCCAAAAATGTGTGCTATAGCTCATTGAGAGGAAAAGGACAGCAGAGAGTGAGAAAAAATGTTTGATACCCGAAGTGAAGACTCAAAAGAATGGGACTATTATTCAGAAGTTGGGAATGTTTTTAGCCAAATGTGTACTGTGTGGAAATCTACTGTGAAGCATAGTACCATGTAGTTCAAAGTGAACAGAGTGTTAATAGCAGAAGAAAAGTATCATCACAGAACAGCAACAATTGGTAAATAGACAATAATGGACTTGTAGCCATCGTTATGCATTGTGCACTGATCTAAGGAGTTAATCACAAAAACCTCATTAACTATAATTCTTTTGTATGTTTGTGTATTGTGGTCATCTTCATTCAAAGTATCTTATGTAATATCATAGCTCAATTAAATCATTTCCACTTAAATTGTAAATTAGAATCGTTTCATCCAATTTCAGATTGGATTGCTCAGCGTACAGTCAAGCAGCAGGTTAAAGTCTGGTAGATCCAAGCTTCTGCCATTTTGCTTTGCCACAAATTGATGGGATGTTGTTACAAGAGTGCTTTTTTGTCAAAAATATGTTTTTAAGGACTTATAGTTGAATTATGGACATTAATTTATCTGGAAGCTTGAAGAGATGCTGAACTTTGTTTTTTTAAAAAAGAGGTCACCAGAAGTTTTCTGGAATTGTCTTGTAACAAGCCCTTACTGGAAGGCACCTGTTTTCAGATAAAATGCCAGCAGGGAGCTTGTTGTTTTGACTTGGAGAAGATGTTTACAGGGAAGTGACAGGTCAAGAGTTATAAGCGTCAGGAGGCTTGATTCTTGTGACATGGTTTTGGTTTTGCTTTGGACAGTGAGCTGGAGTGTAAACTGCTTGGAAGACAGGTGGTTTTTGCCTGCCAAGGAAACCCTGCTCATTTCTTTCTCTCCCTTTGAAAGAGTACACGATTAATTACAAAATACTGAGAAGTGTAGAGGAAGTGAAGGACCTTGGAGTGAATGTCCACAGATCCCTGAAGGTAGTAGAACAGGTTCATAAGGTGGTTAAGAAGGCATATGGAAACCTTTCCTTTATTAGCTGAGGTATAGAATATAAGAGCAGGGAGGTTATGCTGGAACTGTATAAATCATTGGTTAGGCCACAACATGAGTACTGTATGCAGTTCTGGTCACCTCATTACAGAAAGGATGTAATTGCACTAGAGAGGGTTCAGAGGAGATTTACGAGGGAGGATCTTGCCGGGACTGGAAAAATGCAGCTATGGGATAGGCTGGGGTTGTTCTCCTTGGAACAGAAAAGGCTGAGGGGAGATCTGATTGAAATGTCCAAAATTGTGAGGGGTCTGGATAGAGTGGAGGTGAAGGGTCTATTGATTTACAGTGATTGGTAGAAAGATTAGAGGGGAGATGAGGAAAGAAAAATTTCACCCTGAGGGTGGTGGGGGTCTGGAACTCACTGCCTGAAAGGGTAGTTGAAACAGAAACCTTCAACTCATTCAAAAGGAGTCTGGCTATACACCTCAAGTGCCGTAATCTGCAGGGCTACGGACCAAATGCTGGAAGGTGGGATTAGACTGGGTGGCTCGTTTTTCTGCCGGCACAGAAACGATGGGCCAAGTGGCCTCTTTCTGTGCCGTAAACTTTCTATGATTCTATTCCATGAAACCCTGCGTGTCCAGTGTGTCACTTTTCTCTTTCCTTCTGTATTTAAAGAAACCCTGTGTATCGAATGTGTGGGAACTGAAACCCCCTGTTGCTGCATTTCTGCTCCAAGGCTTATCTGAAGCCTCTGTAGCTGCATTTCTTGGCAAGCCTACCCAAACTAATCTGCAACATCGCCTGGAAAGAACTGCTCCAGGAAGATCCCAGTGAAAGCCATCTATACGCATTTGGGACGCCAAACCAAAACAAAGGACATCTTTCCATATCCTCTTTTTTTTTCAAGAATGAGAAAGTATTCAGCCCAAGTGGGGTTTTTTTTGTCTTTTCTTTTTGTAACAGAGCTCTAAACAAAATTATTTTTCCAGTTAACCGGTGTATCTATATATGTATATGTGTGTATGTGTGGGGCTAAGGTACAAAGGGAACTTTTATACTTCAAGCTGTGTGCTTATGCTTTACTTCATTACTGGTTAAGACTTGTTTGTATAATAAACTGATATTTTGTGTTAAAGAAACCTGGTTGGTGTGTTTATTCTGAGAAAAATAGAGCATAGGATTGACCGTATCGGTAAGTGGGAAAATTTAAATATATGTTATGACCTGTGGAGAAGTGGAACTAGAATAAACAGTGCACTCCTCCTGCCTCAGTTGTAACAAGGTCTATAAAAGTAATTCAAAGTGACTTGCCCTCTGCTTCTTCCCTTCTATCTCTGCTAAGACCATAATCCGTGTTTGGAATTGTAGGAGTGAACCTGAATTTCACCTTTGATGATGCAACATGTCCGTATTTGAATGCATTTTCCCTTCGCACTTTCACATGTGTGCTTTTGAAG
Organism: Heterodontus francisci; assembly: GCF_036365525.1. Taxonomy (NCBI): domain Eukaryota; kingdom Metazoa; phylum Chordata; class Chondrichthyes; order Heterodontiformes; family Heterodontidae; genus Heterodontus; species Heterodontus francisci. The sequence goes on along the minus strand of NC_090397.1, from coordinate 46,560,878 downwards.
TATCCACATCCGCAGTATTTTGCTTTTGTACCATTAGAATGTTGCTGTGTGCAAATTGGCTGCCATGATTTCCTACATTACAACATTTCAAAAGTACTTCATTGGCTGTGAAGTACTTTGGGACATCCTGAGGACATGGAAAGTGTTATATTCAGGTTCTTTCTTTCTCTACTCTATCGTACAACAGCAACAGACCCTTTGGCCCAACTGATCTGTGCTGGTGTTAACTGGAGTGTTCTCCCACTCCTGTTACTTTTGTACAATGACTCCCATTAATAAAGTGGGTTTCCTGAACTTAGGACCTACATTTTATGACATTACAACAGTGACAACACTTCAAAAGTACTTCATTGGTTGCAAAGTGCTTTGAGACGTCCGGTGGTCACGAAAGACACCATATAAATTCAAGCCTTTTTTCCCATAACCTAAAACAGATTTCAGTTGAGATGCAGTTTTAGATAATTGTCATAAGGTGGCATAATCTTTCATTTTAAAATCTAAAATTAAAGTCTTCTCAAAAGTGAAATGACTTTTTAAGCATTGAGCAAATATGAAAAAGAATTTTAGTAACCATGGAATTCAAAAATTGTGCATAGAAGAACAAGCGGGAAAACTTGATCAGAAAAATACTGTTGATAAAGTTTTAATGACATCACTGTAATGGCAACCACATGGCACAAGCATATAAGTACAGAAATGCAAAATACTTTAATTACCAAAAGATAGGCCATATTGCAAATGTTTGAGCCCAAGGTCAAAGCAGGAAAGAGAAATCTTTCTAATAGTAAGGGAAAGCAGTAGCGTAACAAGGAATCCAGAGTGCCTAAGCAAAGAGGAGCTCGGGCTGTACAGCATTTATGCCACTAGCAGTCACTCAAAAGACAGAGACTTTTGTACAAAGGTGTTGGTAAATCAACAGTATATCAACATGCACATGGATGTAGCTGCAGATTGTTCAATTATGAGTAGAAACACTTATGAGAGCAAATTCAGTGACGTACCTCTAACAGAGGACAGTTCAGTTGAAATCCGACTCTGGCGAAGTGTTAGAAACATGTGGACAAATGAAGTGCAATGTTCAATAGAAGGGCAAGTCCCTCAAGTTACTCATCATTGTAGCGAGCCAACAAACCAACGTTAATGGGTAAAACCTGGCTTCATAAGCTGAAGTTAAACTGGTAGCATGTTTTCCAAGTTGAGACGACCAAGAAGCTCAGTCAGCTATTGAATAGATACAGGAACATTTTTGAGGATAGCTATAGAGGTATAATCAGTGTGAAAGTGCACATCTGAATTGTACTGATGCAAAACCAGTATATTGCAAGGCTAGGCTGGTTCCTTACGCTCTTAAAACCCAGGTTGAAGAGGAACTAAAGAAGCTAGAGAGGAATGGCGTGCTAGTGAAAACTGATCAGAGTGATTGAGCAACCCCGATCGTAGTGGTGCCCAAAGTCAGATAAAACCGTACAACAATGCAGGGACTACAAAGTCACAATTAGCCAGGGAGAGGATGATGAGCAGTGTCCACTACCGCCCCCTCAAGATTTGTATGCAGAGTTTGCAGGATCCAAGCTATTCATGAAGTGGGATTTGTCCCAAGCTTATGAACAGTTCAATGTGGATGGAGAGAGTCAGCAGTATCTCACAAACATACACATGGGGTTATACTCCTACATGAAGCTGCCCTATGGTGTGATGTCTTCTCCAAAAATCTTCAAAGTTACAATGGATAAGATTTTGCAAGGAGTGCCGCATTTCTTGTGTAATCAGGATGATGTGCAACTGCAACAGAGCAAGAGAATCGTCAAGTGTTGGATGAAGTGCTTAAAAAGGCTCAGTGATCATGTGAAGTTGAAAAGGAGCAAGTGTACTTTCAATCAATCTGAGGTAATGACCTTGGCTTGAAAATTAATGAAAAAGGACTTTGGCCATTGAAAGAAAAGATAAATGCTATAGTTAATGCTCCAAAGCATTGGAGCAAGACCAAGGCAGACCTGCAAGGAGACAGAATCCGGCGCGCGGGAGTTCCAGCAGCTTAAAAGAGGCTGCGAAAGGCCTGAGAAAGCGCGAGACCAAGGCGGACTTGCGAGGAGACAGACACTGGCGAGCGGGAGTTCCAGTGGCTTGAAAGAGGCATACTCTCTCACACACTCACAGGGACAGCGTGAGAGTTCCACAACAAACGTTACAGTTCAGAAAGTGACTCGTTGCAAGGGGAGGCAGCTGATTGGTAAGTAGGAACAGGTGGGTATTTCTACCCTTTTTTACTACTTTGAATAGCTGAAGTAAAAGTAAAGGTAGGCATTTTAGATTGTAGTAGGTAGTGTTTGGAGTAGAATAAGGTCCCTCTCGTAATTAGTACTCTAAATTAAAGGGAGTAACTAAGGAGCTTAATCTAAGGCTAAGTCATGGCAGGAGAGCTCAGCCCCATGACTTGCTCCTCCTGCGCTATGTGGGAACTCAGGGACACTTCCAGTGTCCCTGGTGACCATGTGTGCAGGAAGTATGTCCAGATGCAGCTACCAGCTGACCGCATTGCGCAGCTGGAGCTGCGGATGGATTCATTGTGAAGCATCCGTGATGCGGAGGACGTCGTGGGTAGCACGTTTAGCGAGGTGGTCACACCGCAGGTAATGGCTGCAGAGGTAGTAAAGGGATGGGTGACCACCAGGAGGAGTAGTAGGCACAGGCAGGTAGTGCAGGGGTCCCCTGTGGCCATCCCTCTCTCAAACAGATATACTGCTTTGGATACTGTTGGGGGGGAGGGAGATGGACTCCCAGGGGAAAGCAGCAACAGCCAAGTTTGTGGTACCACGGATGGCTCTGCTGCACAGGAAGGGGTGAAAAAGAGTGGGAGAGCCATGGTGATAGGAGATTCAATTGTAAGGGGAACAGACAGGCGTTTCTGTGGCCACAAAGGAGACTCCAGGATGGTATGTTGCCTCCCTGGTGCTAGGGTCAAGGATATCTCGGAGCGGCTGCAGGACATCCTGAAGGGAGAGAGTGAACAATCAGAGGTCGTGGTACACGTTGGTACCAACGACATAGGTAGAAAGAGGGATGAGGTCCTGAAACAAGAATTTAGGGAGCTAGGTAGTAGATTTAAAAGCAGGACCTCAAAGGTTGTAATCTCTGGATTACTCTTGGTGCCACGTGCTAGTGAGTATAGGAATAGGAGGATGGAGCAAATGGATGCGTGGCTGAGGAGGTGGTGCAGGAGGGAGGGCTTTAGTTTCCTGGATCTGGGTCTGTTACTGGCAAAGGTGGGACCTGTACAAGTTGAACGGGTTGCACCTGAACCAGAACAGGACCAACATCCTTGCAGGGAGGTTTGTTCGTGCTGTTGGGGGGTGGGATTTAAACTAATTTGGCAGGGGGATGGGATACAGAGTGGAGTTACAGTAGGAGGTGATGCACCATCAAATTTGAAGAGAAACTGAATCAGTGGAAGGCAGAGCAAATATAGACCTGTCAAGGCATAAGTGAAAAATGCAAGGCTGGATTGCATCTATTTTAATGCAAGGAATCTTACTGGTAAGACAGATGAATTGAGGGCATTGATATTATTGCTATAACAGAGACATGGTTGAGGGAGGGGCAGGACTGGCAGCTCAATATTCCAGGGTATAAAATCTTCAGGCATAACAGGGGAGGGGGTAAAAGAGGAGGTGGCATTGCACTATTGATCAAGGAGTCAATTACTACAGTAAGGAGGGATGATTTTTTTTTTAATAGAGATACAGCACTGAAACAGGCCCTTCGGCCCACCGAGTCTGTGCCGACCAACATCCACCCATTTATAGTAACCCTACAGGAATCCCATATTCACTACCTACACTAGGGGCAATTTACAATGGCCAATTTACCTATCACCTGCAAGTCTTAGGCTGTGGGAGGAAACCGGAGCACCCGACGAAAACCCACGCGGTCACAGGGAGAACTTGCAAACTCCGCACAGGCAGTACCCAGAATTGAACCTGGGTCCCTGGAGCTGTGAGGCTGTGGTGCTAACCACTGCGCCACTGTGCCGCCCCATCTTAGAAGGTTCCTCAAATGAGGCCATATGGTAGAACTTAAAAACAAAAAGAGGGCAATCACTTGGCTGGGAGTGTACTACAGACCTCCAAACAGTCAGGGAGAGATAGAGGAGCAGATATGTAGGCAAATCTGAGAGGTGTAAAAATAATAGGGTAATAATAGTAGGGGATTTCAACTTCCCCAATATCAACCGGGATAGTCTTAGTGCAAAACGCTTAAAGGGGGCGGAATTCTTAAAATGCATACAGGAGAGCTTTTTGAGCCAGTACGTAGAAAGTCCGACAAGAGAAGGGGCGATACTGGACCTAATCCTAGGGAATGAAGCCGGACAAGTGGTAGAAGTGTCAGTGGGGGAGCATTTTGGGGGAGTGACCATAACTCTGTAAGATTTAAGGTAGTTATGGAAAAGGACAAAGATGGACCGGAAATAAAGGTACTGAATTGGGGTAAGGCCAATTTTAAGTTGATAAAACAGGATCTGGCTAAAGTGGACTGGGAGCAGCTACTTTTAGGAAAGTCTACATCAGACCTGTGGGAGTCATTCAAAGAGGAAATAGTGAGAGTTCAGAGCCAACATGTACCCATTAAGGTGAAGGGTAGGACCAACAAGTCCAGGGAACCCTGGATGTCAAGGGATGTAGAGGATTGGATCAGGGGGGAAAAAAGGAGGCTTATGGCAGATTCAGAGCGCTGAAAACAGCGGAGGCACTAGAGGAGTATAGAAAGTGTAGCAGGGTACTTTAAAAAAAAAAGTAATTAGGAGAGCGAAGAGCGGACATGAGTAGACGTTGGCGGGCAAGATAAAGGAAAATCCTAAGGTGTTTTATAAGTATACTAAGGGCAAGAGGGAAAGAGTAGGGCCAATTAGGGACCAAAGTGGCAATCTGTGTGTGGAGCCAGAGGACATAGGTGAAGTTTTAAATTATTACTTTTCATCTGTGTTCACTGTGGAGAAGGACGATGTAGGTGTAGAATTCAGGCAGGGGGATTGTGATATACTTGAACATATTAGCATTGAAAGGGAGGACGTATTAGCTGTTTTAGGGGGCTTAAAAGTGGATAATTCCCCAAGCCAGATGAGATGTATCCCAGGCTGTTATGTGAGGCAAGGAAGGAGATTGCAAGGGCTCTGACACAAATTTTCAAATCCTCTCTGGCCACAGGAGAGGTACCAGAGGATTGGAGGACAGCAAATGTGGTACCATTATTCAAGAAGGGTAGGAGGGATAAACCAGGTAATTCCAGACCGGTGAGTCTAACATCAGTGGTTGGGAAACTATTGGAAAAAGTTCTGAGGGACAGGATTAATCTCCACTTGGAGAGGCAGGGATTAATCAGGGATAGTCAGCATGGCTTTGTCAGGGGGAGATCGTGTCTAACTAACTTGATTGAATTTTTCGAGGCGGTGATGAGATGTGTAGATGAGGGTAAAGCAATTGATGTAGTCTACATCGACTTTAGTAAGGACTTTTGATAAGGTCCCGCATGGGAGATTGGTTAAGAAGGTAAGAGCCCATGGGAGCCAGGGCAATTTGGAAATTTGGATCCAAAATTGGCTTAGTGGCAGGAGGCAGAGGGTAATGGTCAAGGGTTGTTTTTGCGAGTGGAAGCCTGTGACCAATGGTGTAGCACAGGGATCGGTGCTGGGACTCTTACTGTTTGTAGTGTACAGTAATGATTAAGACGTAAATATAGAAGGTATGATCAGTTAGTTCGCAGATGTCACGAAAATTCGTGTCGTAAATAGTGAGGAGGAAAGCCTTAAATTACAGGACAATATAGATGGGCTGGTAAGATGGGCGGAGCTGTGGCAAATGGAATTTAATCCTGAGAAGTGTGAGGTGATGCATTTTGGGAGGACTAACAAGGCAAGGGAATATACAATGGATGGTAGGACCCTAGGAAGTACGGAGGGTCAGAGGGACCTTGGTGTACTTGTCCATAGATCACTGAAGGCAGCAGCACAGGTAGATAAGGTGGTTAGGAAGGCATATGGGATACTTGCCTTTATTAGCCGAGGCACAGAATATAAGAGTAGGGAGGTTATGGTGGAGCTGTATAAAATGCTTTTTAGGCCACAGCTGGAGTACTGTGTACACATCTGGGCACCACACTATAGGAAGGATGTGATTGTACTGGAGAGGGTGCAGAGGAGATTCACCAGGATGTTGCCTGGGCTGGAGTATTTTAGCTATGAAAAGAGACTGAAAAGGCTAGGGTTGTTTTCCTTAGAGCTGAGAAGGCTTAGGGGAGATATGATTGAGGTATACAAAATTATGAGGGGCATTGATAGATTAGGTAGGAAGAAATCTTTTCCCTTAGCGGAGGGGTCAAATACCAGGCGACATAGATTTAAGGTAAGGGGTAGGAGGTTTAGAGGTGGTTTGAGAAAAAAAAATTACACCCCGAAGGGTGGTTGGAATCTGGAACGCACTGCCTGAAGAGGTGATAGAGGCAGGAACCGTCACAACATTTAACAAGTACTTAGATGAGCACTTGAAAAACCATAGCATACAAAGCTACGGGCCAAGTGCTGGAAAATGGGATCAGAATTGTTAGGTGTTTGATGGCCGGCACAGACACGATGGGCCGAAGGGCCTGTTTCTGAGCTGTATAACTCTGACTCTAAAGACAAAACATGTGTCTAAGCAGATCTTTTCTAGGCATGGTCCAGTACCACTCGCAATTTCTGCCTGAGCTTGCAACAGTGTAGCCTCCACTGCATGAGCTGTTGAAGAAAGATGTTGTTATGACCAAGGAGGGAGGAATGCACTGTTAATTCAGTCCCACTTCTCGACAGGTCACAGCATATCAATAAATTTTCCCCAGAAACCGAAACAGCCAATTAGATACTCTATTTGTCTGCAGAATAAAGCGCACCAACCAGGTTTTTTTAATCAACCACAAAATTAACCGTTTATTATAACAGTGACTCCTGACTATGCATTCGGTACCCCAACGTCATCAGAGCGCTCCCAGCTGTGCACATGCACAGAACAGTCTCTTGCTGCCAGTAAGCTGCTGCGCATGCGCAGCCTACGTTCTTGCCAGGACTAATTCGCGCATGTGCGTGAAAACGTCATTGTGTACTAGAACATCATCCTGCTTCTGGGGAGACCAAGCGCAGACTGGGTGACCGCTTTGCGGAACATCTCCGCTCAGTCCGCAAGCAGGACCCTGAGCTTCCGGTTGCTTGCCATTTCAACACTCCCCCCTGCTCTCATGCTCACATCTCTGTCCTGGGATTGCTGCAGTGTTCCAGTGAACCTCAACGCAAGCTCGAGGAACAGCATCTCATCTACCGATTAGGCACACTACAGCCTGCCGGACTGAACATTGAGTTCAATAATTTCAGAGCATGACAGCCCCCCATTATACTTTCATTTTTAGTTATTTTTTCTTCCTTTTTTTTACATTCTTTTTTACATTTTTACAATCTTTTTTTTGCATTTATTTCATTTCATCTTAGTTTGTTCAGTTTGCTTACACACTGTTTTTTTCAGGTTTGCACTTGCTGCTGTTCAATATTCAGTTTATTAACACCTAATCTGTACTAATGCTTTGTCTTTCAACACACCATTAACATATTGTTTGCCTTTGCTCCGTGACCTTTTGGTCAGCTATGTGGCCTGGTCCAATCTAGACCTCCTTTGTTATCTCTTGCCCCATCCCCACCTCACTTGCTTATAACCTGTGACTTTTCTAATATTTGTCAGTTCCGATGAAGGGTCACTGACCCGAAACGTTAACTCTGCTTCTCTTTTCACAGATGCTGCCAGACCTGCTGAGTTGTTCCAGCATTTCTTGTTTTTAATCCTGCTTCTCTTCCCTGGTGCTGCCTCCCGTGCCCGTCTGCTTGCCGCTTGCTCCCGGTCTCACTGCTGCCTTCCCTCAGCCACACGTTCCTTACTTCAACTATTCCCTGCTCACCGCCCCCAACCTCCACCCCCCCACCGTTGGCCACTTACTCCATCCTCACCGCTTCATTTCCATACCCCCCCTCTTCTCTTTTCCCCCTCCCCGCTCCCTCCTACATCCCCCTCTCCCCCAATCTCTCACTCGCAGTCCCCTTCCCCTCCCCTGGCTATCCCTATTTTGCCAATCACTCTCTAGAGAACCTAGTGGTTGCGTTGTCAGCAAACGCAGCCTTATTATTAAACCACGACTTAACCTAAATATATGAATTGAGATATTAAAGCTCCTTATTTTTTCCTAGCTCTCATGCACACGCACATACATCCAAAAAACAGTTAACAAGGCAAAAAAAGATATTGTGGTTTACAGCTGTTTCATAGGAATAAAAGGAATAAAAACAACTTAGACTGCCATGATCTGGAAGGAAGTTCTTTGGTTTGTCCAGGTGTCCCAAAATCGAATAGTTGGATGCCACTCGAAGTCTTTCCAAGCAAGGTTGATGAACAGTCTGTGATGGGTAGGTGTTCAGAGAAGGCTTCACATAGGTCTTCTATCGGGGGTAGAGCAATAGTTGTCAGTCCTCTCATTCGATGCAAAAGTCCTTTTTTAAAGATGCAAGATTTCTGCAAATTCAGGGTTTCTTTGAAATGCAGGAGGCAACAGTACCACTTCATACAAGCTTTTGCTTTTCAAGAGCAAAGATTCTTTATGGAGAGGTAATACTTTTCTGGTGGTTCTTCTAATCTCCAGGCAGGTCAAAATCAAATTCCAATTGCTTGCTTTAGTCCAAACCCACTGGCTTTTAAACAGTTCAAAAATGAAACCAAAATCTTCCAGAAACATGTCACGTGCCAAGTCATAAATTTTCTCGTCGCAAAAAGGGTAGCTCTAAGGTCAAACCCCCTGCTGGTTTCCTTGAAATTACATGGTTTCCAGTATTTGTTTACTGGTCAAAACCAGGAACCTCTCGTTGACCCTGCCTTTCTTCCAAAAGCATCCATAACGTTCAGGTATCTCCAGATGTCTCAATGTCCACTGAAATCCTTTTCAGTTATTAAAAACATAGAATCCCAGGTTTTAATACAAACATGGAGATCCTCATAACAATGTGAATTGGGAAAGGTCTAAAACACAACAAATTGCTTACGATGCATGTAAGAGAAGCTTGACCAGTAATGCACAACTCGTCCATTATGACAAATACTGACAATGGCAGCATCAAGGATGCAGCAGTGGGCTTTACTTCTCTCACAATATGACTACAACTTTGAATATTGTAGTTCAAAGGAGAATGCTATAGCTGAAGCATTGTCGTGTTTTTCGCATGAAGACTCAAAAGTAGGCTGTGAAGGCGCAGTAGGAGTTGTGGATAAGGACTTTCCACTCACTGCAACTGAAATTGCAGCTAAAACTCACAGACCTAGTTTTAAAGAGTCTACAAACATTGAAAGATTGGACAGAGTTTGACTCATGTACAGGTGAGGAACTGAAACCATTCCGCAATCAACGTAACAAGTTGTCATGTGAAGAAGGATGCATTAAGTGGGGTCACAGAGGGGTAGTACCTAGTTCTTTAAAAGACAAGATTCTGGCAGAACTGCACACTGAACACATGGGTATAGTTAGCATAAAATCCATAGCTAGAAGTTTTGGTTATTGGTCTGGCCTACACAGTGATCTAGAATCACTGATTAGCAAATGTACCATTTGTCAAAACCGCAGGAATAAGCTGCCACAAACTCCTTTACAACCATGGTCATGGTTGATTCGTCTATTTCAAAGGGTGCATGTAGACGTTTGCAAAAAGGAAAGTGACAATTTCTTGGTGCTTGTGACAGTCACTCTAAGTGGGTCATAGTAAAGGATGTGGGTCAAAACACAAATGCTGAAAGGACAATAGACGAGTTACAGTCCATTTTTGCTCGTCATGGTTTACCGAAGGAGCTTGTCTCAGAGGGCAGCCCTCAATTTTGTGCTGCTATTTCAGAATTTCATAAAGCAAAATGTATCAAACATACTCTCCTCCTCCATATCATCCAGCATCAAATGGAGCAGCAGAAAGATCTGAGGGAATAGTCAAGGAAGCACACAACAAGCAAGTGCTGCATGGAGTTCAAGTTTCAACATGAAACAAAAAGAGATTAACTAACTTTTTGCTGAAGTGTAGAACAGCTCCACACTCAACTACAGGGTATACACCTGCTGAGCTCTTAATGAAGCTAAGGTTAAAAACACATTTGAATTTGGTTCTACCAAACTTGACTACTAAAATTGAATGAAAACATTTCAGTCAGAAATGTTAGTATGACACAAACAAAAGAGAAAGTAGTTTCAAGAGAATTAGTGTTCTGAGCTCCCCTCATGAGTGACACAAGTGGGATGTGGAAAATGTCGTAGAAGTTTATGGTACCAAGAGATACTTGGTTGAAATTTTTGGAAAAGTGAGAAGTGTTTATGTTGGTCACGTGATCCCAGCGAGGGATGAACCAAAACTTGAGCATGATCTACTTGATAGCGAGCTTGGCCAGAGTGCGAACCAGTTCAGACTTCAGTGTCTGATGTACTAGTATCAGAAAAAGAAACAGGAGCTGTAAGTCCTGAACTGAAACCGGACAGTCCAAAACCTGACTCTAGACCAAAACCTGTGAAAAGATCAGGAAGACTTCATAAACTGGTTATTGGACTTGATTTATAGATATCATTTAAATAAAAAAATCAGTGTACATATTCTCAAAGATGTGTGTTTGCAGTTGTACAATTAGTATACCTATAAATAGTTTATTTAAAAAGCATATATTTTGTTTATACTGCTTCCCTCTTTTTAATGCCGTCCTATGTTATGAGCATGCCCAGTGTGTCATTAAAAATGTGATCAAGCTATCTTGGTGTCTGTCTTTACAAGTTCCTCCTGATATATAACAGGCTTCATTCACTTACTTTACCAGTAGAAAATTCTGTGACAGTATTAAAACTTCTCTCAGTAAGTTTCAGGCTCCAAGGCATAAATATCTATTTACAAAATTTAATTAGAATTTGATGTTACTGTTTAGAAATTAACCAGCGAAGTAATATCAAAAGTGACAGCAAACAAAATTGCTTCTGCCATGATTTTATATTAAATATGGTTGTAGACCGCCTATTTCCACCTCCGTAACATCCGCCCCTGCCTCAGTTCAACTGGTGCTGAAACCCTCACCCATGCCACTGTTACCTCTAGATGTGACTATCCCAATGTTCTCCTGGCCAGCCTCCTATCTTCCACCCTCCATAAACCTGAACTTACCCAACACTCTGCTATCCTAACTCACACAAAGTCCTGTTCACCCATCATCCCTATCCAATGTGTTCCCTGGCCCATATTGGCCCCCAGTCATGCAACACTTTGATTCTAACTCTCAACCTCATTTTTAGATCCCTCCATGACCTCACCACCGCACCCAGCCCCTGCCCCACATCTCTGTAACCTCCTGCAGTCCTACAATCCTCTGAGATCTCTGTGCTCCTCCAGTTCTGGCAGGTTGCATATCCCCGATTTTAATTGCTCCACCATTGGCGACCTTGTTTTCAGCTGCCAAGGCCCTAGACCCTGGCATTCCCTCCCTAAGTCGCTCCACCTCTCTACCTCTCTCTGCTCCTTTAAGATGCTCCCTAAACCCTACCTTTTTGACAAAGCTTTCGGTCACCTGTCCTAATATCTCCTATGTGGCTTGGTGTCAAATTTTGTTTGATAACCCTCCTGTGAAGTACCTTGAGACACTTTTTCTACGTTAAAAGCTCTACATAAATTCAAGTTATTGTTGGACATGCCAAATCTTCAAGGAAACATTTATATGAATTTCCTGTTCTTGAGACTTTCTAAAATGATACTTAATATATACAAAATGGCAAGGAAGCTTGCTAGCACTATACGGCACATGAACTCTCTGCCATGGAGTGGTCTGATACTGGTGAGTATTCACATTTTGCTACACAGAAGGCTCAGTGTCATCTGTGTCATGCATGAGGCTCCATGCAGAGACCAGGTGCTTCCCTTCAGGGAGAAAGGGAAAAATCAGAGTGAGTTACTCCTAGATGGCTGTACTGCATCTTCGAGTGACCAGCAGGGACCTGGGAGTAAAACATCCTTCTATCTTGTAGTCTGTGGAGAGCCAAGAAAGAGGAAAGAAACAAAAATACTCAAATACAGGGAACTGATAGCATAAGAATCCCTGCAGTTTGGATCTGGGTACTGCCAATTTTTTGAGGATATGACAGAAGCAAAAACATCATGATGTGAAGTGAACATCAGTTATTTCCCCACATATTTCTGTATTCTAAGAAAAGTACAGAAAATGTTTGAGGGATATTATTCAGAAGAAATATGTTTTGAGAGCTGCAACGGGTATGAAATACTAGAAGGATTAATTTATCTGGAAGACCTAGTCCTGTACAGCAACACATTACTACCATGCCAAAGTATCAAACAAAGCACAAATCCAATGTGGTAGCCTCTGCGACTACAAAATGGACATTAGAGAGTTTAATACTTACAACATCTTTTAACTGTTTTGCTACAAGCAAGAAGAACCTCAGACTTGAACTGTTACTGCCTTGTTCAGACATCCCTACAGCACATTAAGTGTCGCACAATTTCCTGTCAGAGCAAACACTTGTATACCAGCAGGTGGCTACAAACATCAGTTTATCCAGAATGAAAAGCTGAAGCTTCAGTACAAATATGGAGAAAGAGGAGGTTCGGTGACTACAAAAACACCACAGAAGTAGCAGCAAGAGGGTTTACTTTATGGGGATGATGATCCGAGAGGAGAGCCTGCAGGATTGAGCTGAAATGGATCACTGATTGTAATTTCGTTACAAATTGCACTGCAGTTACATGCTCAGGAACAAGAAAGTCTGATGAACTTCTTACATCTGGTACAACAAAATGTCTCAATATCTCATGCAAATGATGTGCTGATGTATTTTGATATGATTTACATTATTGTGTAATACATGATTTTCCTTTTGCCTGAGCATGGAAGTCAGCTACAATGGTCCTTACAGCTGCCTTGCTTGAGATCAGCTAACTTTATTCTTTCATGGAATGTTGCCCATCCCTAATTGCCCTTGACAACTGAGTGGCTTGCTGGGCCATTGCAGAAGGTGGTTAAGAGTAAAGCACATTGCTGTGGGTCTGGAGTCGTATGTAGGCCAGACCAGGTAAGGATGGCACATTTCCTTCCCTAAAGATGAGTTTTTATGACAATCGATGGTAGTTTCATGGCACCATTACTTAGACTAGCTTCAAATTCCTGATGTTTTATTAATTAATTGAATTTATTAATTAAGTTTAAATTCCACCATCTGCTGACGGACTTGAATCTGTGTCCCCAAGAAATTAGCCTGAGCCTCTGGATTACCAGACCAGCGATATTACCACCGTGATATTATCTCTTCACACACCAAGACTGTTGCTGGGACATTGTTTTACTGGCGCAGTTAGATGTAACTCACTAGTTAGCAATAAATCCAATAAGGAATTCAGGAGAATATTGTTTACCCGGAGAGTATTAGAATGTGGAACTTGCTACCACATAGAGCAGATGTGGCAAATAGTATATAGACACATTTAAAGGGAATCTAGCTAACTACATGAGGGAGAAAGGAATAGAATGGTTCACCCATAGCATTAGATGAAGTAGGGTGGGAGGAGGCTCGTGTGGAGCAATGACACTGGTACAGACCAGTTGGGCCAAATGGCCTGTTTCTGTGCTGTAAATTCTACGTAATTTTATGAGTGCACATTTTCTGTCTATTATTGGGACAAGTAAATACATCCTGTGATGACTAGGAGCCCCAACTAAAACAAATCATTCCACCCTCTCAGGGAATGTATCAGTTTCAGTATGCATCAAGTACAGTCTAGCAAAGAGGAAGATAGCTCATTCAACACTTGCATATTTTAAGATGAGGAGGGGGTAATTTTTTTCCAAGTGAGTGGCTGACCAGAATAGTTAAACATAGAATAAATGTCCTTTCCCACAAACTTGAGGCAATAAGCATGTTCAACTCCGAACTACAGGCAGAACTTGTCAGGACATTACATAACAAGCAGGCAGCAGTCAATTCTTATGAGGCCACTGGGAAATTCAGTGGAAAATTGAAAATCAAGCAGGCAGTTCACAATTCTGTTTGTAATCAGTAGTCTCACCAATTCCTCACCTTGACTGTTCGTTAAATCGTCAATCGACCTCTTGAATAACAGTGAATATGTCTGGGGCACTGGGTTCTGAAACATTAAACAGTCTGTTCCAGTTTATTTAGAGGGACATCATTTGGTGACTTCATCCCTAATTAATTTAAGTTTGCACTTTGGATGCAGTGTGACATTGAATGACAGCATAATCCAGTCAAATGGAGCAGGAAACTTAATAGGAAAAAGTGCAGCAAACTATACTGATATATACTTTAAAACTATAATTCTGAGATTCTGAAAAGCTACGAACGATTTTGAGTTGGTTCTAAAGACCATCAGCTCATACATTGCCATCTTAACTAGATTTCAATACACACTTATTCAACAGGGTGTTAAATAAAATGAAAGCTGTTAACAGTGTTAGGAACACATCCATCTGTTATGGAAATGTGTAGGAGTTTGCATTCAGTTTATTGAAGTGTTTGAAATATCTCTAGACTGTCTGTAAAAACAGAAAATCAATATCTTTCAGTATGTTTACATCACAGTGCTGCTACTCTCCACATTCCCAAACTTGCTGGCACTGTTTTTATTCGTTCCTGGGATGTGGGTGTTGCTGACTAGGCCAGCATTTATTGCCCATCACTGATTGCCCTTGAGAAGGTGGTGATGAGCTGCCTTCTTGAACTACTGCAGTCCATGTGGGGTAAGTACACCTTCAGGGAGTTCCAGGATGTTGACCCAGAGGATGGTGTGTTGCTTGGAGACAACTTGCAGGTGGTAGTGTTCCCATGCATCTCCTGCCCTTGTCCTTCAAGGTGGTAGAGGTCACGTGTTTGGAAGGGGCTGTCTAAGGAGCCTTGGTGCATTGCTGCAGTGCATCTTGTAGATGATACACACTGCTGCCACTGTGCGTCAGTCGTGGAGGGAGTGAATGTTTGTGGATGGGATCTCAATCAAGCGGGCTGCTTTGTCCTGGATGGTGTCGAGCTTCTTGAGTGTTGTTGGAGCTGCACCCATCCAGGCAAGTGGAGAGTATTCCATCACACTCCTGACTTGTGCCTTGTAGATGGTGGACAGGCTTTGGGGAGTCAGAAGGTGAGTTACTCACCGCAGGATTCCTAGCCTCTGACCGGTTCTTGGAGCCACGTTGTTTATATGGCTACTCCAGTTCACCTTCTCGTCAATGGTAATCCCTAGGATATTGATAGTGGGGGATTCAGCAATCATAATGCCATTGTCAAGGGGAGATGGTTAGATTCTCTCTTGTTGGAGACGGTCATTGCCTGACAGTTCTGTGGCATGATTGTTACTTGCCACTTATCAGCCCAAGCCTGGATATCTGAGGAGTTGCAAATGGTGCTGAACATTGTGCAATCATCAGCAAACATCCCCACTTTTGAACTTATGTTTGAAGGAAGGTCATTGATGAAGCAGCTAAAGATGTTGGGCCAAGGACAGCACCCTGAAGAACTCCTGCAATGATGTCCTGCAGCTGAGATGATTGACCTCCAACAACCACAACCATCTTCCTTTGTGCTAGGTATGACTCAAACCAGCGCAGAGTCTTCCCCCTGATTCCATTGACTCCAGTTTTGCTAGGGGTCCTTGTTGCCATACTCTGTCAAATGCTGCCTTGATGTCAAGGGCAGTCACTCTCACCTCATCTCTTGAGTTCAGCTCTTTTGTCCGCATTTGAACCAAGACTGTAATGAGGTCTAGAGCTGAGTGGCCCTGGCAGAACCCAAACTGAGCATCAGTGAGCAGGTTATTGCTAAGCAAGTGCCGCTTGATAGCACTGTCGATGACACCTTCCATCACCTTACTGATTGAGAGTAGACTGACAGGGCGATAATTGGCCAGGTTGGACTTGTCCTGCTTTTAGTGAACAGGACATACCTGGGCAATTTTCCACATTGCCAGATAGATGCCAGTGTTGTAGCTGTACTGGAACAGCTTTGATAGGGGCGTGGCAAGTTCTGGAGCACAAGTCTTCAGTACTATTGCCGGAAATGTTGTCAGGGCCCATAGTCTTTGAAGTATCCAGTGCTTTCAGTTGTTTCTTGATATCACGTGAAGTAAATCGAACTGCCTGTAGACTGGCATCTGTAACGCTGGGGACTTCAGCAGGAGGCTCAGATGGATCGTCAACTCGGCACTTTTGGCTGAAGATTGCTGCAAATGCTTCAGCCTTGTCTCTTTCACTGATGGGCTGGGCTCCCCTGTCATTGAGGATCTGTGGAGGCTACCTCCTCCAGTTAGTTGTTTAATTGTCCACCACCATTCATGATTGGATGGGCAGGACTGCAGTAATGGTAATGGTAGAATGGGGGATATGCCAGGCCATGAGGTTACTGATTGTGGTTGAGTACAATTCTGCTGCTGCTGATGGCCCACAGCGCCTCATGGATGCATGTTTTTGCATTGCTAGATCTGTTCGATATCGATCCCATTTAGCACAGTGGTAGTGCCACAACATGAAGGAGAGTATCCTCAATGTGAAGGCGGGACGTCATCTCCACAAGGATTGCACGGTGGTCACTCCTACCAATACTGTCATGGACAGATGCATCTGCAACAGGCAGATTGGTGAGGACGAGGTCAAGTATATTTTTCCCACTTGTTGGTTCCCTCACCACCTGCTGCAGACCCAGACCAGCAACTATGTCCTTTAGGACTCGACCAGCTCGGTCAGTAGTGGTGCTACTGAGCCACTCGGTGATGGACATTGAAGTCTCCCACCCAGAGTACATTCTGCACCCTTGCCACCGTCAGTGCTTCCTTCAAGTGGTGTTCAACTTGGAGGAGTACTGACTCATCAGCTGAGTGGGGGGGGAGGGGGGGGGGTTGCAGTAGGTGGTAATCAGCAGGAGGTTTCCTTGCCCATGTTTGACCTGATGCCATGAGACTTCATGGGGTCTGGAGTCAATGTTGAGGACTCCCAGGGCAACCGCCTCCCGATGTATACCGCTATGCCGCCACCTCTGCTGGGTCTGTCCTGCCGGTGGGACAGGACATACCCAGGGATGGCGGTGTCTGGGACATTGTCTGTAAGGTATGATTCGGTGAGTATGATTGTGTCAGGCTGTTGCTTAACTAGTCTGTGGGACAGCTCTCCCAACTTTGGCACAAGCCCCCAGATGTTAGTAGGGAGGACTTTGCAGGGTCGACAGGGCTGGATTTGCCGTTGTCGTTTCCAGTGCCTAGGCTGATGCCGGGTGGTCCGTCCGGTTTCATTCCTTAGTGACTCCGTAGTGGTTAGATACAACTGAGTGGCTTGCTAGGCCATTTCAGAGGGTATGTAAGAGTCAACCATATTGCTGTGGGTCTGGAGTCACATGTGGGACAGCAGATTTCCTTCCCTAAAGGACATTAGTGAACCAGATGGTTTTTTACAACAATTGACTAGCTTTTTAATTCCAAAATTTTATTAATTGAATTCAAATTCCACCTTCTGCTGTGGTGGGATTCATACCCATGTCCCCAGAGCAATACCCTGGTTACCAGTCCAGTGACAATACCACTATGCCACCGCCTCCCCTAGTTGTATGGTATACAAGATGAGTTTCCTTGGTGCCATTTCCCCCAGTGGCAGTTTAGAGACAGAGACCATCAAATCTGATTTCTGGGTTGCTGATAAGTTGAACTACTCAACCTGTCCATACTGGCCAACAGTATGCCCTATCCCAATCAATGCCAGAAAATATGCAGAGACAGATGAAACTAATGAATCACAGAGATTACAGATTTCATACAGTGAGCTCCACTGCATTATCTTCCTTTAGTTGAGTTTGAATAGACGGAGAAATTTAAACACACCGTTCTTTCCTATATTCTGATTAACATCTGTCCTATTAAACATGTAACTTGCTCACAGTTTAACTATAATTTAATTAATTATAAAGGTCTACAGATAAAACACCAAAATATATGGTTATCAGTTATTATAAACTCATTATGGTCTGGTAAAGAGACCACTTCCATCAAGTCAAAATATGCAAGTTAGCTTAGTTGTAACCTCTACAAAATCACTTCATGACCTAAATGCCCAAGCAATTTGGGTTTTGGCATATATCCTTATTTTCCTAGATCCAGTGTTGTTTTGAATATCTACATCACTATTGCTGGAGCCCCATTTCTGGTGTTATACTGAAACAACCCACATTTGTGAGATTTCAACTTTGCTGATTCGTTCTAGGGCATTAGGTTCATCTGTTGGTAGCAACAGCCCAAGTATCTCAACAGGAGGACTTTTATCCTAGAAACACAAATTAGATGTACAGGGCAACATTTGTTTCTGATTGTATGATATTTCATCATTGGTTCTGACGCTGTGAGATCTCAATGCATCTGCCTTCTCGCCAAGGCTTCCGCAAACAATTTGCATGGACATTCATCATGCTAATTTTCTTCAAAGGCTTCAGAGGTTTTGCTGCTCAATCAATAGGTAGGAATTATAACTTCCAGATGGAAAAACAGCCTAGAAAAGGGCTAGCCCATCTAGGCAGTGGGAGGCTTAGCAATTGCCATGCTCATTAACATACCGCTGACCAATTTCCCACCCAAAATTGGAGGGGGGGTGGGTTGCTGTCAGGAAGCTGCAGGAAAAAAGGCCCAAGTTTATTTCTATCTCTACCAAAAGTGTCACTTTAAAGTAATATATATACAATTCTATAATCAATACAGAGCTTTTATTATTCTACATCAAATCTGAAGCAAGTATTTGCCATGGTCTGTCTGCAATTTCTTGTAACATTATTGAGTCTTCTGTTTGTGATTTCTGGTTTTCCTAACACGTTATGCCTGATTGTACAACCTCCTGAATGGTTCTGGACACACCTAGACTGCAGACTACTGTACTGATCCTGAATTTGCATTAAGGGTATCTTCAACTGTGAGCATTGGGTAGTATTCCCTAATGATAGCTTTGTTTAAGTCTTTGGGGTTAAGGCATATAAAATATGATTGGAGATTTCCTCATCATAAAATTAATCTATGGTGTTGGGCTTTATTACCTTTTTATGTCCACTTTCTCCATATATACCTTTCTTATCTTACCACATAATGCTCAGTTAATGTCCTGGGTGAATGGATAACTGGTGGTATTTCTGGAATTAGCTTCATTTTATAGTTGAATGCAACCAAAACCATCAGTCATATGCTATAGAAATATCTGAATGTAATCAGGCCGGGTTTGAAATAAGATGGTCTTGCCAAGAGTCACTGTAATGTCACAGTTCACTATGTGGCATTTCAAATCATATATTTATCCCAGTGGTTTCTTCCTTCAGGCCTTACTATATGTTTGGTGAAGTTTAGTAGGCAATGGTGCAAAAACTTCAGTGAGAGCGAGAACATATAGGCGGAGAAATTCAACTTAAAAACGGTCTTAGACCTCTAAATTGTACATCGTGATCTGCTGTGTTCGAACTGCTCCTGGAACCATATTGTCTCAGGTAACTTTTTGTTGTCAAGGTCATCTACCTGAAACAGGCATTAGGCCCCTTTGTTATGGCACAGGCTAGAGGAGTGCGCTGTCTTTCTCTAGATCCACTTCTCCACGGGTCACAACATATATTTAAATGTTTACCCTATTACCAATACGGCCAATTATATACTCTGTTTTTATTTCAGAATAAAATCCACCAACCAGGTTTGTTTAATGAACAACACAACAACAAAATTATCAATTATAAAACATGACTTATTCAGTACAGATGCAAAGCATTAACACGCAGATTGAAATAGGAAATTTCCCTTTTAACTTAACCCAACACACACAGACACAGGTTAAAGAAAAAATAAAAAAGGTTTTCTCTGCAGAGATCTCTTTACAAAGAAGACAAAAAAAATTGGCCAAATACTTGTTAATTCTTGAAGGAAAAGGAGAAGATGTGGAATGATATCAGTTGTCCCTTTATTCTGGAGTCCCAAATACGCGTAGACGGCTTTCACTGGGATCTTTTTGGAGCAGTTCTGTTCAGGCAACATTGAGGATTAATCTGGCAGGCTTTTGAGGAGAAATGCGTCATCAGGGGTTTCAGCTATCACTGGATTCTCAGAGTTTCTCAGCGAGGTGGAGAAAGGATGAACTGGTCTCTCTTAGCAGGCTGACCTCCAACTGGCACAAAACAATCCAAAACTAAACCAACTCTTGACCACCATAAATCTTGGCATGCCACTTCTCTGCACAGTGGTGCAGTGGTTAGCACCGCAGCCTCACAGCTCTAGGGACCCGGGTTCGATTCCGGGTACTGCCTGTGTGGAGTTTGCAAGTTCTCCCTGTGTCTGCGTGGGTTTTCTCCGGGTGCTCCGGTTTCCTCCCACAAGCCAAAAGACTTGCAGGTTGATAGGTAAATTGGCCATTATAAATTGTCACTAGTATAGGTAGGTGGTAGGGAAATATAGAGACAGGTGGGGATGTTTGGTAGGAATATGGGATTAGTGTAGGGTTAGTATAAATGGGTGGTTGATGGTCGGCACAGACTCGGTGGGCCGAAGGGCCTGTTTCAGTGCTGTATCTCTAATCTAATCTAATCTAATCTAAAACAACTCCCCCAGTCACCAATGTTCTTGCTGTTTACTTAGCTGAAGACAAGTGAATTCCAGTAACTGTGTTGGAAACCAATCCCAAAGTGCTACCAGTGACCTTTTTTTAAAAAAAAGACAAAGTCCAACAGCCCCTCAGATGTCCTTAGACTTTTACACAAAAGTCCTCAAAAAATATTAAAACATGGAAACACCTTCACAACCCCTTGAACATGCAAAATGGAATCCTACAACAGTTATTGTACTACACTGGTACTATACTGTACTTGTCAATATTAAATGAGGATAATAAATTTTGGGTCAAGGTAACAGGGGTTTATTTACACGGGTCTTATCCCTACAGCATCTACAATAACACTGAACAACATGAGGTTCAGATTTGTGACATTACATCCTGTGATGATGCTCAAGTTCTATATACATAATCTACCCAGCCAACAGCTTATATATATTATACTACATCTCCCCTCAAGTTTCTGACTTCATCATCAGGTCTGTAATGCTCTGGGGTTCTTATAACTCTGCCATAACATGTTCTTCTTTCACTTGTTTGGGGTATTGGGTCTTTCAGTGGTTCTTTCTCACTTTCCTGTGGGTAAGTGGAACTACTGGATGACTCAGGTTCTCTGCTTTCACTGTCTTCTCAGTGATCTGTTGTTTATCAGCTCTCTCTTGTAGCTGATTCTCTTTGATTTTTTTCCCCCATTTGTTTTTTTCTGTGATGTCAGTACCAATAATCTTTTTCTCCTTATCCATCCCTTGTCCATTTGGATTATGTAGGATCGAGGATATGGAGATTTCTCCACTTCCCCATATCAAGCCTGATCTTTAATCCAGACCAAATCTCCTGGTTGTAGATCTATTTGGTTTTTTCTTTGCTCTGTAGTGTCTATCATGATTCTCCATTTGGATTGACCTCTTTCTCCTCACTCACCCATACCCTTTCCTGGTCTTCTGTACTGATTCATGGCTGAAGGGTTCTTGGGAGTGTGGGTAAGTTGTGTCCTCAATCTCCTACCCATTAGCATCACACATGGGGCCATGTTCTGGAGTGGTGTTGATCGATAGTTTAATCATGTCAGTTCAAAATCCTCATTCTTTTCCCATGGTTCAAACGCCTCTCTCTGCTTCTCCATTGCCCTGGGGATACCTCAGTGCACTTGTAACATGGGCAAACCTGTATGTTTCTGCAAAATCTTTGAAGGCTTCATTCACGAATTGTGGACCATTATCGGAAATCACTAGGTCCGGAATGCCATGTGTGGCGAAAATTTCTTTCAGTGATTTGATTACGGCTTCAGAACACTGGCCACATATTGGTTTGACTTCAACCCATTTGGAGTAATAGTCAACGACAATAAGGAAAATCTTTCCTTTATGTTCAAACAGGTCCATTCCCTGGTGCTCCCATGATCTGGATGGAAACGAAGATGACATCTTTGGCTCTCTACAGTCCTGTCTGGTAGTAGCACATGTGATACACCTGGAAATCATGTCTTTGATCTCCTTGGAAACACCCAGTCACCATACCGAGTTTCTCATGCTTTCTGTACACTTGGCGATTCCTAAATGCCCTTGGTATAGTTTCTCTAGGATGTATAACATTAAAGCCCTTGGAATAACTAGTCTTTCATCGTAGACTAGTAAGCGACCACAATAGAAAGATGGCTTCATTAGGCATATATCCTGACCAACCTTCTTGGAAAAATTGTCTTACTTTCTTGCAGACTTCATTCTCTTTCTGTAGGTTTCTAATTTGGCGTAATCTTTGAGCAGTTGCCGGAAAATCTTCAATAATAGCTAAAGCAAAGCCTTCACTTCCTCCAGGAATGAGACATTTCCCACTTCAGGAAGAGCAACTGATGCTCTCGATAACACAGCTGTCACCTGATGTTTTTCTGGGACATATTCAGTTGTTGTGTCATATCTCATTAGTCGTAGTCAAAATCTCTGTCCCCTTGGGAGTAATTTTGCAAACTCATTTGAATTAAGCAACATCACTAGTGGCTTATGGTCAGTTTTGATCTTGACCTTGAGGTCTAGTACGTAGTCTGAAGATTTTTTGCATGCCCATGTTGCTGCTAATGCTTCCTTTTCAATCACTGCATACCTTTGTTCTGTCTCTTACAACGAACGAGAGGGAAAGTACACAGGCCTGCGTCATCCATCTTTGTGAATCCAGAACAGGACAGCACCTAATCCTGTTGACGATGTGTCTGCTGCAATAATAGTCACTAGCTCTGGATCAAAATGTGCCAATACTTCTAGTGAAGTTAATATTTCATTTGCAGATGTCGTAAAGACTTGTTAACAGTGGCTAAATTTGGTAGGAATTTCCCTACCTGGTTAACCATACCCATGAATCGCTGTAAATCTGTTATGTTCTTTGGTTCTGGGAAATCCTTTATTGCCTTAGTCTTCTGTGGATCTATCTTGCTGCCAGATCCATCAATTCTGCGGCCAAAGAACCTCACTGTGGACTGTGAGAATACACACCTCATTTAATGAGAAACCAGTCTCTAGTAATCTGTGTAATACAGCTCTTACCCTTGTGTCGTGTGCTTCTTGGTTTGCTCCATGAATCAGAACATCATCCATGTGGCAGATAATGCCCTCTAAGCCTTCCAGGATTGTTGACATCATCTGCTGGAATATTTCTGGTACCGACGCAATACCGGATGGCAATCTGTTGAAACTGAATCTACCAAAGGGTGTGATAAAGGTAGTTAACAATTTAGACCCTTCTTCTAAAGGCAACTGCCAGAATCCGCTATTTGTGTCTAATTTGATGAATATGGAGCTTTTTCCCAATTTGGCAAGGCTGTCGTCGATTAATGTCATAGGATGAATCTCTCTCTATAGCTTTATTGAGTTAGTTAAGGTCCGCACAAATCCTACTAGACGCATTTGGTTTCCTTACTGGAACCATCCCAGAGTGCCACCTAGTGGGTTTCGTTACTGTGGAAATAACTCCTTGGTTTAGCATGGCATCGATTTCCTTCTTTACCTTTTCCAGGAGTGGGTATGTGAATAAACATACCAGTTCTGCCTCTTTGTTGAGAGTAATGTGATACTCTGTTTTTAATTTTCCTGAACCTTCAAATAATTTGGGGAATTTAGCTCTAAAAATCGCTGAGCTGTTTCTCTTGTCCCTTGATCTCTTCCACCCTGCATGACAACTGTAAGGCTAAATAAGCTTTCTTACTGAGTAGCGAACAGGCTTCGTTCTTTACAATATATAAGGTTTCCAGAATTGTTATTCCTGTGTGTTAAGGTTGTTTGCCTTTCTTCTACAACCTTTAATTGAATTCCTCCTGGCCCGTATAATTTCTTGTTGGTTTTCCTAAGCCTTACCTTCCTCAGCCATGGTGTTTTGTCAGATAGGACAGAAACTGTTGCTCCTGTATCTAACTTGAAGTTGGTTTTATTTTTCCCCACTAAAATTTCTGCTTCCCAGCAATCTTCACTTTTCCTTTGCACTTCTCCAAGGAAGGGAGTATTGATCATTTGTTCTCTTTTATTTCATCTTTTTTTTGCTAGTCTGCAGCATTTGTTTCCTGCTGCGACAGACCTGCTGAAAGTGCCCCCTTTCTTGTCCGGAACATTCAGTTTCCCAAGCTGGGCAATTTTCCCACTAGTGCGGCTCCCAGCCACACCTACTGCAATTCAGTGTTGCTGCCTGTAGATGTCTTTCCCGCCTCTCAGGCTTTCTGGCACCATTATTTGTCTTCTCCACAGACTCAACTCATTCTAGAATTTTCGAGGGTGGACTCCCCCCCGCCACCCCCACCCCCATCCTCCATCCCCCCGGACCTCTGCCTGCCTGCTCAACATCAATACTTTTTGCAAAGTCAAATCCTCTTTCAACTGAAGCTCATCTGGCAGCGCTTTGTCTATGGCCCCAACTACTATTGTGTCCTGAATCAGTTCCTCTCGCAAGCTCCCGTAGTCTCAATCCTCAGCTATTTTATATAAATCATTAATGAATGAATTGATACTTGCATCATCTCTTTAGGTGCATTTGTTGAATTTCGCCCTTTCCACAATAACATTCTTTCTGATCTTAAGGCTTTTATTACTTGGTCACATGGGGTTTCCTTTTCATTAATCCATAGGATAGTTAAAATGTCGTCTGCCCTGTCTCCCATGGTGTAAAGTAAAACACTAACCTGTTCCCTGTCTGGTCGTGCCACTAGACCCAACACAGAACGGTACCTGTCAAATCTTCAAATCCATCTCAGCCAGGCCTCGGCCTCGTTGGACCCCGCCACTCACTCTGAGCTCTCCAGTTAGGGTACTGACTTCTCCACGCTACTCTCTGATGTTTTCAATATCTTCTGTCTTTACCCTACAAAAGTCATTTTTGCCGCTGCCACCCTTAAGAAATTTTCAGTTTTCATCTTTATGGGTGCAGGAGAAGCAGGAGTGCATCTCTTGGGCCCACAGAAAACTCTGATCTGCTGCCAGAGATTACAACTCTCATCCCCTAGACCCAACCTGTGTAGGCATGGCCATTTTTAAGCCCTCAAATCACCCCAGGCCAAAGAACATTTTAAATTCAACCACTGTGGCGAGGACACTCTGAATTTGACACATGTGGACTGTCCCTTTAAATCAATTAAAGAAATTCAGGGATAGACTACCAGGCACCAAAAAAACAGGGAGTTCACCAGCCAGTCTTTGAATATTCAAAGACCTGATAAGGGATGCCATTCCCTGGACAAGTCAGTTCAAATAAAATAAAACCGGTTATCAATTAGCACCCACTCGAGACATCTCCAAGCTATCAAGACATGATCAACAAATATCCTCCACTTTTCACCTACTCTCCCCAAACGAGACAGGCAAACTTGTTCAAAAGAACTATTCAACAAGTTATATCTGGCCTGTCTGACACAAACTCACAGGACAATAGCAAGACAATTTTTGGTGTGAACTGGTATAGGGTTTTGGAGCAGATGAGTTTTTTTTTCTTCAAGAGTGTTACAGGAACAGTAAGAAAAGGCAGGCCAGCATCTCCAGCAAGTTGGACAGAGCGAGTGTGGAGAACATCTGCACATCGAGACCACGGAGCTCACATTTGAGTTCAGGACACAGAGGAAAAAAGGGGCATTGAAGTAAGGAGGTAAATCCTCGACCCAAGATAGACTGTGCACTGCAACAACGACAGGCTGCTGCCAGCTGCAAGACATTGGACTCGTATCACCAACGAGACCACACAATACACTGCGTGGGCTAGGGTCCCTCTATCAAACACACCAGACACACACCTTAGGTTACAATGGGTGGGTGGTGTTTTTATGGCCATTGTACAAGTTAGAGTACAAGTGGTTTCACTGTTGGTTTTTAGTTAATTGTTTGATTTATCATATACCCAAGCATTATTTGACATCATTTTCGAATTCCACTTCGCGATATCTCACCGCCTTCTCCAAGAACCCAACAAGTGAGTGTTGGGGGAGGAGAGATTTTCACTGTTAGGACCCTGCACAGGTCAGTCACTTAGACCTGCCAGCTTTCTCAGCCTAACAGCCTATGGACTTTCTGCAACTGGCAAGCTGTAGTGTAGCTTCTGCCTGGCACCTAGAGATTGTTGATGGTATTTAAATGAGGGACAAAACCAAGTTAGACTCAGGCCTGCATGGATCAACACATGGAACTATCACTCCACTAACTTTGTGCTTGTTTTGGGTGCGTCAAATTGCTCAGCAAAAGTTTCAAACTTAATAGGCCAATTGTGAAGTTGCAAACATGGGCATATGCAATTATTTTGTGTTTCTGTGGCGCGACATAGAATACTTTACAGCCAGGAATGACCAGAGCCACGTACCAGAATTGCTCCATTATGCCTCAGGTCTCCATGCCAGTTTGGCACTGTCCCAAACCCCATCCAATCTATCTTTTGCATTTCTCCCAAATACCCTTTGCTTGTCGAACTATGATTACTGTTGGCTCCAATTCTTAGTGAGAGTTGGGGGTTGCTACTGGGAGAAAATGGTCATCTTCACAATCGACTGATCCATGGGTGTAGGGGAGTATTTATCTTAGTTTAATCGTTTAATGTTGACTGACAGGATTGTATTATGTAGGCTTTAAAGAAAATACTTTTATTTTTGTTCTCATCTCATTTTAAAGGCTGTACTTTATTCATTGAAGAATGTACAGAATGTGAACTAGTGGATTTGTGCTTTTGTTTTATAAAATACCCATGAGAATCAGGGTTCCATTGCTCTGAATTGCTGCCTTTTAATCTTTAAACTTCCATTACATTACAAAGATGTGACTGATATTCCAGGATGAAAAAGAAACATTACTCTTGGGCTTTGAGAAAGAAATTGAAGAGGTGAATACATTGGCCAAATAAACACCAATAAAAAGCCAGTAAATTTTACTGAAAGAAGCTAGAGAAAAACCTTGGTAAAATATCTTAGTAGGATCAGAATGAATGTGTTAATGTTGTGATTAATACCAAGCTTCCACTGTGGTGTATCTGAATCAGGCAAAATATAATATAGACAAAATTAGGATTTAAAAAGTTATTCGTAACCTCACACTTATTGCACACACTGTGCAGTATCTTATGATAATCTCCCTAGCAGTAGGCTGTTAGAGGACAAAAGCTTTACTCGGTAAAATTGAAAGTGAAATTAATCCTTAGTGGCTCTTAACCTGCACACAATGGCATCCCATTCACCACTTTCCTCCTGAAAAGAAAGAATAAGAATTAAGGGGAAAGAAGTGTAGAGAAAGACCCAGAGGAGGAGAGACAGAGATAGAAAACAGCAACACAAAGATAGCAGAAGGAAGATACCATATTCTCTGTCTTACCACAGCAGGCTGGCTAATATGTGCGATGTTGTTTCATATTTGTGCATTCATTATATTTAATAAATTTGCTTAATATTGTAAACTAGATCAAAGTCTGATATAATGCTCTGCACATATTGAGAACTAAAGGTTAAGCTTGTGGGATTCTTCCAGTAGCTTAAAAAATTAATAGTTAGGAAAAAAATTAAACTATATTCTCAGTGATTTTAGTCCAAAAATAAGGCATCTGCATCTTCTTTCTTAAGAGTAGAAACAAATGCTGTTCCATTTGTCGTAAAACATTTGGGATGTCTTGAGGACATGTTGGGGTAGAAGTTCATCTCGGACAGTAGCGCAGGACAGGTGATATTGGATCGGCTGCCTGATATTCAGTTCCATTCCTGTTTTGCGCCACTGCTCGAGACAAATTTCTACCCCGTTAAGTCACTGAAAAAGATAAAAGTTCTTCCTTTTATTTAAACACGTTTGCTAATTATATATTTGAAACTTTCCCACTCCATTTAATTTTGCTCCTTTCCTCATTAAAAAAAAGATTTTGCTTTTTAATGGCACCTGTATCACCCATCATTCCCTGGTTAGAGGATGAATGTAAGCCCATTCACTGACCACCAGCAGTGATATCTTCAACTGAATAATAGGAGATGAAGGAGAGTAATCATTCATTAATCTGTCACCACACATCTAAGAAAGTAGCAGCTTCCAAATAGCACTTATTAATGATCGCCTGGCTTGGCATTGATTGTGGAATAAATGAAATGAATTTTTGATAAGCAAGAGGGTGAAAGGTTACTGGGGGTAGGTGAGAATGTGGAATAATCAGTTCAGCCATGATCTTATTGAATGGTGCAGCAGGCTGAAAGGGCCGAGTGACCTACTCCTGCTCCTAATTCGTATGTAATATAGACTTATATCCTATGGCACAGCATAATGGAACTCCAAAATCCAAAACTACTGTGCCCTCTTGATTTTAAAAAAAATTGACTTGGCCTATAATTTTCCTCCCTTCCTGTCACCTCTTCCAGATGTTAGAAACTTATCAACTGGGTAACTTTGTGGATGAAACTTACCATTTTCTAGCACTGGATCTTCTCTCATTTCTCCAAGTATAACCATGGGGCCTGGGGCCTCATTTTCTGGCCAGTATCCTGTGCCTCATAAAATCAATATGTAACATTGAATTGCACCACTGTTTCTCTGATGGATTCCAGCAATGTGCTTCTGTGTTTTTGAGCTGGCTTGATATTGCAATTGTTGTACCTTAGTTTATATAAAACTCATTTATTTTGCTACAGTTAAATTGCATTATATATATTTCAAAGATTTCATGTCTAATAAATCTCTACCATTTCAGAATAATTCTTCATAAAATGCTGAGGCTGACATTTCATCCAGTTGGAAGTGGCATGAACTCTGTTTACTGTCAGCGGAATCATTGTGCAGTGTAACTGTTCACTGGGATTGATTGCTTTGGTATTAGTTTTTATGGGGAAGATTGGCATGGATTTTTTTCTTCTGAAATGTATTAAAGCAACAATGTTGGCTCCAAACTGGTCTGCAGAAAAACCAGAGAGCTGTAATCAGTAGTGTCAAGATGATTTATCCTACAAGGATACATTACTTGATGTCAATGGGAAGCATAGTTAATTCTTTAGAAAATCAAAGGAAGCAGCAAAGGGATATTAATAAGATGGGGGAATTAGCTAAAAAGTGATGGACGGAATTCTATGTCAGTAAGTGTGAAGTGATACATTTGGTTAAAAAAAAACAGCAGTAATTATACTCGGAATGGAAATAGACTCCCTGAAGGAGGAAGGTCTGACTACCTTGGAGGCACAGTCACCTGCATCACAGCATTAGAAAGATCTTATCTGGAGAACACTACCATCCTAGTTGCCAGGGAAACATATAGACAGGTTATTAGTAATATATTCTCAACTGATTAGCAGCACTCCCTGACTACACATCCATCATTTCTTCCCAGTCTTCAGGGCTTCTCCAATCCTCCCATGTGAAAATAATTTGTTTTAGTGTCTCACAAACAACCATGCCATTTCTCAGAAACTTAATAAGCTTACTGCACTGCAGAGCCAATGGAAATATTAACATGAGTTTTGAATACAATGTTTACATTCAATGTAAAACCCCTATTTATCACAATGCCTGGACACATTTTCCTTTAATCTATTGTAGTACGACCTCCAGATACAACCTGGAGGGGCCGTGTCATTAGAGGTTGTTAGCCCCACACTTAAATACGAGCCTTTTCGGATTGCGATGACCTTTGTCTCACCGTAGCTGAGTCCAGGGAAGAGCCCTCTTTGGGCTGTGCCTTATGTGCGACCACTTGGCCAACTCACCTTCCCACCAAACCCCACAACCCCGGCTCCTAGATGCTCTTTGTGAGACACATATGCCCACCTACCAAACTACTCGGGAAAGTTGAACAGCTTTTGAAGAAGCTGACTGCTAATAATAAACAAATAAACAGCTGAAAGACAGTCCTAAATTAAGGTCACTGCTTCATCGATCGAGGCAACAGAATATTGCATTTCAGGATTCTTTGTTTTGTGATCACATTGTACAATTCCCTTTCTTTTTCTGTGAAAACTGAAACCCAGTGGCGTTCCATATAATATACAAAAAGTAGCCACAGTGGGAGTGCAGTAGGACATAAACCCTGTCCAGACTTAACCTGTGGCTGTTTTGAATATCTGCTTAGCTGTATAATACAAAAAAAAAACTGAACTACACAAATAAGTGCAATTTTTGCTGTGGTGAATTTAGACATTTTTAAGAGGTAAGTGAATTCTGTTAGTGCAAATTTTCATTTTCCTCTCAGGTTTCTTGCAGCAGTGTCCAGGAAATTAATGGGCGATTCTGGAGGGTTGGCAACTCTGCCAGTGTAGCTAGCTGACAGTGAACTGGGTGATCTAAACACTTTACTACTTACCTGCTGCTCCTGACGTCAGCTGTTGCAACTTGAGCCAAAATTGGATTTTTAAATACTGCACCCTAATATCCAGTTACACCCAGCACATTACTCCTGTGTTACACAGGAGTTGCACCGATCAATCCTTCAATTAGTTTGCAATATTGAGCTGACCCATGAAAGTCTAGAAGATTCAAGCTCTGCAGATCATTGGTGATGCAACTCATTTCTCATTAGTACAAATTCAGCACACCCCACCATGTATAATGTCAGAGCTGATATATTCTTTAGTGTTATGATGCGGTTTAGTGGCCTTATCAACCTTTAATGTGACAGAATTTAATAAAGATCATGAAAACTCTGGCACTTCACATTGTTATTCCTTCATCACCACTAAAGAGTTCCTCTTTTTCCCAGAAATTCAATGCTTGTCAAAGACACTGGGAGATGATTAAGTCCAATGGAAGTACCTTAAGCACATATCTGCCAACCTCTGGTCACACACTTCGAACAAGCACTTCTGAGCCACCACTTCTGGGCATGCACAATGTTTCAGTGTAACTCACAACTCATCAGTATCAATCTAGCACAAGCCAGTGCAAATTTCAGGGCCCATATATCCTTGGAGTATCACGGGGCTATGGTAAAATGTACAAACATTTGGAGCACCCCATGAATTATGTAAAGAGCTGAAAATGGTGGCTGTTACTTCCTGGTTCATTTTCCCTTTTATTTAGCCCAGGAACACAGAAGCCAATTTTAGTGCCTTTAATATTGTTCCAGCTGAGATTATTTGACTCTGGGGAAAATGGGAGCAGTCACTGAGGCCGGGATATTATTCTGGCGACGGGGAACAATGTCCGGAAAAAGCAATGCCAAGCTCCCTGCATCGCCTCTTCTCTGGAAGGCCTGTCGAATCGTGCCAAATCTTGTGGTCAGCGGCAGGCCTTCCACAGGATCAAAGACCCCATCACTGGAAGTCCCACCCTTGCAAGAGCACCTACCAGAGGCCGAGGAGCGTCGCTGTACCCGAGCCACAAGTAGGGCAGGCTGGAAGGGGTCTCATGGGGTGGGGCCCGTGGGGTCATTAGCAAGAACGGGGGTGGCTCTCAGTGGGCCTCCTTTCCTGATGCCGGGTCCCTCATTCAGGCACTGTGTCTTTTAACGAGGGACCCGCCCCAAAACCACCCCCTCGCAAGTCAGGAGGCAGCCTGCACAATTTTCCTGGCATGCTTCCCATGTGGCAACAGGGTCACCTGCCGCACGGCTATTCGCGGCTGTGGTGGGAAGAGGGCCTTAATTGGGGGTTAATTGCCCAGTTAAGGGCCTCAATTGGCGGCAGGGCAGGATGGCCGTTCACAGGTCTTCCCGCCCTGGACTAAACTTCGGCAGTGGCGGGAACACACATGCCCCTCCCCCCGCCACCATCCCACCCGATTTTATCCTCTCCCCACCTCCAAACCCACCATGAGGAGAGCATGAAATTCCCCCAAGTCTTTCCTTGGAGGCTAAACTTACCAACTGAACCAGAAGATAGATCACTTTCCAATTTTTAAAAAGACATTGTCAGGGATTTAAACTCTTTGTTACAAGATTTCCTATTTGCATCCTCTCCTTTACTTGTATCTATCTAGTTGTAGCTATAGGACCTCCTGCAAGCACTGAAGTCCGAGCTGGATTCAGAATCCATCCCTTCCCCACAGTAACCTGCCTCTCGAATTGTGTGCCATTTTCTCCTGAAGTAAGATTAACAGCACAAAATGCTGGACATACATAGCAGGTCAGTCAATACCTCAGAGTAGTTGACTCCATTAACCTTCAAACTGATATTGGGAAGAACCCTGAAAAATTACTGATTTAATTTCAGATGTTGAGCATTTGCAGTTTTTCCTTTTTCGTTTTTACAATCAGTGAAGGTAAGCATTTGAATATCTCCCAGGTGCCAGCAGACAGGAAAAACAAGTGTTATAAGGACACAGTAGAGGTTGGAGCTATAAGGTTGTATGCAGGAAAGGCTTATGAAAGGAGTTCCAAACACAGGTTCCCATTGCAAGTTTTAAAGAGCCATGGAACCACATTGGGCTGTGCAAGATGACTTGTTTAAGAAGTTAGAGTGAGCAGTGGAAGAGGTCCTTTGGTGCCAAAGGGGAAAGGGGGTCTTTTACCAGGCCTACCCTTGTCAGGTTGTTCAACTTTTTCTGGCACTGGTCTGCTGTCCTGGGGATGAGAGAGATACCACCTCTTTCCACATGACTCTGGCCACTCCTTCTGCTGGTTTCCTTCCATACGACCCCTGCATCCTCATATACTTTCCCTATACATCCTCATTTGCTTCATCAAGACCTTTAGTTCTGCATCACAAAGATTGTGAGCTCCGAGTTCAACACTTTTGCCTTACATAGAATGTACAGCTCAGATTCAGGCCATTCGGCCCAACTGGTCCATGCCTGTGTTTATGTTCTGCATAAACCTCCTCCCACTTTTGCCAAGAGAACAATTGATAACAGGAGCTCAACTTGCCAATTCTCAAGCCAGTAGCACTAAGGCTAATTGTAGCACCACTGCTGCTGTTGGTGCCCCAGCTAGTTTATCTGAATCAGCACCGATTAAGAATTGAACCTTTGTAGTTTGCACGGGTCAGCTGTTACCAGATAAACCCACTGTGCCATCAGAAGGACACTATGTTTTTTCAGTTGACTCTACACTGTTTAAGCTGAAAATTTAACTCAGCTGAGACTAATATATTCAGTTTACACACCACTTGCTGCAGGCTGCACTGACAGAAAGGTCCACCTTTAATTCCAAATGCTATTTGTACTGAAATTTAATAAGTAATTTGTAAAATGAGATTGAAGTGCATTCATTGATGGACATTTTAATTACACATTGATCAAGCCTTTCAAATTTCTGACCCCTTTCCCCCCTCAACATATTGGCAATGATATTTAAGATTAATATTCAGATGAACAGCAGACAGCAAAGCAACAGAAGCTAGAAATCTGCATTTTGTGACAAATTTCATAGCTCCTGTGATTGGTCAATAATTAGATGGCTGGTGGTTTCTAAATTAAAACTATGCATTGCATGTCCATGTTTGGAATAAGAATGATCATTTAACAAAAACCCACAGTAACTTAAAAGCTGAGGTGTTACACTGGATGAATCGTTTCATGTTTTATGTATTCCAAGCCTGTCTTCTACTTAATGCTCCTCTAGCTTTCACACAGATGCTATGCAACAAAGCATTTTGTATTTATTATTCATTTGATTTCTGGGTAAATTGTCCCAGATCTGCTTAGCATTCTGTAATGTACCGAGACTATGGTTGTTTGATGCTTTTTGTGCACCAGAGGCCCTATCTTAGTCATGAACAATACTCCACAATTCTCTTCCCATAAGCTCAAATAAGCAATGCTTACATATTTTTCCAGTCTTTCAGATTAACCAACTAAAGATACCTGTAGCATTTCTGTACCATCCCCAAATAATTCAAAATTAAAACATTTGACTTCATTAAGAGCGCACTATGAATGGCAGTTAGTTTTAAGTCTATATACGTATTATTGTTAATTTTCACCAGTATGTCTGTTTTAGATCAGAGAATTATATGCCTTAATTTTAACTCTTGCTGGGAATCAGCTGGGAGGGGGCCGAGGTTAGTGGCAACCCAGAGATTTTAACTCCCGGAACTGGCAGAAAGCAGCAACTGGGCAGCAGGCAGGAGCGTAATGTTGGCTTATTCTTATACCAGACATAGCATGGGAAAGCGTCCTCATTTCTACTCCAGAAATATGTCTGAACCCCATCCTCTTTTTGACGAATTTTATGGATTTAGTGTAGAGTTTTATGCCAAGTTGTGTCCAAGTTAAGACTGCCCAAACTCACTTTACTTTGAACACTTTGTGTTGGCTGAAAGAGCTGTTTTACATCTCATCAGTGCAAGCGGCATTCAAACTCACATGCCAGAAGTGAAGGTGTAATGTGCTAATTCACTCTGCTGTCAACTCCCGCAATCTCTTAAATATGAAATATTACTAGATCACAATATAACTCATTTGCCAGAATGCCATCAATCTACTATGACCATTTTATCCATGCTGCCACCCCTCAAGCTACAACATTTTATAGCTCATGTTGTACTGACCTCTCAGATGGAGCATTCTCCAGCCCAGACTGTTCATCTCTACATGATGGCGATAAGCTTACAGAAAAGAAAATCCACGAGAAAACCTCTCAGAAATCTTGAATAAACCAGCCACTTTTGTCCTCAAAAAATTATATAAGTATTTATAGTTCTTTTAACAAAAATTAAATAAACACATCTGCTTTTACATATAGTCCCTCTTGGTTGAAAACATCTCAAATTTAGATCCTGAACAACATTTAGATCATGAGCAACAGAATGCCTTGAATTATTGTCTTGGCGGCTGGACCAAAGGCATCTACTGTGGACGAGCAAAATAATCTCACAGTTTGCATGATGTTATCGAATCACTTCCATGAGGTTGAAGTTGCACAGCCACGAAGTTCTTGGTCAGATCCCAGGTCCAGTCAGCAGGTGGTTTGTTCAACTAACCGTTCAGGAAGATGCGGATGCTAATGGGTTATGATAAACAGCCAATTGAATATAGCACTACTGTATTATGCCAGCCGTACCATATAATGGCCCATAAACAGTGGGGACTGTATTACACCTCTACAATGCAAAGCTCCCCTCTATTACTTTCAAAGTGTATCCTACCTGAATCTCGGAAGGAGTTGGCCACTGTCTGCAACTTTTGACTTACTGCAACAGCTTCACTTTTCTATTTCATATGGTGGTTCTTAACATCAATCAGTGATTTGTGCTGGATTTACCTCAACATATTTTAGTCAACCTACCTATATTCTTATATTTAGTCTACTACCTATATTCTTCATAAATAAAGTTATGACAACTATGAACAACTTATAAAATTCATGTAAATCAAAGCTGTATCTAAATAACCATTAGTGCAAACTTGTATGTCAGTGTTGCAACCTTCCTCTCCCTGTTTTTTTTCACTAGTTCTCTTTTCTGTTTCATTCTTCAGTTTTGGGGTTGCATGTCCCCTCGCCCTTCCTCATTTGCCAATGTTCAAGGTCCCCACTCCCTTTCCATGCTTGCATTTGTGTTCCAGCTTCTTTAGTTCTATTATGGTACTTCGCAGTGCCAATTTACCCATTCTTCTCCCAAGTCTCATAATCATGGTAAAAAGTACTCATACAATTTGTACAATCACACTTTTTTGCTAATCTGATGCATACTTGGGCTTAACAGTTGGAATGTTGAATTTAAAAGTATTTTTCACCAGAACTCCGACATTCTCTTTGATTAAGGCCCTGAATTTCTGTGCGGTGAATTGCCAATGAAAAGAAATTTGCATCTGCTAGTGATCTGGAAAGGTATTTATACAAGAGTTCCCTGTGTCAGCTCATTTGCACACCCATTGGGTTAATGATTGGCATAAATTCCATGTAAAATGAGTATGAGTAACTAAAACGCATAGGAACTGCAGTACAGCCTTCATGAAAGGCAAATGTGCACATAATATCTGCCAGAAACAGATAACCAGAAAGGGAAATCCAATCTGAAACACCTCACCCCTTTTCAGCAGAAGCCATGGAGCTCGGTGGGAGAAGGCATTCAGTGCATGGTGGTACATGATGATGTCAACAGCATATTGAGGGACTCGGTCAGTGACTGAACACCTACTTGTGTCACCCTGGCATCCCTGTAAAGCACCACACAGCTTCCACCCTCTTCTCTGTCTCCATAATTACAAAGTGATAATGCTTGTCCAATTTTAGTTCTATCATTTCCTGCAGGTCCACACCAGCAATAGAGGGCATAGACAGAGGAAGACAGTGAAGAAAACGAGGCGCAGCCAGGCTTCTGGCAGAAAGAGATTGCAAGGAGGAGGAGGAAAAAGACAATGGGGATCAGACTATCCACAAGTCCTAGTCCTATGATCTGACAGTCTCTCTGGATAGTAAAGCATGTTCGGCCTCTGGCTTTCATCTTCAGGAGCACCACACCAATGGAATGTGCAAGTGCAAGCAGATTGCCCAGGAGCAACCTGCCATGAAACAAAGACTACCTCAGTCCTACAAGCCTTTTGTAGAGCATGAGGAGCCAGCCAGTTCCCGTGATCCTGACACTCAAATAGCAACCTTGAAGAAGCACAAGAATAGAGGGAAGGCATGTGTAGGCACCCAGGGAAGCAAGAGTAGGTTGATTGCATGCACTTTGGAATTCACTGTAATAAAAATAGAATAAGCACTGATGTGTTGCTTTGTTATTAATGGAGCTTATAAATTATACAGGTATGAATGCACATGTGGTTCTCCAATGATGATGAGGAGGAAAATGATAATAAGGATCTACTGCCTTGTCCCAAGCTCTGGGCAGGATTTTTGCTGCAGGGGCGGGAAATGAAAATCGGGATCTGAGTTTCCCCCTGAACCCAACCTATGGGGGGGAGGGTCGAGGGGAACAGACATGAGCCCAGAATTGCACAGAGGTAATTATTGTGCAGACAGGTTTGGTGGCCAGTTAATAGCCACGTGTGCAGGAACGCAGGTGGGCCAATTCAAATGTGGGCCCGGTTTAAAATCACCATGGCAGACATTACAGTGGCTGCCGTTTTGAGTACTCATATTGCAGAATGAGAGATCGCAGAACACTTGATTCGCACAATGTACCAGAAAAGTCAGAAGCCTGGAACCCAGAGCAGGGCAGCCCTTCATTTTTCAGACATGGACCTGGAGGTGATGCTGGAGGCTGTCAGGGAGAGGAGGGAGATCTTCTTCCCTGAGGGTGGCAGGAGACCACCCACCAGACCAAGCAGGCGTGGATGGACATTGCAGCCACTGTCAGTGGCAGGAGTGGTGAGAAGAAGCTGGATCCAGTGTAGGAAAAGGTTTAATGGCCTGATAGGTTCTGGCAATGTGAGCGCTACCTCAGGACAGGCCTCTGCATATTCCATCAGACACACCAGCTGAGGAGCCTCAGGGCCTGAACATGGGAGGGGTGTGCACCCAAGGCACTAACTGACCCCTCAGAATGGCTCAGAACCAAAATGCTGCTGAGGACCTATAACCACTGAAATATGCGCCTTCCAATGAATTGGAGCAGCTGTCATTGGCATTAGAGGACAACAGTGCCTTATCACACTCTCTTTTGTCCTTGCAGGAGAAACAGGCTCATAATGCTCGTGAGAGGGCCCAAAAAGGTGGAGGGGTGCCATACCTTCATTGTTACACAAATGGAGGATAGAGGGACGGAAATGGCAAGGATCACAGACCATGAGGAAGTCAGCCCTGACGAAATAGGCAGACATGGTGAAGATGGTGATTACAGAGGGCAACATGCTCATTAAGGGAGCGAGTGCATTGCACTCCACCCCTCCAACAACATAACAAACATGAAGAGTTAACGTGAAACATGAAATGTTAACTCTGCTTCTCTCTCCACAGATGCTGCCAGACCTGCTGAGTATTTCCAGCATTTCTTGTTTTTATTTCAGATTTCCAGCATCTGCAGTATTTTGCTTTTATTATAACAAACATGGAGTTGCATTGGGAAGCCTCAGCCTTGCAGAGGCTTCTTCTCTCCAATGCTAGCTCTCATGATCTCTTCTTGTGTCTCCCACCGGTGCAGACATCCACCAAGGAGGCCTTCTCCCTTTCCATTACCAGGCCAAGATGACCACCGAAGATCCGAAGAAGCATCGTCACACCTTATATGCGCACCATCCATCAGTGAAGATACACTCATCTCGGTGTGCCCTCGTGTGCCCTTTAGAAGTAGGAACAGTGGCTCAGTGGTTAGTACCGCAGCCTCACAGCTCTAGAGACCCAGGTTCGATTCTGGGTACTGCCTGTGCTGAATTTGCAAGTTCTCCCTATTACCGCATGGGTTGTCGCCGGGTGCTCCGGTTTTCTCCCACAGCCAAAGACTTGCAGGTTGGTAGGTAAATTGGCCATTATAAATTGCCCCTAGTGTAGGTAGGTGGTAGGAAATATGGGATTCCTGTAGGGTTAGTATAAATGGGTGGTTGTTGGTTGGCACAGACTCAGTGCTGTATCTCTGGGGCGGCACAGTGGCGCAGTGGTTAGCACCGCAGCCTCACAGCTCCAGCGACCCGGGTTCAGTTCTGGGTACTGCCTGTGTGGAGTTTGCAAGTTCTCCCTGCGTCTGCGTGGGTTTTCGCCGGGTACTCGAGTTTCCTCCCACCACCAAAAGACTTGCAGGTTGATGGGTAAATTGGCCATTATAAATTGCCCCTAGTATAGGTAGGTGGTAGGAGAATATAGGGACAGGTGGGGATGTGATAGGAATATGGGATTAGTGTAGGATTAGTATAAATGGGTGGTTGATGGTCTGCACAGACTCGGTGGGCCGAAGGGCCTGTTTCAGTGCTGTATCTCTAAATAAATAAAAAATAAAGATAGGGCGGCACTGGGTGAGCAGCACAGGTCAGGAGGAGGTGAGAGAAGAAGAGGGAGGATAGATACAGCCCTGGTCAGTTGGGCCTCAGGAGTCACTGGAAAGGAGGCTTTACCTAGACCAGCAGCAGCAGATGTGCTCCCACATGTCGGAGTTCCCTGAGTGTAGGGTAATAGAAAAAGAATGGAGGACCCCATCCAGCTCAGGTGCACCACAATGGCTCACAGCTTTGAGCGCATGAGCTCCTTCATTAGGAGTGGCCAACCTCATAGAGAGCCATATGAGGCAGCACTTGGAGTGCGTGCAGGAAAAGCGCATTGACATACACAGGATGCATGCCACACTACGTAGCCTGGACCAGTCAGTGGCACTGGTGGCATAGATATTTGGAGGGGATGTGAGTTGTGTCCAAAATGGTGCTCCCCTCCAGTCATCCAGAGCACCAGCCAAGGCCTGAGGATGTCACCGAGGAGGTTGAGAGTGCCACCCCTCACAGGACACCTTAATTATCCTCAGCCTTCTTGGCTCCTCTGACAGTGGGAGCTTCTGCGCAGCAGGGCCAAGTGACAGAGGCTGCCTCAGCAATGATGCAGATGCAGCAGCCTCTGGAGATACCCCATGGGCACCTCCACAATGAAGACAACTGCCACATACATCTCAGCTGCCTGCCAAGACAAGTGAGCAGGCTGCCTCCACCTCCTCCGAGGCGATAAGGGGAGCACAGCGTAGAAGTGGCTGAATGCTTTGGCCACCGTGTCACGTAGAGCACTAAGTGGTTCACTGGGTAATTGTGCACTGTTTTCCTATCTGAGCACTACATAAATAATCACACTTGAAGTCACACATGTGAGACTCCTTTTATTGCTGGTGGGACAAGAAAAGAGGTATGAGGTGGTGAAGGAGATCAAGGGTTCCTCAACGGTGAAGGCAAAACCTCCAGGCAGATGTGTATCTTTCATTGGCAGTGTTCCCCTGAGATTGGTGGCGAGGCACATCTTTGGGATGGAGTACTGGAAACTTTAGTTTACATCTTTACCTAATCTGGAATAACTTCCTGATAACATTGGGTGAAAGAAAAAACTTGCATTTATATAACACTTTTCACAACTACAAGACATTCCAAAGTGTTCACAGCCAGGTGGCTGAATGAAGAAAATATTCCATTTCCCAAAGTGAACATTTTGCACTTGGTCAGCACAAAACAAAATCCCACATTTTTTATTTGTTATTCGTCTCTGTGTAGTTGATTCCCTCCAGTTATCTCAATAATGAGGTGAAAAAGATAAAACCAGATACACACAGTTCTCTAAAGAGTTAAAATCCATCACCTTACACACACACACATTGGGGACATCTATGGATATATGGGTGCACAAAAACAGCAGATCGATGTTTAATGTGGTCCTCTGCAAAAGTTTTTTTTTAAACTGGTATTTTACAATATTCCTTGCAAACTCCCCAACCTATAAAATTACAATTTCTGACAAAATGATTGATATCTTCCACAAATAGTACATTCCATTATTTTCAGTTGATAGGCGAGTTAGGCCTGTCACAGATATTAAATGAATATTCTAAGAAAGCAAATCCTCCCTTGGATGAAACATAGTAACAGCAGCAGGAAGGTTTAATTAATGAGGATTAAATAACACTGCATCATGACAAGGTTGATGGAACAATAAACAAGGTGTGCCATGATATGTTGCACTAACAATTTTTGTCAGTTCACAGTGGGCACTTAACTAATCTTATTGTATCCATTCCAACTCCACATGGTTAAAAAAAGAGAATAAAATGATATCGGGAGTTTGGTTAAAAGTTTGACATATAAATGTTTGACATAATCGAGGCATGAACTGCACACCCAGATAGACAGTAGATTTATGGAACTACACCATATTTAACATACAGAAGATTTATGGATGCAAGCCATACATAATGTATAATAGATTTATAGATCTATACCATATTAAAGCAGTTGTGAAAATGTGTACCATAGTTAATATACATAGGAACATAGGAGCAGGAGTAGGCCATTCAGCCCATTGAGCCTGCCCCGCCATTCAATACGATCATGTCTGATCATCCAGTTCAAAGCCTTTTTCCCACACTATCCTCATATCCCCTAATGTCATTTGTATTTAGAAATCTGTCAATCTCTGCTTTAAACATATGCAATGACTGAACTTCCACAGCCCTCTGGGGTAGAGAATTCCAAAGATTCACAACCCTCTGAGTAAAGAAATTTCTCCTCATCTCTGCCCTAAGTGGCTTCCCCCTTATTTTGAAGTTGTGTCCCCTGGTTCTAGACTCCCCAACCAGGGGAAACAGCTTAGCTGCATCTACCCTGTCTATCCCTTAAAGTATTTTGTAGGTTTCAATGAGATTACCTCATTCTTCGAAGCTCGAGAGAATACAGGCCCAGTTTCCCCAATCTCTCTTCATAGGACAGACTCACCATCCCGGGAAAAAGTCTGGTGAACCTTCGTTGCACTCCCTCTATGGCAATAACATCCTTCCTAAGGTAAGGGGACTAAAACTGCACAGAGTACTCCAGGTGCGACCTAACCAAGGTTCTCTACAATTGAAGCAAGACTTCACTACTCCTGTACTCAAATCCTCTTGCAATAAAGGCTAACATAGCATTTGCCTTCTTAATTGCTTGCTGCACCTGCATGTTAGCTTTCAGTGACTTATTAACATGGACATCCAGGTCCCTTTGTACATCTATACTTTCTAATCTCTTACCATTTAGGAAATACTCTGCACATCTATTCCTCCTACCAAAGTGGATAACCTCACATTTTTCCACATTATATTCCATCTGCCACATTCGTGCCCACTCACTAAATCTTTCCAAATCCCCTTGAAGCCGCTTTGCATCTTCCTCACAACACACATTCCCACCTAGTTTTGTGTCATCCGGGAAC
Organism: Heterodontus francisci; assembly: GCF_036365525.1. NCBI lineage: Eukaryota > Metazoa > Chordata > Chondrichthyes > Heterodontiformes > Heterodontidae > Heterodontus > Heterodontus francisci. Next base: position 46,519,044 of record NC_090397.1, on the reverse strand, counting down.
TTGGAAATACTACATTTTGTCCCCACATCTAAATCATTGATATATATTGTGAACAGCTGGGGCCCAAGCACTGATCCCTGTGGTACCCCACTAGTCACAGCCTGCCAACACGAGAATGACCCGTTTATTCCTACTCTGTTTTCTGCCTGTTAACCTTAATCCTTAATCCATGTCAATATATTACCTCCTATCCCATGTGCTTTAATTTTGCTAAGCAACCTCCTGTGGGGGACTTTATCAAAAGCCTTCTGAAAATCCAAGTAAACTATGTACACGGACTCCCCTTTAGCAATTCTGTTAGTAACATCCTCAAAAAACTCCAAAAGGTTTGTCAAACATGATTTCCCATTCATTAATCCATGTTGACTCTGCCCAATCAGATCATTATTATCCAAGTGTCCATTTATCACATCCTTTAGAATAGATTCTAGCATTTTCCCAATGACTGATGTAAGGCTAACAGGTCTGTAATTCCCTGTTTTCCCTCTCCCTCTGTTCTTAAATAGTGTGGTGACATTTGCGACCTTCCAATCTGCAAGAATTCAAGAGATTCTGCAATATGATGATCACCAATCCATCCACTATCTCCACAACTACCGCTTTCAACATTCAAGAATGTAGAATAGCAGGTTCTTGGGCCATATCAACCTTCAGCCCCATTCATTTCTTAATACAACCTTCTTATTAATACTAATTTCCTTCAATCCCTCATTCCCACTAATCCGTTGGATCTTTAATTCTGGGAGATTTCTTGTATCTTCCTCAGTGAAGACAGACACAAAGTAATCATTTAGCTTCTCTGCCATTTCTCTATTCCCCATTATAAATTCTCCTGACTCTGCCTGTAATGGACCCACATTTGTCTTAGCCAAACGTTTCCTTTTTACGTAAATATAGAAGCTTTTACAGTCTGTTTTTATATTTTTTGCTAGCTTACATTCATACTCTATTCTCCCTTTCTTCATGAGTTTCTTCGTCCTCCTTTGCTGTATTCTAAAATCCTCCCAATCCTCCGGTTTACTACTATTTCTGGCAACTTTTTAGGCCTTTTCTTTTAATCTTATACAATCCTTAACTTCCTTTGTTATCCACGGTTGACTGCCTTTACTTTTGGGCTTTTTGTGCCTTGAAGGAATGTATAGTTGCTGTAAACTGTGTAATATTTCTTTAAAGACTATCCATTGCCTATGTACTGTTATAACTTTTAGTGTATTTTCCCAATCCACCTCAGCCAATTTACCCCTCATACCTTCATAATTTCCTTTGTTCAAATTTAATACCCTGGCTTCAAATTGAACTACCTCACTTTCAAACATAGAATTTTACATTATCATATTATGGTCACTCAACCCTAAAGGTTCTTTTACAACAAGCTTATTAATTAGCCCTTTCTCATTACATAAGATTAGATCTAAAATGGCTTGTTCTCTAGTTGGTTCCTCAACGTAGCGCTCTAGAAAACCATCCAAAACACACTCCAGAAACACGACCTCCACAGCATTAGTGCTAATTAGGTTTACCCACTTCATATGCAGATTGAAGTCACCCATGATTACTGTATTACCCATGCTACATGCTTCTCTAATCTCCTGATTAATGCCACGTCCCACATTACCACTACTGTTTGGTGGCCTATAAACCACTCTTACCAATGTTTGCTGCCCTTTGCTGTTTCTTAGCTCCACCCAAACAGATTCCACATTTTGTTCTTCCGATCTGAGATCATCCCTTACTGATCCCATCCCCTTATTATCAGCACAATACCACCTCCTTTTCCTTTTTGCCTGTCCTTCCTAAATGTTGAATATCCTTGAATATTCGGTTCCCAGTCTTGGTCACTCTGTAGTCACGTTTCTGTTATGGCAATTAAATCATACCCATTTACCTCTATTTGTGCCTTTAAATCATCTACCTTGTTGCGAATGCTGCATACATTCAGGTAGAGTGCCCTTAAACTTGTCTTCTTGACATTCTGCATTCTAAGCCTCATTGATGCTAGCCTTTGTTTTGCCTGCCTTCTAATGTCACTTGCTACTTTTCTACCTCCTGTTACCAGCTTTACTTCCTTCCAATTTGAACTACCCCTCAGGTTCCCATCCCCCTGACAAGCTAATTTAAACCCTCCACACAGCACTAGCAAATCTCCCTGCGAGGATGTTAGTTTCGGTCCTGTTAAGGTGTAGTCCGTCCATCTGACCTGCCCCATAACCAGTCCCAATGCCTCAGAAATCTGATGCCCTCCCTCCTACACCAATTCTCCAGCCACGTGTTCAATCGATCAATCCTCCTATTCCTATGCTCACTAGCACATGGCACTGGGAATAATCCTGAGATTACTGCTTTGGAGGTCCTGCTTTTGAATTTCCTTCCTAACTCCCTAAAATCTGCCTTCAGGACCTCATCCATCTTCCTACCTATGTCATTAGTACCAGTGTGGACCACGACCTCTGGCTGTTCACCCTCCCCCAAAAGGACGTCCTTCAGCCGCTCCGTGACAGTAGATTTATGGATGTGTACCATGTTTAACCTTGTTTTCTGCCTTTTTGGCACATTTCAATTTGTATTTATCACTGTTGTGTTAAAAATGGATGATGTGAACCTACTACTGGTCAGCATTTGTAATTTCTGTGGAAGATTTAGTTAGATTAGCTTTAGATTTATATAGCATCTTATCACATCTCTCAGAAATATCCAAAAATACTTCACCTACAATTAATTGCTTTGAAGCGAGGTGATTGTTGTTGGTGATGCACATGCAATGGGAGACATGCGTACAATGTCACCAGTGACTGTGAATAGAAACCTCAGCTTTTGATTCTAGTATTTTATTGGGCTAGTTAGGCATAAATTTTGCTAATTTTTAAATGACCTCTGAATGTTAAATGAAACTTCCATGAAAGACTAAGGGACTTGTTTTTCAGCATGGACTACAAGTGCAATGTTGTATCATTCTGGAACAAGCCTACAGTCTGAGACAAACATGGCATTTATAGGATCATAGGAAATAGAAGTTGGTCATTCAGCCCATCGAGCCTGTTCCGCCAATCAAACAGATCATCTACCTCTACACCATTTTTCCCCATATCTCTTGATGTCATTAGTATACAGAAATCTATTGATTTCTGTCTTGAAACCGCTCAATGATTGAGCTTCCACGGCCCTCTGCGGTAGAGAATTTCACAGATTCACCACCCTCTGAGTCAAGAAATTCCTCCACATCTCAATCTTAAATGGCCTGGCCCTTATTCTGAGACTGTGTCCCTTTGTTCTAGACTCACCAGCCAAAGGAAACATCCTATTCACATCTACTCTGTCACATCTTTCGAAACGCTAGAGAATACAGGCCCAGTTTTTGCAATCTCTCCTCATAAGACAATCCCGCCATTCCAGGGATGAGTCTGGTGAACCTCCATTGCACGCCCTCTATGGCAAGTATATCCTTCCTTAGATAAGGAGACCAAAACTGTACACAATACTCCAGGTGCGGTCTCACCAAGGCTTTATACAATTGAAGTAATACATCTTTACTCATGTACTCAAATCCCCTTGCAATGAAGGCCAACATACTATTTGCTTTTCTAATTGCTTGCTGCACCTGCATACTAGCTTTTAGTGACTTATGAACAAGGACACCCAGGTCTCCTTGGACATCAACATTTCCCAACTTCTCACCACTTATAGGAACCAAGAGAGTAAAACTAGGTTTTAGGACATAAGAGTACAAATATTTAACTTGTTTGTCTAAAATTCCTTTTGCCGTAATTTTAGTAAAGATGTTAACTCATTTAAAATAACTAGGTTAAAGACTCATGAAAAGCAGAAATAGGAACGTCAGATAAATGCATCAAGCATTTGAATACATAATTTCAGTCTCAGATATTGTACAGCTTCTTCATAATTGAGCAATAAAGAACACATTGCCTCCAGCTACATTCAGAAACTACTAGCTGACAAACACCAGTCTGGAACCTTCTGGATTGCTTTTATGTAGAAGTGAAACTGAATGCCACCAACTGAAGGAATGGCAAGTGGACTGCTTTCGTCAACCATGGCACTTCACTGTCAGTGCTTTGTACCCCTGCTATTCCTGTGCTTCTGTATCGATTGCTGATTCAGAGATTCTTTTCAGCTGTCTTGGAAAGGATGATAACTACTGTCTGTGGAAAAATCAACAGGAAGTTGTTTTTTTCCCCTGAGGCACTGCAAGATGCTATGAGAATCCAGTAAACTAACCATTACAGACTAACTGCAACACAATGCAAACCTCCATAATTCTTGAATAGTGGTTGTGACTTCCTAACCACTTCTTTTAAAGAGCAGTTATCCATATGCATTTCCTATCTATACAAGATATTATTGTCTAACACTGCTGTGGAACAAGAACTACTTCAAATCATCTGTTTCCTGAGAGAGTACAGTAGGATATGATTATGTTACTGGACTAGTAATCCAGAGGCCCAGACTAATACGCAGGAGACATAAGTTGAAACCCTACCAAGGCAGTTGGGGAATTTAAATTCAGTTAACTAAATAAATCTGCAATCAGTAATGGTGGCTGTGAAACTCCCAGATTGTTGTAAAAATCCCATCTGGTTCACGAATATCCTTTAGGAAAGGAAATCTGCTGTGCTTACTCGGTCTGGTCTATATGTGATTCCAGACACACCACAATGTGGTTGACTTTTAACTGCCCTCTAAAGTGGCCTAGCAAGACTCAATATTATCAACTGGCTACAAAACAGCATAATAGGGATTAAAGCCTGGCTCGGGTATAAAATTGAAACCCGACCCGGGCCCAACCCAACAACAGCCAACCCGAACCTGACCTGGGCCCCAAGTCCTTTAATTTTTTTAATGCCCAATCTGACCCGAAAATAACAAAAATATTTTTGAAACAGAAAAAGATCATAGACTAAAACGAAAACCATACAAAACAAAACAGTACAGTCCAGCCCGAGCCAGAATGCTGGATGCCGAATACAGACCTAACCCGACCCAAACCCAACACATGTAGTCGGGTTTGGGTCAGGTAGACAGGCTTTAACAGGGATAAAACCGGAGGGGGCGGCACAGTGGTATACAGTCAGGAGGGACTGGCCCTGGGAGTCCTCAACATTGATTCTGAATACCATAAAATCTCATGGTATTAGGCCAAACATGGGCAAGGAAACCTCCTGCTGATTATCATCTGCTGCCCTCCCTCAACTGCTGAATCAATACTCCTCTATGTTGAACGCCACTTGGAAGAAACACTGAGGGTAGCAAGGGCACAGAATATACTCTGCGGGCAGGAGCGGAGACTTTCAATGTCCATTCCAAAGAGTGGCTTGGTAGCACCACTGCTGATGAGCTGGCCACATCCTGAAGGACATAGGTACCAGACTGCGCTTGCAGCACGTGGTGAGAGAAAAACCTACTGGACCTCTTTCTTGCCAATCTTCCTGTTGCAGATCCATCTGTCCATGGCAGTATTGGTAGAAGTGACCATCACACAGTCTTTGTGGAGATGTAGTCTTCACATTGAGGACACCCTCCACCGTGGTTCTGTGCCAAAAGGGATAGATTCAGATCAGATCTAGCAACTCAAAGCCAGGCATCCACGAGGCACCATGGGCCTTTAGCAACAGCAGAACTGTATTCCGCACAATCTGTAATCTCATCATCTGGCATATTTCGCACTCTAGCATTACCATCAAGCCGAGGAACCAAACCCGATTCAATGAAGAGTGTAGAAAAGCATGCCAGGAGCAGCACCAGATCTACCTAAAAATGAGGGACCTGAAGAGTCAGATGGGTTAAAAGAAATGGGAGCTTTATTAAACACGTCTTACTACATGGTTTACATCTTCCAAGCCTGTACACGAGGGTTCCACACATGTAATGTTACATCACTTCCTGTGATGAGGTATACAGCATGATTAGCATATTTAATCCAGTAACAGCCTATCGTCCAGCATACCATATTATACTACAGCACCAACTTGGTGAAGCTACAACTCTGGACTACAAGCATGCTAAAGATCTGAAGGAGCATGCTATAGACAGAGCTAAGCGATCCCACAACCAATGGATAAGATCAAAGCTTTTCAGTCCTGTTACATCCAGTCTAGTCATAAATGGTGATGAACAATTAAACAACTAACAGGAGGAGCAGGCTCCACAAACATTCTCATCCTGAATGATGGCAGAACCCAGCATGTGAGAGCAAAAGACAAGGCAGAAGTGCTTGCAACAATCTTCAGCCAGAGGTACCGAGTGGATGATCCATTTTAACCTCCTCCTGAGGACCCACACATCACTGATGCCAGTCTTCAGCCAATTGAATTCACTCCATATGATGTCAAGAAACAGCTGAGTGCACTGGAAACAGCAAAGACTATGGGCCCCAATAAAATCCCAACTGTAGCGCTGGAAACTTGTGCTCCAGAACTAGCTGTACCTCTAGCCAAACTGTTGCAACATAGCTACAACACTGATATCACCCTGACAAAGTGGAAAATTGCCCAGATATGTCCTGTCCACAACAAGTAGGATTAATCCAATCCAGCTAGAGTTCCTGCCCTATCAATCCACTCTCAATCATCAGAAAAGTGATGGAAGTTGACATTGACAGTGCGATTAAATCTCACTGTTTGGGTATTACCAGGACCATTCAGCTCCAGACCTCATTCCGCCCTTGGTCTAAACATGGACAAAAGAGCTGAATTCCAGAGGTGAGGTGGAAGTGACTGCCCTTGACATCAAGGCAGCATTTTTGACTGAATATGGCATCAAGGAGCTCTATTAAAATTAAAGTCAATGGAAATCAAGGGGAAAACTCTTCACTGGCTAGTGTTACGAGGATTTCCATTTTTTGTATTAAAAATTAGGATTCTATATTTTTAAAAACTAAAAAGGATTTCAGTGGAGATTGAAACATTTGGAGATACTTGAACTTTATGGATGCTTTAAAAAAAAAGCAAGGTCAATCAGAGGTTCCTGGTTTTGACCGTAAATAAATACTGGAAACCAGGTGATTTCAAGAAAACCAGCAGGGGATTTGACCTTTGTGTGATAAGAGAGAATTTATGACTTAGTATGTGACTTGCTTCTGGAAAATTTTAGTTTTGTTTTTGAACTTTAAAAGCCAGTGGGTTTGGACTAAAGCAGGCAATTGGAATTTGATTTGGACCTGCCAGGAAAAACCAGACAAGTATAACCTCCATGTAATGAATCCTTGTTTTTGAAAAGCAAAAGCTTGTATAAAGTGGTACTGTTGCCTCCTGCATTTTTGAAGAAACCCTGAGTTTGCAGAAACCTTGCATCTTTAAAAGCACTTTGGTGTCAAATGTGAGAACTGACACCTGTTGCGACACCCCTGATGGAAGACCTATGTGAAGTCTTCTACAGTTGAATTTCTTTGACCGCCTACCCAACACAGGCTGTTCATCAACCTCGCCTGGAAAGACATTGAGTGGCATCCAACTTATTGACTTTGGGACACCTGGACAAAGCAAAGAACTTCCTTCCAAATCATTGCAGTGTAAGTTTTTTTTTTAATTCCTTTTATTCCTTTGAAACAGCTGTAAACAAAAATCACTTTTTTCCTGGTTAACTGGTTTTTGGATGTATGTGTGTGTGCATGAGGGCCAGGGAAAAAATAAGGAGCATTGATATCTCAATACATGTATATATTTACTTCATTATTGATTAAGACTTGGTTTTATAATAAACAGATAATTTTATTAAAGAAACCTGAATGGTGTGCTTTATTCTGAGGACAAATAGAGTATCTAATTGGCTGTTTTGGTTTCTGGGGAAAATGTATTGATATGCTGTGACCTGTGCAGAAGTGGGACTGAATTAACAGTGCACTCCTCCTGCCTCAGTCATAACACTAGAATCATATATAGCACAAAGGAAGATGGCTGTGGTGGCTGGAGGCCAATCATCTCAGCCCCAGCACATTGTTGCACGAGTTCCTCAGGGTAGTGTCCTAGGCCCCACCATCTTCGGCTGCTTCATCAAAGACCTTCCCTCCATCGTAACGTCAGAAGTGGGGATGTTCACTGATGATTGCACAGTGTTCAGTTCCATTCACAATTCTTCAGATATTGAAGCAGTCCATGCCCACATGCAGCAAGACCTGGACAACGTTTAGCCTTGAGCTGATAAGCAGCAAGTAACATTCGCGCTGCACAAGTGCCAGGCAATGACCCTCTTGAACAAGAGAGAAACTAACCATCTCCCCTTGGCATTCAATGACATTGCCATCATTGAATCCCTCACCATCAACATCCTGGAGGTTGCCATTGACCAAAAACTTAACTGGTCCAACCATATAAATACTGTGACTTACAATAGCAGGTCAGAGGCTGGGTATTCTGTGGCGACTCACCTCCTGACTCCCCGAAGTCTTTCCACCACATTGTTACGACCAGGTGAGAAAGAGGTCTAGGGTTCTCTTTCAGCCTTCACCTGGTCTTACTGTAATAGAGTTTAATTGTAAACACACCGTGGTTTTTAGCTCCCCCTTCATGAATCCTTGTTCACTGCTTTCCAATTATAAGGCAAATAAATGAGCACAAACATGTTTTCTTAGGTTTAAAGAAGAAAGATTGAAATTTATTAAACTTAAACTTAATCTCTAATTTGGTTGACGCCTACAGATACACAACGCACCCACGCTAGCATGCATACACGATACACACATGCAAATAGAGACAGAAAAGAGCAGAAGAAAAAATAAAGTAGAAAAGTTTGAGGCAATATCTGAAGAGTTTTTGTTACGGTTCTTCGAGCTCATTGTAGAGTCCTTGATTGTAGGTAGATCTTGCTTTTCGTTGGGGCCCAGTATTCTTCTTAAACCTTGTTTGCTGTAGGAGACTTTCTCTCTTGGGGTTCATGTGTCTTCAGTGGATTCAGAGGCTTCTGAGAAAGAGATGGCAGCAGACAGGAGAGATCTTCTCAATCCAGGAGCAAATAGTCTTTCTGAGTTCAAACTGTTTGTACAATTCAGAAAACCCCAGGTTGCCAATCAGGTTAGTCATGTGACTAACTGGTCTGACCACGTCTTGGATTGTATCACCTTAACAGTCTCTGGAATGCTCCTCTTACACATAATACCTAGTGATCAAGGTCCATTGTGAGTTGAATGTGTCAGGGAATAGTCCTTTGTCCTTCCAATCACCATCTGTTAATATGCAAATGTCTTTTCCAGTCACAGCTGATCTGTTTAACAAGTCCTTTCTTCACTCCAGTAACAGTTTAAAATCAATGTTCATGACAAAATTAATGTGCCTCATTCTTGGCAGATTGGGGCCTAGCATGACAACATACAATGCACAAGTCAGAAGTGTGATGGAATACTCTCCACTTGCCCAGATAAGTGCAGCTCCAACAAAACTCAAGAAGCTCAACACCATCAAGGACAAAGCAGTACACTTGATTAGCACCCCATCCACCACCTTAAACATTCACTCCTTTCACCACCGGTGCAACGTAGTTGCAGTATTTACCATATACAGCAACTCGCCATGGCCTCTTCAACAGCACCTCTCAATCCTGTGACCTCAACGACCAGAAGTGCATGGGCAGCAGGCGCATGAGATCACCACACCTCCAAGTTTTCCTCCAAGTCACACAACATCCTGATTTGGAAACATGTCATCATTCCTTCATCATCACTAGATCAAGATCCTGCAACTCCTTACCTAACAGTGTTGCGGAAGAACCTTCACCAGCGGTTCACTACTACCTTCTCAAGGGCAATTATGTTAGGTAATAAATTTTGGCCTTGCCAGCAATGCTCACATCCCATGAACAAGAAAAGAAAAAAATATTTTCTTTAAATGGTAACTGAATTTAAAGACATCACATTGTTTTCTCTTTTACACTTTAGTGCTGTCCTGATGATGGGCCTTGGCTCTTCATGTTGGTTCTTCAAAAGATTAACTTAAGTTTCTGTTTATCCCTTTCTGTTAGTTATATTAGGAGTGATTGTTTTGATAACGAACCAACATCCATAATAAATCTTTAACCACGTCCCACTTCTCTGCAGTATTACAACGACAACAGCAGTGTAACTATCTTCGTATTACTTGCTTTAAAAATGCTGTATTGATCTTACATAACACACTGTTCTGCTGGATACTGGCACACATGTGCTTGAAGTACTGTTGCTCCAAGGCAATAAGCTGAATTTGTTACATAGGGAGCAATGCTTCTCATTTTAAAGCATCCTGCAGCTCCCATATGCTGCCTATGACCCTGGGGAAAGGAATATTGATGTCATATGACCCCCTGCATCAGCCTGGATACAGGCTCTGTTACTTCCAGGTTTCTCAGTTAAATGATAATCAATCCCAGGAGCCTGCCTTCCAATCTACACCTGTGACTTTTGGATCAGACAACGTCTTGATGGACCTACTCCACTGGATGTTTTTAAATTCACAGTGGAATATATTATTAATTGCTATTCTCAATGTTTTACATTCTTAGTCGACAGTCACCAAATTTTTAAGGATGTGTCTAAGTTAATTTCATTGAGTTGGTTCTGCTTAAATTGATGAATATTCTTAAGACACAAGGAAGTAAAATGGATAGCTGTTCTGCTGGCTGCCAGTGCGCACAAAGTCCAACAATGTTACAGCTCAATGAATTCAAACCCCAGAGATCCAGATCTCAGAGAAACAATTTAATCAAGCACAGAAATTTTATTTCAGCTACAGCAGAATAAGAAGTTTTTATATAAAATATGTTGTAGTTTTGTTTTAGATTTGCTGACATTGGGTCAATGTGCAGGCTATGAACATGCAACTGTCTACAATAATCATCCATCTCAAATTCAGATAACTGGAAAACAGGGAAAAGCCATGAGATAGTGATATATTGAGAATACACTGGTCTTCTGTCAAACTCCCATCATAACTCCAGTGGGAATTTAGCACAATTAGAACATTACAGCGCAGTATAGGCCCTTCGGCCCTCGATGTTGTGCCGACCTGTGAAACCATCTGACCTACACTATTCCATTTTCATCCATATGTCTATCCAATGACCACTTAAATGCCCTTAAAGTTGGCGAGTCTACTACTGTTGCAGGCAGGGCGTTCCACGCCCCTACTATTCTCTGAGTAAAGAAACTACCTCTAACATCTGTCCTATATCTATCACCCCTCAACTTAAAGCTATGTCCCCTCGTGTTTGCCATCACCATCCGAGGTCTGGAAAATATTCCAGAACCCAGATATACGGGATTCCAGCCCTTATTGGAATTTTATTTGAGGGTCTTGCCTGGGCAGAATCTCCATCCACTTCAAATATGGTTCCTTGATTCTGTGGGAATGATGCCAGTGGCAAAGACTTCCCATGCTGTAAGTTCCTATTTCCCTGGTACCCTTGGAGCCTGCCATAAGTTTAAGGGCCAATACAACCAGTGAGGTGAGGCATACCAGCCTCCTACTGCCAGGATTGTAGCCATGCAAACTAGCACTCATTGTATATAATTAACTTTTGACCTAAAACATTGCCTCAATATGCTACTAATGTAGCCAAGAGTGTTGTGCACTGAAATGGCAATGCTCACACACAATTTTACAGATCAATAAAGGTATAGATTTTCTTTTCGGACATCTGCTTGACCCATAGTGAATTTTTGGACACAGCTTAATTTTAATATTCTGGATGAGTTCCAGGCATGGAAAGCACTTCTCTTTAGGTCCTCAGAAACTGTTGGGTGGGAAATCATGTACTGATGCTGAATTGAAAGGGGCCAGATGATGATTTTTGAAATTAGGAAACAGCAAGCTTCTGAGTAATTATGTCTGGAATAAATATATTAGGTCACAGAGTGGCCATATAGGATCATTGAGATTCTTCTACAAGAAATGAGGCAGCATCTATTAGAAGCATCAGACAAGTATAAAAGCACATTGGTCATATACTCTCACTAGGGGAAGTACCATGTACACAACAATAAGGCACTTGGACACAACTTGCTAGAACAGAGGAATTTATAGTGGGATTTGATAAAGGTGTTTAAAACTATGAAGGGATGAGACAGAGTTGTTAGAAACTCTGATTCCAGTGATCGTGTGATCTAGAACAAATGGCCATGTCTATAAGATTAAATGCCAGTTATTTAATACAGAGAGCAGGACATTTTACACAGAAGGATGAGAGGCAGTGGAATGTACGATCAGAGTTAGTGACTGAAGCAGAGACAAGATCAACATTTTAGAATAGGTTATGGTTAGGTGGTTGAGGGACAGCAGAATAAAGGGATATGGGAACTGAGCAGGCATAGAAGATTAGGACTACTGCTCATGTGGAGGTTACACATCAGCATGGACTCCTGGGCAAAATGGCCTGCTTCTGTGTTGTAATTTCAGTGTAGTTCTATATACATAATATAATTCAGGTTGCACCATAGCTGTACACTGAGCATTCTTGAAATAGTGTGTTAACCTGCTTCATTGGAGGGAATGTGATATTTGTTACTTGGGATTAATGATTTAAACCAGTGTAGATTAAGGTGTGTTTTAGAGGGGATGGGAAGTTGTAGACTGTTAACACGGTGGTCACATTTCCATGCTAAGGGATGATCTTCTGCATGAGAGTTTGCTTAATGGCTCTTGCAATGGCACTGGATTCTGCTTTGCAGCCCCTGCACGCTCCTTTTGGTTGCCCACTTTGTGCTCTTATGGGCCTTTCTGCTACAGGGCTTCCATGATGACACCTCTTTGCAGAGCGATGTAGTCTAGCATGCAGCACACAAGAACAATCCTTGAAACCTTGGCTGGTCTTTATTGGAGGACGCCCCCAGAAAAAAAACAAGCCCCTGAAGTTCTGCTTCAACATAGAATGGTACGCTCAATGATTATTGTGACTTCAACAAATCATTACACTTCAGCTCAGCTGCTATCCTGGACACCACACAAATGTCATAAGTTATGGCTCCAAGAAAGCCTCAAATACTAATAAACCACCCTGAGCCTTGTCATAAGTGAAATATTGGTGATATTCTGGACCACCTTAAAATCAAGGCATTATAAAATATGCCAGACAAGCAAGCATTAATTTACATAAACTAGTCTGGATTGCAAGTGAGTTGCACATTGAGAGAATGAAATCCTGTCTTATTTATGCAGATGTTGCACTATGTAATGGAGCATGTATGGCCACAATCCATAACCCCCTGGACATTCAAAAATCCTGCTACTCTATAAAATTGCAGTCTTTCCATACCGCTGTCGCTGTCTATCGGAAAATAAATGAAATTGTTGCAAGGCATTGGCCACTTGCTTAACACATATATAGACAGCTGATAAGCTAAAGTGCCCAATGGAAACCTGAAGCCATCCCAAAAATTTCAGGGCAGTTGTGACCTTGACAGCAACCAGCAGTGCCATGCCTAGCACAAAGTTTGACTGTAGTTCAAGCATCTGTGACTGGTAGAGGTTTGTGTAACTCTTATCTGTAGGCTGTGGTGTAGAATAGATCAGGTGGGTGCAAACATTTCTGGTGCAGTCTGACATCCCTCCAATTTCCCTCCTTTTCCTCCTTTTCCTGCAAAACACAGCTATACGGGAATTCCCATAGGGAAACCCATTGCAGCACTATTGGATCTGTTGCACAAAAAGACTCCAGAAAACATAAAACGTCAACAGGGAAAAATCAAAACAAAACAAAACCCAAAGGAAAGAGGTTAAAAACTGGTCTGACAATATTCTAACTGCGCTTCTTAAATTCACAATGTATATATCTCAGTCCCTAACATTTCTGGACAAAGGGACTGTTTGGGCATAATGGAAACAGTGTTATACTGGCGGAAAAATAACTTGCACAACATCATGATATCACTTTGGCCTTATTTATATGCATCTACCCACAAACTGGCAGGTGCCTCCTAGATCCATTAAAATGACACTCAAACCATCAATAAAGATCTTGCCTTGTGGATCAGTAATGGTCACATTTCACCCCAAAAGCTTATGTAGATTTTCTGATCAATAACATAAAACCTCTCAAAGCTGACAACTAAACTGTTCTTTAATGAGTGAAGTATGAAACTTATCTTTAGTTTACTGAACATGGTTGTTTTTCTCCCATGGTCAAAAAGAGAGGGAACAAGGTGCAACTTGTCATTATCTATGCTAGCTTTCAACAGTGATGCAATTCATATTTTCAACACAACCGATCTATGTTTATATATCTGATTTCAATCCCTGTACTTAAATAATGCTACTAAAATTTTCGGCAATAAAATAGGAACCTAAATAACACACTCCTCAATGAGTAAAATATTCCTCTTTGATAATAAAATAAGTAGGTTGGGATTAGTACAAACATAATTTATGTATTGCTCAGGAACAATATAATTTCTAACTGTGATGCATTCTATGAAAAGTATGTAATCATAATATTATAGGAGAGTTTGACTCATTTTTGACTTGATAAGGAAACAATTTGGTTGATTGTGTGTTCTTTATGTACAAACTCACCATCATTCCAGAGACAGGTAAAATGTAGTTAAATTGAGTAATTGGGTATAGTACTTCTCCCTAACTCTCAGACTTGGAGAGCTGAATGTAGGCCCAGTTTAGGCAATTAATTAGTTATCGAAGCCTGTCACCGTGGGAGAGTTGAATTTGATTGCTACTGAAAGAAAAGCAAAATGCCATCTCTCACTGAATATTGTTGTAGACCACAGGCCCTATACAATTAATACTAATAATTACGTTAGTTTATTGTTCAAAGGTGGCTTAGAAGGTAGCACGCAAGGTTAGATCGGTATTCCGAAGTTTTACTTGTTTCACCATTGGTGGACAAATATAAAATTTGTAAAACCTTGCCTCAGAAGATTAAGTAAATTGTTGTGAGAGTCCATGCTAAAATAGGTTGTACAAACACAGTTTTATACTGAACTGAATTGATGGGCTGAATGGCCTTTCCTCCATTCATTCTTTTATTATGTTGTTCTGATACTGGAAGAAAAAAATCTGTACTTTTAAAAAAAAGAAGTTTTACCACTGTTAAATATCTCTGTCCATTATCTCTTTCGTCTGCAGATCCATTTATTACTCACATAAGAAGGACCTGAATATTCATCATATTTATTCACACTTACAGAGCAGATGTTTATACCATTTTGGCAGTTTTTAATCTGCAATCAAGATTTTCCATAAATATACAGATTTGAAAACCTACTGGCTCCACACTTTTGGATTGTAAAGCTTTTACATTTCTTCAGTCTGCTATCAACACCTCGCATTTGAATGGAACCTGACATTAAGAATCCAATACTTAGTACTGATTCCAAACAGATCAGCCCAGGCGACAGAAATACTTTGTCACTGGATTAAAATTACAACTGATGCATTCTTCATAACAGAGTGATCATCAGATGAGAATGACAATTATAATAAAGAATTCTGACACTGGTTAGTGTCGCTCTTAAACGGTGTTGTCCAGTAGGATTTCGATGCTCATCAAACTGATGATGATCAGATCATCATATTCGCCACATGATATAAAATATATGCAATAATACTAAAACAAATGTGCAGTCTTTTGAAAACAGGTTTGAGATTTTAAACCGTCAGCAATCAAGACCATTACATTCACTGGCAGATCCAGGAGAACAGTTTTGAAAGGATATTGCAATCTAACAATTCTGCAAAGCAAGCCTGCTGTAATACACACTCTCAAATGGTGGTAACAACCTGTTAACTGACGTATTCTGTTTCTGGCAGTGTGCTCCAATTTATTTCAAAATGAAATTTCTTCAAGAGTAAACTTGTCTCTATTTTATCAGAATTGATATTGTTACGACTGAGACAAGAGGAGTGCACTGTCTTTCTCTAGTTCCACTTCTCCAGGGGTCACAACATATAATTAAATGTTTATCCAGTTACCAATACGGCCAATTATATACTCTAGTTTTATTTCAGAATAAACTCCACTGACGTATGCATTAAAGATGCAAAGCATTAACACACAGATTGAAATATGAAAGTTCCCTTCGACCTTAGCCCAACACACACACACAAACACACACCAGTTCAAGGAAAAATAAAGAAATTTTCTCTGCAGAGATCTTTTTACAAAAAAAGACACAAGAAACTTTGGCCAAATACTTGTCAATTCTTGAAGGAAAAGGCGAAGATATGGAATGATAGCAGTTGTCCCTTTTTCTGGTGTCCCAAATACGCATAGACAGCTGTCACTAGGATCTTTTTGGAGCAGTTCGCTTTAGGCGATGCCAAGGAGTAGTCTGGCAGGCTTTCCAGGAGAAGCCAGGCATCAGGGGTTTCAGTTATCACACACTGGATTCTCAAGGTTTCTCAGAGAGGTGGAGAAAAGATGAACTGGTCTTCTCTCTTAGCAGGCTGACCTCCAACTGACTCAAAACAATGTCCAAATCAAAACCAACTCTTGACCACCATAAATCTTGACATATCACCTCTCGGTAAACAACTGCCCTTAGTCACAAAGGCTTTTTCTGTTTACCAGTAAGTGTTATTTTTAAACAGAAAGCTCAAGTCCCAAAGTCCTTCCGGTGACCTTTTAAAAAAAAAAGTCCAGCATCTATGGAATCACTTCAGTCCTCCAATGAATCCATCTCCACAATTCTAAAACACCTCAAAAAATATTTTTAAAAATGGAAGCACTTTCATAACAATATAACTAGGGGATTCAAAGAGGGAAAAGAATCGCCAAATCTCTATATATTGGCTTTTGCGCTTTGCACTCTGCGCTCTGACTCTTGTCTTGCTTACACTCTGTAGCCTGCCAAATACAGTGTCTGGACATTTAATAGATCTTTGGCTCAGGGCCAACATCCTGTAATCTCTCCTTTTTACGCTAATAGCGCTCTATTCCTCTCAACTGTTTGTTTCAATAGATATATTAAGATGAATGCTGAACACAACTGGAGGTTGCTGCACCGCCCCAGCTTGCGAAAATTGCATACTTCAACCCTCATTGGCAGCCACGCAGCACTCACGCACCTGATCGGTTTTGTGAAAACCTCCAACCATCAGCTAAACAAAACCAACTTCTTCAGTTAGCATCTCCTGTGTCACTAGATTCCCCAAGAAAATTGAGAGAACAATCAGACTGCTGTCCTTCTGAAGGCTGGAACCTGCTTTCACAGCGCTTCACAGAGTGGTCCTGCAGATCTAAATGTTTCATCATTAGAGGCACCCAGAAAGAACAGGAACAGAGAAGGTAACAAATGGCAGACTATTTTTCTTGTTTGATTGAATAAGTGGCCCTTCAGCTTCCAGGTCATGAGAGACCAGACAACTGAACTATATTCTGAATTATAGCCGCAGTCTGACCAATATGTGACTCTTGTCTACAGCAATGTGGTTGATTCTTCCTTGCTGAATTAGGGACAGATAACAAATAGTGGTTTAGAAAGTGACACCTATACTTATACCCACTGCTGCAACTTCTACACAACTCAGTATTGTATGGCTCTAAAAATGAACAGCAATACATGTCTGTGGCCGATTTGTCACAATGTGTTGAGTGTATTGGACAACGCTGCTCTAAAGGACACCCAAAGCAGCATTCCAATTGTATAGCACAACCAAATTGGCCTAGATTAGTTAAGAAATCAAATTCATCTTCCAAAAAGAGATGGAAATAACACCAAAACATCCTTTTGAAGAAATCTCTGAAGGTATGGAAATACATTTTATAATTAACACAAATACCTTCTATTCAAGCATACATTACTTCCAAATTCTAATCAGTTCCTTATTAAAACCTGATCTTTCAAAGTTCAAAGCTACAATTTTATTGCTACATTAATATTGTTAAATGCTACAATAAAATTCATGGATATATATTCTGGACTTTTTAAAAAAAACCTTTAAACATTTACAGTCATGGATCTATTAACTTTCAGAATTGAGCAAGTTGGTATTTGTAGTTTAGATCTGAGATTTACTTTCATGAGGATGCAAAATCAATCATGCTTTAAATATTTATTAGGGTAACTTGAATAAAGGAATCTTCAGAATACTAAATGGTTTAATACGACTGCGAAAAGAAATCATACCTTTGGAATCCACTTTGAAGTCCTCTGGCAATAAGCCATCTTGCCTGTTGCCCAGGACAAATGCCAGAAATGAAAGGATGAGTGCATCTAGGATTCCAATAATGGCCAGAATGTAGGCCCAGCGAACAGAGCAGGCACCAAGTGTGTACTTGTCTGTTTTTTCGCCACACATGCGCTTTACTTCATCGGAATCCCAACCATCTGGGTAGATCATACAGCCCAGGATCAAGCAGGCAGCTGAAAAAAGAAATGAAGAAGTTATGAAAATACGCATACCACAAAGCCTGCCACTATGTGCATGACACAAACTTTAGAATGGGGTAACCACATGCAAATGTCAATCAGATAAAAATTCTTGATTGGTTTACTTCATCTTAATTTGTCTATGTTACACCTTCTTCATTCACCTTTGAGATATTTGAATTTTTGGATTATTTTTGCCATGCTTATCATGCCATTTAGCTTTACAACAGTAACACCATCTCATTTCAATGATATCCAGAAGTGAATATAATATACCGATTTAGTGTTACTATATATTTCTCAAATGTCAGGTCCAATTAATTCCTGGTTTCTTGGGAAAAAATAGTCAGTATTAACATTATTCAGTTTTGGGATAAGAAAGCTCAACCAACTGGTAAAATACCCATGGAGGCGGGCGAGGGCCCTTAAGTGGGCGTTAAGTGGCCACTTAAGGGTCTTGACTGGCCTCGGATGGGCGGGCGGTTTCCCACCCCCCCCCCCCCCCCCCCCCCCGCCTACTCCGTAAACTTGTCCGGAGGCGGAATCGAGGTGGGTAGGCCTCCCGGAGCCAGCCGCTCAATTTTACGCCGCCCCCACGCCACCATCTGACCCGCTGGGACGGCGTAAAATTCCGGCCAGTAGGTGTAAGTTGCACATGTTTCACAGCCATACAGAAAGGTGCTGAGAACACAGGCCTTATAAATGATCATAAATGGTCAGCGTGGAGCCAAGGTAGCTGAATTCGCTAACCACTTCCAGTGGGGTGTTATTTAGTGTGATCAGGGTGGAGATGCAACACCTTGTCCCGGGACCACAGCTTTCTTGATGCTTGCAGTCAGGGAGAACAAGTTACATGCATGGGAGAGACAGTCCATGAGTCTTTGTAGCTGAGTTTCCGTGTGAGCGACTAGCGCAGCATCATCAACGTAGAGGGAATGTACTAAATTATAAGTTAAGTTTGCTATGCATGTATGTGAATGCTTGGAGTGTGGTAAATAAGGTTGGTAAGCTACAGGTGCAGATAACCATGTGGGAATATGATGTTGTGGTGATAACAGAGATTTGGCTTAAAAAAGGGCAGGACTGCATACCGAATATTCCTGGATAAAAGGGGCTGAATTTTATTAGTGTGCCGCGAATTGCAGCAGCGTGCTTTGAAGTCGGTGGCCTGCAGAAATGGAAGCACCACCACCGAGCCCCCGTGATATTTCACCCGGGGCTCATTTAAATGGAAGGAGCGTCGACACCATTTTTAAAGGGCTTCAAGCTTTCAGCAAAAATTTGAATTTTTAAAGAGAAACTATTGTTCATTTTTTTAAAAATCAAAAGATGGAGACCCTTTCCCAACCCCACCATGGTTTTTTATAGGCCAATATGACAAACATTTACTTTATTCCCATCGCAAACCTACCCCCCCCCCAACCTCGTCACATTTTCCCTTCAACCCTTTCCCACCATCCCCACTCCGTTCCGAAGGCACGCGAGTTGCAGCTGGCGGCCGTAAAATCGGCATGGGAGACCGCTGGGACAAGGTAAGCTGATTTGCATCTTTTTAAAATTAATTTTAATATTTAAATGAAGGCTCCGCAGCTTGGCAGCTGGGGGGGTGGGGGGGCTCCACAGCAAGGCCTCGCCGCCACCGGTAAAATGCGGCAGGGCCTTCTCGGGATTGGGGGGTCGTGGCGGGCCGCTCCCACATGTATTTTACGGGTCCCTCCACCACAAATCCCGATGTCGAGGGGCTGCTAAAATTCAGCCCAAGGTGTTCAGGAAAGATAGGGAAGGAAAGAAAGGAGTAGGGGTAGCAGTATTGATTACGGAGAACGTTATAGTGCTGGAGAGAGAGGATGTCCTAGAGGTGTCAAGGACAGAATCTATTTGGTTAGAATTAAGAAACAATAGAAGTATATGACCGAATGTATTCTATAGGTCACCAACTAGTGGGAAAGATATAGAGCAGTTATAATGAGGGACTTTAATTATCCTAATATAGACTGGGATAATAATATAGTGTAAAGGGCAGAGAGGGGGAAGAGTTTATGAAGTGTGTTCAGGAGAATTTTATAGTTCAGTATGTTTCTGGCCCAAAGAGAAAGGAGGCACTGCTGGATCTGGTTCGGGGGAATGAAGTGGGTCAAATTTAGGGGACAGTGATCATAGTATCATAAGGTTTAGGTTGGCTATGGAAATGGAAAAGGAGAAATCCCGAGTAAAAATAATTAACTGGGGGACAGCCAACTTCAATGGGTGAGAACAGATATGGCCCAGGTAAATTGGAATCAAAGATTGGAAGGCAAAACTGTAATGAAACAATGGGTTGCCTTTAAAAAGGAGATAGTCAGCGTACAGTTGAGGTACATTCCACAAGGGGGAAAGATAGGATAACAAATCCAGAGCTCCCTGGATAACAAAAGAGATATGAAATGAAGCAGAAAAAGGGTGCGTATGACAGATGTCAGGTGGATAATACAATAGAGAACCAGGTTGAATATAGAAAGTTTAGAGGGGAATGAAAAGGAAATAAGAGAAGCAAAGAGAGAATATGCGAAGAGACTGGCAGCTAACATAAAAGGGAATCCAAAAGTCTACTATAGACATATAAATCGTAAAAAGGTGGTAAAAAGAAGAGTGGAGCTGATTAGGGTCCAAAAATGGGACTTATGCATGGAGATGAGGGCATGGCTGAGGTACTAAATGAGTACTTTGCATATATTTTTACCAAGGAAGAAGATGCGGCCAAAGTCGTAGTGAAGGAGGAGGTAGCTGAGATATTGGATGGGTCAAAATTGATAAAGAGGCAGTATTAGAAAGGCTGGCTGTACTTAAAAGTTTATAAGTCACCAGGATAAGATCAAATGCATCCAAGGATACTAAGGGAAGTAATGGTGGAAATTGCAGAGGCATCTTCCAAACCTCCTTAGATACAGGAGTGCTGCCAGAGGACTGGAGAATTGCAAATGTTACACCCTTGTTCAAAAAAGCCCAACAACTGCAGACCAGTCAGTTTAAGCTCGGTGGTGGGAAAACTTTTAGAAACAATAACTTGGGACAAAATTAGAAAGTCACTTGGACAATTGTGGATTAATCATGGAAAGCCAACATGGATTTGTTAAGGCCAAGTTGCTTGAGTTTTTTGATGAGGTAACTGAGAAAGTTGATGAGGTGTGCATGGACTTCCAAAAGACACAGGATAAAGTGCCGTATAACAGGCTTGTCAGCAAAGTTAAAGCCCATGGAATAAAAGGGACAGTCACAGCATGGATACAGAGTTGGCTGAGTGACAAGAAATAGAGTACTGGTGAATGGTTGGAGGAAGGTATATACAGCGTTTCCCCAGGGATCGGTGTTAAGACCACTGCTTTTCTTGATCTATATTAATCAATGACTTA
The DNA here is from genome assembly GCF_036365525.1 of Heterodontus francisci. Lineage (NCBI taxonomy): Eukaryota > Metazoa > Chordata > Chondrichthyes > Heterodontiformes > Heterodontidae > Heterodontus > Heterodontus francisci. Next base: position 46,497,360 of record NC_090397.1, on the reverse strand, counting down.
GACTTGGGTGTACAGGGCACAATTTCAAAATTTGAGGATGACACAAAACTTAGAAATATTGTGAATTGTGATGAGAACAGTGATAGACTTCAAGAGGACATAGACAGGCTAGTGGAATGGGTGGACAAGTGGCAAATAGAGAAGTGTGCAGTGATTCATTTTGGTCGGAAGAACAAGGACAGGCAATATAAAATAAAGGTTGCAATTCTAAAGGGGATGCATGGGGAAAGGATCTTGGGGATATATGTACACATTGAAGGTGGCAGGGCGGGTTGAGAAAGTGGTTAATAAAGCATATGGGATCCTGGGCGTTATAAATAGGGGCATAGAATACAAAAGAAAGGAAGCTATAAGGAACCTGTATAAAACACTGGTTTGGCCTCAACTGGAGTATTGTGTTCAATTCTGGGCACCACATTTTAGGAAGGATGTGAAGGCATTAGAGAGAGTGCAGAAAAGGTTTATGAGAGTGGTTCCAAGGATGAGGAACTTCAATTACTTTGATAGATTGGAGAAGCTGGGGCTGTTCTCCTTGGAGAACAAGAATGGAAGATTAAGAAGAGATTTGATAGAGGTTTTCAAAATGATGTGGGGTCTGGACAAAATAGATAGGGAGATACTGTTCCTGTTGGCGGAAGGGTCGAGAACCAGACGACACCGATTTAAGGCAAATGACAAAAGAACCAATGGTGACATGTGGAAATCTTTGTTATGCAGTGAGTGGTTAGGATCTGGAATGCACTGCTTGAGAATATGGTGGAGGCAGATTCAATCAAGGCCTTCAAAAGAGAACTGGATAATTATCTGAAGAGAAAAAATTTGCAGGGCTCCGGGAAAAAGGCAGGGGAGCAAGAATAGGTGAGTTCCTCTTACAGAGGACTGGCATGGACATGACAGGCTAAACGGCCTCCTTCTGCACTGTAACCATTCTATGATTCTATTTGGATGATATTCTTTCCCCCAGAGCATGTCAGGAACTCATGTTACCAATGTGGGTGCCAAATAAAGACATGGTTAAGCACAGCTTGTAAAAGTATTCAGTAGCTGTTCAACCCAAAATATAGACCCAGAATATTCTCAATCTGACTAACATTGAAGGAATGCCAAAAACTATGCTGATCTTGCCATTGGCAACTTTTCTGTAGATCTCATTTGCATACACCAGAGCACCAAAACTGGTGTAAAACAAACATAAATTCTGTATAACCTTTTGGGGCTTGAAGAAACATGTGCCATATTTTACTACTTCTATTTTATCAATATTATGAAAAGTAGGCTGAAGCCATCAAATCATTATTTATGTGCATTAGTCACCGCTGCCATGTTTAAGTAAATGCAACTCACCTCATTCCATGACAATATGAAAGGCACAATTCAACATGGTGGCTCCTCATCAGAGCCCTTTCCTATCCTGAGTGGTGTGAAACAGGGCTGTGTTCTCGCACCCACACTATTTGGGATTTTCTTCTCCCTGCTGCTTTCACATGCGTTCAAATCCTCTGAAGAAGGAATTTTCCTCCACACAAGATCAGGGGGCAGGTTGTTCAACCTTGCCCGTCTAAGAGCGAAGTCCAAAGTACGGAAAGTCCTCATCAGAGAACTCCTCTTTGCTGACGATGCTGCTTTAACATCTCACACTGAAGAATGCCTGCAGAGTCTCATCGACAGGTTTGCGTCTGCCTGCAATGAATTTGGCCTAACCATCAGCCTCAAGAAAACGAACATCATGGGGCAGGATGTCAGAAATGCTCCATCCATCAATATTGGCGACCACGCTCTGGAAGTGGTTCAAGAGTTCACCTACCTAGGCTCAACTATCACCAGTAACCTGTCTCTAGATGCAGAAATCAACAAGCGCATGGGTAAGGCTTCCACTGCTATGTCCAGACTGGCCAAGAGAGTGTGGGAAAATGGCGCACTGACACGGAACACAAAAGTCCGAGTGTATCAGGCCTGTGTCCTCAGTACCTTGCTCTACGGCAGCGAGGCCTGGACAACGTATGCCAGCCAAGAGCGATGTCTCAATTCATTCCATCTTCGCTGCCTTCGGAGAATACTTGGCATCAGGTGGCAGGACTATATCTCCAACACAGAAGTCCTTGAAGCGGCCAACATCCCCAGCTTATACACACTACTGAGTCAGCGGCGCTTGAGATGGCTTGGCCATGTGAGCCGCATGGAAGATGGCAGGATCCCCAAAGACACATTGTACAGCGAGCTCGCCACTGGTATCAGACCCACCGGCCGTCCATGTCTCCGTTATAAAGACGTCTGCAAACGCGACATGAAATCGTGTGACATTGATCACAAGTCGTGGGAGTCAGTTGCCAGCATTCGCCAGAGCTGGCGGGCAGCCATAAAGACAGGGCTAAATTGTGGTGAGTCGAAGAGACTTAGTAGTTGGCAGGAAAAAAGACAGAGGCGCAAGGGGAGAGCCAACTGTGCAACAGCCCCAACAAACAAATTTCTCTGCAGCACCTGTGGAAGAGCCTGTCACTCCAGAATTGGCCTTTATAGCCACTCCAGGCGCTGCTTCACAAACCACTGACCACCTCCAGGTGCGTATCCATTGTCTCTCGAGATAAGGAGGCCCAAAAGAAAAATTGTGGAAATCTTTCTCTTTTTATTGTTACAGATTCTGATGCCATAATAAAGAATTCAAAGATGTATAAAATACATTATAGGTCTCAGTGAGAAAATGTTTTTAAAAATCGCCATCAAATTCCAGAAATAAAGTTTAGGAGCTGTACCAAGACCGAAACTCCTCAGTCACATCATTTTGTGATGTGTAGCACCTAAAATTTTGGGTGTACATTTCTGCCTGTTCAGAATAGGCATAAATGCAGGAAACTTGTGTTCTCAGGTCTTTTGCCTCAGGATGGAGTTATGTTAACGAATTAAATAGGGTTTCAGTAGTTGTAACCTGAGAATAACGCTAAAAACTACAAGGAAATTCCAGGCTGTTTCTTTGATCTCATTGTCCTCAATGCCATATTTCAAATTTTATTTATGCATCTTTTTCTAACAGATTTATAGGGAGTTGAGTCTCCCCATATCATTTTTTAAGTTGAATATTTATGTTTTCAAAATTATGAAATCCCAACGCACAAGTCCTCTCAGTAAGAAGTAGAACAAAAGTTTTTTGTTAGGTGTATCGCATATATAATGCAACATAGCTATTAGTCAGGCAATAGGCTGAACATATTTTGAAAATGTCAAATTGTCCATTTTGGCAGGAAGAAAAAAGAAGCATATTATCTAAATGGTGAGAGATTGCAGAGCTCTGAGATGCAGAGGGATCTGAGTGTCCTAGTGCACGAATCACAAAAGGTTAGTATGCAGGTACAGCAAGTAATTAGGAAAGCTAATAGAATGTTATCATTTATTGCGAGTGGAAGTTAATACAAAAGTAGGGAAGTTATGCTTCAGTTATATGGCGCATTGGTGAGACCACAGCTGGGAGTACTGTGTACAGTATTGGTCTCCTTATTTAAGGAAGGATGTAAATGCATTGGAAGCAGTTCAGAGAAGGTTTACTAGACTAATACCTGGAATGGGCAGATTGTCTTATGAGGAAAGATTGGACAGGCTAGGCTTGTATCCGCTGGAATTTAGAAGAGTAAGAGGAGACTTGATTGAAACGTTTAGGATCCTGAGACATCTTGACAGGGTGAATGTAGAAAGGATGTTTCCCCTTGTGGGAGAATCCAGAACTAGGGGTCACTATTTAAAAATAAGGGGTCGCCCATTTAAAACAGAGATGAGGAGAAATTTTTTTCTTTTAGAGGGTTGTGAGTCTTTGGAACTCTTCCTCAAAAGGCAGTGGGCGAGGAGCCTACTCCTGCTCCTAATTCATATGTACGTTCATATGTATGTATGTATCAGTATTTCACCAGACCTCCAGTGGTAATACATAATGGCCCGGATTTTGCAGACAATGGCAAGATAACAGCATTTGCTGCAGACTTTGAAGAAAGCCGCCCACCAAGATCTAGCGACCTCTGTGGCGTGGATTTCATCTTTCCCACCGTTAATTTGAATTTGGTGCCATGTCAAGGGAGCTCCAGGAACTCAGCAACAGTGATGTTATCAAACATTGAAGAATTCTCTCAGACAGCAAACCAAGAAGTAAAATGCACTGATTTCCTTCCCTTTTAATTAAATTTTACAGATAGCGTAATAAAGATTCGGACATGCACATTAGAAGTGGAACGGTCAAACTTAAAAAAGATATTAAAAAGATATGGAACTTTTTTCATAATGGAAAAAATTGACATTGCACAAATATACAATTAGTTTTACAGGGCCAGAGGGGTTGCTCAGCTCTAATTATGATGTATGCTGTAAAACCTGATTACATCTCATTAACAAGGTGTAACTTTTTCAGGGGCTTCTAACAGTGATATTGCAGCGTAATCATTACCATCTGCAGGGACTTTGACAAATCACCTTGTGGAGGAGCAGGGATCTCTGACAACAACTTCTGGATCTCTGTGTTTCACTGCACAAGCCAGCTGTTGTGTCAGTGTCACCGGGTAATGACGCCATACGCTAACCATTTCACTGTCATTACAATGATTTTCCAGTTTATTTACCAAATACTGCACTAACAATTATGGAATGGTTACAGCACAGAAGGAGGCCATTTGGCCCACCATGTCCATGCTAAACCATTTGAAGATTCTCTTAAATCTCAGTTGCTTTTTAAAAGGACACAGTTAAATTTTCTGTTATCACTTTTTTGAAATACTAATGAATGAAAACTTTAACTGGCACAGGAAATTTAATAACCTTTAAAGATTCACTTCTGTTTATTCATGGCTTCAAAGCACTGTTTTCAACCTTAGAAAATCTAACTTTTATTGATATGAGCCAGCCTACTACACAATGTAAAAAAGAACAATGAATAGGGATGTTACAGCTGCATCTGAAGTATGTTCATTTAACTAGGCACATAGGACTGATACTTTTCACATGTCATCTGTGTGTCAGCTGTGGTTCAGTTGGTAGGATTCTTGCCTCTGAGTTACAGTGTTGTGGGTTCAAGTCCACTCCAGACATTTAAGCAAAAAAATCTGGGTTGACATTCCTGTGCTGTGCTCTTGGAGGAGCTGTCTTTCAGATGAGGCCTTAAACCAAGGCCCTGTCCACAAATGATACCATTCCACTGTTTCAAAGAAGAGCAGTGGAGTTATCCCTGGTGTCCTGGCCAATATTTATCCCTCAATCAACATCACAAAAACAGATTATCTGGTCATTATCATGTTGCTGTTTTTGGGATCTTGCTGTACTCAAATTGGCTACAAACCACTGACTACCTCCAGGCGCTTATCCATTGTCTCTCGAGATAAGGAGGCCAAAGAAAGATTTCCTACAACAGTGACTACATTTCAAAAAGGTACTTCATTGATCATAAAGTGCTTTTGGACAATCCGGGGTCGTGCAAAGTGCTATATAAATGCAAGACTTTCTTTTGTTCTTTATGTAAAACCTCACACATGAAGCAACACACATTAGCTGTCAGTAGCATTAGGCAATATTCCAGATTTCATGGACACGTGCACTTCTGCCCCTGACACGGAGTAAACAGATTATCTCACCAGTGATGGTGAGTTCCCTGCATTCTTTCATTTCTCTACAAGATAATCATATCATTTGTTGTATTATCAATCTTTCATACCAATTGTCATAACTCAGTTTCACTGGTGAAATATCATCCATTTCATGTTCATTCTAAATCACAATCTTTCTCAAGTCATCCTTCTTTTTAGTGAAGCTTGAAATGAATTAATATTATAGGGCACTTTTCCATCTTTCAACATATATCACTGACAGCTGCGGCTGAATATGGTTGCAACAAGTTGAATTTTATGCAGTGCTGAATTTAGGAATAGTCAAAATTAAACTTTTACATTATCATATACTTGCATTGTTTCTGTTTGCTTTACTTTCATAAGATATTTCTTCATTTATCTCCCATCACTGGCTGATGCTCTTTGCTTTTCTCCAGGTCATACACCATTTTTAGCTGAGATGACAGGGGGTGAACCTTCCCTCAGATGTCTACTAATCAGTCAGCTGATAAGAACTGTCTATTCCTCTGTGAGAAGGCTTTGAGACTTTGTTCACTGGGCCTGACATTTCTCACTGCATTTGCTGGGTTTCGGTCATTAAATCAGTGTACTGGCAATTCTGTGGTAGATCCTGGGTGAGACCATTTCTCACTGAGTTTCTATTCTGCAATAGATATGGGTGACATTCCCAATGTAATCTCAGGCCTTCCTCATGTGTGCTTGCTAATGCTGCTGGGAACACATATTAAACACTAACAGACATTAAAATCAGCAGCAACCAGCCACAAATCCTGTGGCTTATGCTCCCATTGCACAGAGTAATTTACAAAGAAATAAAAGAAGTGGCAGTGATGAAAGTGCTTTGCATTGGAGCCTACAACCTGAAGAAACTTCAAGAGAGATTACTGGAGAAACAGAATTTTTTTTAAACCATTTGAGGAGATGTTGTTATAAGATATTATCTCTTCCAAAGAAACACATTAGAGGCCATCAGATCCTATGAGTACCTCAGTGAGGACCTCTGCATTAGAACAGAAAACCTCACCAAAGAGGCAACAGAAGCTACATTAAAACCTATAGCCATGGTGATCTGCCTCTGTTTGTGAAAGTGAAACAGCACTCAATTTGTCAACCACAGGCTCATTGCAAGCAAAGTGTCTGTAATGTTACCCAAGGGGTTATCTGGCCACACATAATCATCAGGTAATTAACACACTTTTTAGCAGAGCTGGGAAATTCATTCAGTTTGGCATGATGGCAAGACAGCAGCATGATTGGTGCATCCAGTTTTATCAGGTTGCTGGCTTTCCTGGAGTGTAATGGATGGAGCCCACATATCATTGCAAGCACCTACCATTAACATCTTCAACTTTCCTAACAGAAAGGAGTACCACTTGCTGAATGCATCTGGTTACGCATAATCTAGACAAAGAATCCTTCACCTAAATGCCCAATTTGCTGGAAGTTGCCAGGATGTCGACCCAGTCCTCATTTGTGGTGATGGAGTCAATGGCATGATTGGGGCTGGTGCATTAAATCTGTAAAATCACATCACAGGAAGCGCCCCAATGGAGGCTTGGAAGGAAGGAACAACTCCGATGCAGCGGAGGAGGCCTCACAGTACAGCAGCTGCAGAACTCCTCAGTTCTCGAAAGGAACTATCGGGTCATCCCTCCCAGGTTATCAATTCTCTTCAGGATTTTTGTTCTGGGTAGGAATTTGAACCAAGTCTCTGACGTAACTGATTGCATCACCCAGACTTTTCAAAAAAAAAATTATTTTAATGAAAATGATAAATCAGTTTCCATCCTTGCTAACCCTTACACTCAAAATAAATTGCCAGCTTTGGGGAAAAAACTCTGATCAGTGCTATGTTGAATGAAAGCTGTCAAAAAAAGCTCCAACCTGACCAAAAAGACTATGTATAAAAACATATCTTAAGAGAATGCAATACTTGCTCCTCTGATGCTCATAATTATCAGTAGAAATCACTTCTAGTAAAGATCTAACAAAGAACTCTTAAATTACTTTCAACCTGATTAATAAGGCCAAAACTAAAATAAATCTAACAAAAGTCTCGACAATTCAAACTCTTCACTTATTTGAATGCACAAAAAGGTGTACTAAACCAAAGACAAATGTCAAAATGAATGACTGGCAATAGGAATGATGTCGAAGATATGGTGAACAAGATATGCAGTGGGAACAAAGCTGTAGTTTGAGAGAAATATGAATATTGATTTCAAATAGAAAATCATTTTTGAAGTATTATGTATCCCTGTTGTGCCATCACCCAGCTATGGCACAATTTCCAATATTATCTTCCTGCTGAACATTGACAGTAACTGTGCTAATAGATCCCTACAGATCCCTGATTCAGTCTCTACAGCTTTTCGAACTAGCTCTCCATGCCATTTCTTGATACTTATTGCAAACACCAAACCAGAAAGGTATGATTTAGAATACTGAAATTCATGCCTTCCACATCTTGAAATTACTTACCAATATTGCACAATTTAAAAATGATATGCAGTTAAACAACAGTCATAACCAGCAGACAAATGCTAAATTATATTGCGTGAATCCTCAAATCTCAATGTGATCATTTTGTAACTCAACTGGTCCATGCTTAACAACACTGGGTGGAAAATTGCTTTTAAAATCTGTGTTGAATGTATTGTAAAACCAGTGCTCTGTGTTGTTGACAAGTCTCTCCCCATCCCCTATTTCAGGTGTTGTGGTGGTGAAGTGCATTGAATGCATGCATGACATAATTATAGGATAAAAGTTTGATTCCACTCATGGCTACTGCATTGCTTCTCTCAGCTGTTCTGGTCTGGGAAGTTATTGAGCAGAGGCCATTCATTACTCCACAGAGAAAATTGATAAAATTAGGAGGGAACTAATTTCCAGATTCTACTGTGGCACTTTTTTTAATTCTTTCATGGGATGTGGGCATTGCTGGCAAGGTCAGCATTTGTTGCCCATCCCTAATCGCCCTTGACAACTGAATGACTTAGAGTCATAGAGAGATACAGCACCGAAACAGGCCCTTCAGCCCACCGAGTCTGTGCTGGCCATCAACCACCCATTTATACTAATCCGACATTAATCCCATATTCCCTACCAAACCTTCACAATTCTCCTACCACCTATCTACACTAGGGGCAATTTACAATGGCCAATTTACCTATCAAGCTGCACGTCTTTGGCTGTGGGAGGAAACCGGAGCACCTGGTGGAAACCCACGCGGTCACAGGGAGAACTTGCAAACTCCACACAGGCAGTACCCAGAATTGAACCCGGGTTGCTGGAGCTGTGAGGCTGCGGTGCTAACCATTGCGCCACTGTACCACCCCTTGTTAGGCTTGTTAGGCTATTTCAGAGGGCAGTTAAAAGTCAACCACATTGCTGTGGGTCTGGAGTCACATGTAGGCCAGACCAGGTAAGGACAGCAGATTTCCTTTCCTAAAGGACATTAGTGAAGCAGATGGATTTTTAATGACAATCAATGATGTTTCATGGCACCATTACTGAGACTAGCTTTCAATTCCTGATTTTTATTATTGATGGGATTTGAACGCATGTCACAGGGGCATTAGTCTAGGCTTTTGGATTACTAGTCCATGCCACCATCTCCCCCTTATAGTGACCAAGAGTAGAATTAGCAGAAGGGGCAGGTCTGGCTGCCTACAGTTGCTGTGTAGCTGAAGGGACTGAGGACAAAAGTAGAAGATTCAGATCCTCACAAAAATTACTGAAAATAAATAGAGTGAAATATGTGCAGTTTTAAAAAGCAGTCATGGTTGGTGATTTCTGAGCTTGGATTTTAGTAGGGCTGGCTGCAAACACCAGCTGGCTTCCTGGCACCATGGCCAGTACTTGCTGAGGGGCTGGTGAGGGAACAGGCACACTGGCATTGTTGGAGAGGGCAACATGTGCCAGTTCCATCATGTCACTGCCACTCCCACGGGGTTGAAGCTCTGCTCTCCTACTGAACACTAATATTTAACCCTCTACCTCAATCACTAAAACAGATTATCTGGTAATTATCACATAGATGTTTGTGGGACCTTATTGTGTGCAAATTGGCTGTTACATTTCCTTCATTACAGCAGTGAATGCACTTCAGAAAAAAATTTCATTGGCTTTAAAATGCCATGGAAAACCTAGAGGTCATGAAAGGTGCAATATAAATGCAGGTTCCTTTGTCCATACTGTAGCAGATCTGAGATTCAACTGAAATCCCTATCTATTCTGTCTTCTAATCTGTGCAAGATGGGGGAGATGGTGGAGCTCAGAGCCTAAGTGGGCCCAGCATGAGAATTCTTAGTAGTGATACCACAGTTTGTGATATGGAGGAGCCTGCTGCAGGACCCACTGATGTGACTGCATGCTCCATAGATGACTGAAGAATTTCAATGCCATGCACCAGAACCCAACACAAGCTGGGAGTGGACTCCTCTACATGCTGTAGAAGCTCTGTGGCAGGCTCTCCATTGAGCAATTAATTGGTGGTGCTCAGAAAGCTTCTTTTAAAGGCTGGACCCCTGAAGTCTGCATCTCTGTCCTCTTCAGCAGAGCTATGACACAAGCTTGCCCTCCAGGTGAGCTGTTTCCTGGGCTAACCTTTCTACCTACTCTTGGTCCTCTCAAATGCTCAGCGCAAACCCCTCTAAATCACCATTTACAAGACAAGGGGTGCCAATCTCTGTGCTGGTGCTTGAAAGGGTGAGAGGAACTGAGTGCATCTTCAGAAGGATTCTCCCCCTCACCGTATGCCACAGTAAGAACTGAAACTTTTGACGGACCTAGAAAGAGGGAAGAAGGACAGGGGTTAGCCTCTAATAGCAAGGATAAAGCAGTAGCAGATGATAGGCATTGAGGTTGTCATGTTGTGTAAGTTCAGAGATCAGTATAAACAGAGCAGAAAGAGAAGGTGCCCAACACTCTGCTGTGTGTGGCCTCCAGCCTCATTGGCTACAATGCTGCGTGTTCTCCCTCTGCCAATTATGTCAATGGCAGCCTCCTCCACTGATGTGAGCACGTATCAAGGCAGGATTTCCCCTTAAACTTGTACTCTCCCTCCTGTTGTGTGCAAATTTGCCCTGCAAGAAGAGTGGAAGTGGGTGCATGTGCGCCCTTTTGACCGTGTGAGGCAGCTTAGCATCCTGAGTGTGCAAGTACAAGGTATAGTAAATGTTGTGTCTACAGGAGAAGCAAGGTAGGGAAGGGTTGATGGTGCTCGGGCTAATGTAGGGTCGTATAGGGCTGTGTGGAAAGCAGGAGAGATGTGAAGGAGACTCATAACTTAGCAGCTCTGGTGACCTTGTTTTTTTTTTCTGCACTGCATCAGATCCTGAAAACAATGCTTGTACATATTGTCATGCCCAGTAAAGGCATGCCCTATTCATAATTTTAAACATGGACTGTATTCAGCATAGAATCTTTTGGAACTGAATTTTCTTTTAAATGAACGACAATGGACTTTAAGATGCTGTAATAAGATGGCTGTCGAGGGTCATGTGACTTCTGCAATTTTGGCCCAGACTCAGAATTATCTCAAGCATCCAGAAAGTTCCTAACTGAACGGCCACGGGTGGAGTGCCTCCCTTGGATGGACATACCAAGACGAAGCCATCTGTGGAATTCACACCTCCTGATGTTTGTGGTCTGACCCAAAACTCAATATTTCTGGACTCCTAGACTCACTGTCTCCGAGCTTGAAACTTAACATAGAGTTCTAAGAAAGCAGTTAAATTATAAGTAGGTGTGAATGGCCACCATCCATCCCCCAATGTGTAGCAGTGGCTTTGACGTTCAAATCATTCTGGGTGGACAATAGAAGTATTGATCAGGTGGCCACCTGACCAAAACTCATCACAGATAAAGAATCTTATTACTCCAAGCACCAGAAAGAAATTAATCAGTCTGCAAATCACAGCTCGAGAGACAGCAACAAAGGCAGAACATCAATGCCTTAAAACTAGAGACTATAATATCCTAAGGTCTCCAAGCCTGTTCCTTTTCAAGTCTGTTAATGAGACTACAAGCAACTAATTTCGTGACCTGCTACAAATACACCTCTTCAAGAGAATCCTACAACGACTTTGATATATGACTCTGGCTATTGAATCATCTCACGACACTTCAGGAGTGTAAACACCTTCTTCACTGGGCCTGCAATGCCCAGGATGAGCCAAAATTTTGTGACTTATGAACTAATCCTTTGTTTTGTTATGACTGAGGTGGGAGGAGTGCACTGTCTTTTCTAGTTCCACTTCTCCACAGGTCACAACATATATTTAAATGTTTATCCAGTTCCCAATACAGTCAATCATATGCTCTACTCTTTATCCCAGAATAAAATACAACAACCAGTTTGCTTCAATAAACAATTAAACTATCAGTTTATTATAAAACAAAATTTATCCAGTAATGAAGCAAAGCATGAACACACAGATTGAAATATGAAAGTTCGCTTTTTAAGCCCATACACAAACTCTCACACACACTGACAAAAATACAGAAATTCTCTCTGCAGAGCTCTGTTACAAGAAAAAGACAAAAAAGAATACTTTGGCCAAATACGAACATACGAATTAGGAGCAGGAGTAGGTCATTTGGCCCTTCAAGCCTGCTCCGTCATTCAATAAATTCATGGCTGAACTGATTACTCCATGTTTCCACCTACCCCCAATAACCTTCCACCCCCTTACATAGCAAGAATCTATCTATCTCTGCCTTAAAGATATTCAAAGTCTCAAATTGCACCACCTTTTGAGGAAGAGAATTCCAAAAACTCGCGACCCTCTGAGAGAAACATATTCTCCTTATCTCTGTCTTAAATGGGCGACCCCTTATTTTTAAACAGTGACCCCTAAATTCTACCGCAAGGGGAAACATCCTTTCCACATCCACCCTGTCAAGACGCCTCAGGATCTTGTATGTTTCAATCAAGTCGCCTCTTACTCTTCTAATTTCCAGCGGATACAAGCCTAGCCTGTCCAACCTTTCCCCATAAGACAGCCCGCCCATTCCAGGTATTAGTCTAGTAAACCTTCTCTGTACTGCCTCCAAGGCATTTACGTCCTTCCTTAAATAGGGAGACCAGTACTGTACTCAGTACTCCAGATGTGGTCTCACCAATGCCCTGTATAACCTCCCTACTTTTGTATTCAATTCCCCTGGCGATAAATGACAACATTCTATTAGCTTTCCTAATTACGTGCTATACCTACATACTAACCTTTTGCGATTCATGCACTAGGACACCCAGATCCTTCTGCATCTCAGAGCTCTGCAATCTCTCACCATTTAGATAATATGCTTCTTTTTCATTCTTCCTGCCAAAGTGGACAATTTCACACTTTCCCACATTATACACCATTTGCCAGATCTTTACCCACTCACTTAACCTATCTATATCCCTTTGTAGCCCCCTTATGTCCTCTTCACAAGTTACTTTCCTACCTATCTTTGTGTCATCAGCAAATTTAGAAACCATACCTTCGGTCCCTTCATCTAAGTCATTTATATAAATGGTAAAAAAGTTGAGGCCCCAGCACAGATCCCTGCGGCATGCCGCTCGTTACATCTTGCCAACCAGAAACTGACCCATTTATGCCTACTGTTTCCTGTTAGCTAACCAATCTTCCTTCTATGCCAATGTGTTACCCCCTACACCATGAGCTTTTATTTCTGCAATAACCTTTGATGTGGCACCTTATCAAATGCCTTCTGGAAATCTAAATACAATACATCCACTGGTTCCCCTTTATCCACAGCATGTGTAACTCCCTCAATGAACTCCTATAAATTGGTTAAACATGATTTCCCTTTCACAAAACCATGTTGACTCTGCCTGATTACCTTGAATTTTTCTAATTGCCCAGCTATAACGTCTTTAATTATAGCTTCTAACATCCTCCAGAAGACAGATGTTAACTGGCCTGTAGTTTCCTGCTTTCTGTCTCCCTCCCTTTTTGAATAAAGCAGTTACATTTGCTATTCTCCAAACTAAAGGAACCTTCCTCGAATCTAGGGCATTTTGGAAAATTCCATCAGGAAAAAAGTCCATCAGGACCCGGGGACTTGTCAGCCCGTAGCTCCAACAATTTGTTCAGTACCACTTCCCTGGTGATTGTCGTTTTCTTGAATTCCTCCCTCCCTTCCATTTCCTGACTTACAGCTAATACTTGTATCCTCAATAGTGAAGACCAATGTAAAATATCTGTTCAATTCATCTGCCATCTCCTTATTATCCATTATTAATTCCCCAGACACACTTTCTATTGGACCAATGTTCAAATTGTTAACTCTTCTTTTTTAAGTATCTATAGAAACTCTTACTATTTGTCTTTATATTTCTAGCTAGCTTTTTCTCGTACTCTAATTTTACCTTCCTTATCAATCTTTAGTCATTCTTTGCTATTTTTTATGTTCTGTCCAATCTTCTGACCTGTCTCCCATCTTTGTGCAATTATAGGATTTTTATTTAAATTTGACACTACCTTTAACTGTTTTAGTTAACCACGGATGGCAGGTCCCACCCTTGGAATTTTTCTTTCCCGTTGAAATATATCTATTCTGTGTATTCTGAAATATCCGCTTAAATGTCTGCCACTGCATCTCTATTGACCTATCCCTTAACCTGATTTGCCAGTTCACTTTAGCTAGCTCTGCTTTGATGCCCTCATAATTGCCCTTATTTAAGTTTAAAATACTAGTCTTGGACCCACTCTTCTCTCCCTCAAACTGAATGTAAAATTCAATTATATTATGATCGCTGCTACCTAGGGGCACCTTAACTATGAGGTCATGAAATAATCCTATCTCATTGCACAATATCAGGTATAGTTGGCTCTCTGGTTGGCATCAGAATGTATTTTTCCAAGAAATTATCCCGAAAAAATTCTATGTACTCCTCATCTAGGCTACCTCTGATTTTTCCAGTCTATATGTTGGTTAAAATACCCATAATTATCGCTGTACCTTTCTGACAGGCTGCCTTTATTTCTTCCCTTATACCCCGTCCTACAGTGTGGTTAATGTTAGGTGGCCTATACACCACTCCCACAAGTGACTTCTTGCCTTTATGATTTCTCATCTCTACCCAAACTGCTTCTACATCCTGGTCTCCTGAACTTAGATCATCCCGCTCTATTGTGCTAATACCATTATTAATTCACCCCTCCACCTTTTCCTAGCTTTCTGTCCTTCCTAAATGCTATGTACCCTTCAATAGTCAGGTCCCAATCTATGTTGTCCTGCAGCCATGTCTTTGTAATGACTATCAGATCATACCTATTTATTTCTATTTGCGCTCTCAGTTCATCTGTTTTGTTTCGAATGCTACATGCATTCAGATACAGAGCCTTTAGTTTTGTCCTTTTATTATTTTTGTAACCTCTAGGCTTATCTGTTGATTTACTCTTAGATTTGTATGCTCTGTCCCTTCCTGTCACAGTCTGTTTCGCATTTCCCATATTAATACCTTTCTCTCTTGCCTTATCCTTAATCCTTGATTTACCATATCTTACCAAATTTGATCTCTTGCCCCCACTATTCAGTTTAAAACCCTCTCTACTTCCCTAGTTATGTGGCTTGCCAGAACACCTCCCCAGCATGGTTCAGGTGTAGACCGTCTGAACAGTAGAGCCACCACTTTCTCCAGTACTGGTGCCAGTGCCCCACGAACCGGAAGCCACTGCTACCACACCAGTCTTTGAGCCACGCATTAATTTCTTTAATCTTATTTTCCCTATGCCAATTTGCATATGGCTCAGGTAATAATCCAGAGATTATTACTTTTGAGGTTCTGTTTCTTAATTTGGTGCCTAGTTCCTCACACTGACTATGCAGAACCTCTTTCCTTGTCCTGCCTATGTCATTGGTACCTACGTGGACCATGACGACTGGTCTACCCCACCCCCCCACCCCCACTGTGTTCCTCTCCAGCCCTGAGCAGATGTCTCGAACCCTGGCACAGGGCTAATACTTGCTAGTTCTAGAAAAAAAAAGAAGATATGGAACAATGTCAGTTGCCCCTTTTGGTCTGGCATCTGGGTAAATGGTGACAGGTCACTAGGATCTTTTCAGAAGCCGTTCATTCTGGAGATGTCGAGAAATTGTCTGGTAGGCTTTCCAGTAGAAATGCGGCATCGGGGCTTCCGCTATCACACTCTGGTTTCACAGGCCTTTTTCCAAAGACAGGTGGAAAGAGGAGCTGACACACTGGACTAAAGCCTGGCTACCCAACACAAACCCGACTAGACCTGCATGTTATGACCAGGTGAGAAAGCTATCTAGAGGTCGCTCTCAGCATTCACCTAGTCTTACCGTAACAGAGTTTACTTGTAAACACACCGTGTTTTTAGATCCTCCTTGGTGAATCCTTGTTCACCGCGTTCTGGTTTTCTTAGGTTTAAAGAAGAAAGTTGAAATTTATTAAACTTGAAGTTCAACTCTAATTTGGTTGATGCCTATGGATACATGACATGCCACACTAGCATGCATGTGTGATACACACATGCAAACAGAGCCAGAAAAGAGCAGAAGAAAAATAAAGTGGAAAAATCTGAGGCAACATCTGAAGAGTTTTTGTTACGGTTCTTCGAGCTCATTGTAGAGTCCTTGATTGTAGGTAGATCTTGCTTTTTGTTGGGGCCCAGTATTCTTCTTAAACCTTGTTCACTGTAGAAGACTTTTCTCTCTTGGGGTTCATATGTCTTCAATGGTTTTCAGTTCTGGGAGAAAGCGATGAGAGTAGGCAGGACAGGGATGTTCTCAATCCAGGAGTCAGGAGCTTTCTGCCAGTTTAAAACTCTGTGGCAAGTTCAAATTCAAAAAACTCCAACAGCTAATTCGTCATGTGACTAAACTGGTCTGACCATGTCTGTTTGTGTATTCGGCCATCTTAGCAGTTAACCTGGAATGCAAGTTCCTCCACCCTCAATGTCTGGTAATCGAACGTCCACTGTGGATTGAATGTGTCAGGAAATGGTCTTTTGTTCCTTTTAAGCACTGTCTGTAAATATGCAAATGTATTTCCTGTCAAGGGTCTGATGTTTTTTTTTTAAGTTTTTAAGTTCTTTCTTTACTCCAATAACAGTTTAAAAATCAATGTTGATGTGGTGAAATTAATATGCTTCATTCTTGGCAGGTGGGGGCCTGCATGACACAAGGATATTCGACCTTTCCAAACTGTCTCTGGTGAAGGGTTTGTTGAGCTAGCACAAGAGCTTATCAATGTGGGTACTACATTGTCGAGTAGCAGCATCAAATGTGTTACTAAATCAATGTACAGTTTCAAGAAGGTGTCGTGATGTGGCCGAAGAAAAGCGAAAACAACTAATTTTGTCAGATTACTGACATACTGAAGGACATGAATGCGGGAATGACAACTAACATGTGGACGGATGACTACCGTAAAATCCATTATATGTCGACAACTTGTCATTACTTCACAGCAGATTTTAAAGTTAATGCCAAAGTTTTAACAACAGCAATGTTTCCACTGGAGGGCGGCAAAACTGGCAAAAACATCAGGTGTGAGATTTTAAAGCTGCTCGTTAATACTTTTGGATTTGACCCAGCAAATTTAAATAAATTAGTCTGGGTGACAGATTAAGGCACTAACACAGTGCTTACTCTTAGACCATATCGACGTCTGGACTGTCAGGACCACGGATATAACATGGTCCTTCCCACATGCACTTGATCCAAAGGAATTAGCTTCCGAAGCTCCGGATGTTGTAGAAACTATAAGTCATGCCAAAGCCTTGGTGACATACGTTAAACAGTCTGGCCATGCTGCACAGTTATCTAAAACTCTAAATCCAATGGGAGAAATGAGGTAAGGTACTATGAATCCGACACTGAATTCAATTCAGGATACTCATCATGAACTGCATGAGAAACTGGAACAGCATGGGGAAAACATCAGCCCTGATGTCTTGCAGTTTTTGGTTGATTTCCACCGACCATTTTATGAAGCTCAGAGGGAACTCGAGGGAGATCAATATCCTACATTGAACCTGGTAATTCTGTGGTTTGAGAAACTTAAACAACTCTGTATGCCACTTACTTCAGATACTCCAATGCAATCAGTTGTCAGGCAACGGCACAGAGAGTGGCTTCTGAAGAAAGTTGAAGTGAATGACGTGCACAAGATAGCAACATTTCTTTGGCCTAAATTTAATCAGCTGTGAATATTGTCCAGCCATGATAGGGAAGAAGTTTATTCTGAAATGCGCAGACTTATCAATAACTTCAAAACAGAAGACCCTGTGAAGGAAATAAAAGTGGTTGACGATGAACCTACAGCTGCTGGTGACGGGAGCAGGCTCACTACAACTCCTGCCGCCAATCGGATAAACAGGATCACACATTAAGAATTACCATTTGGACAAGGTACCAGAGCACAATAACATGTTTGATATCATTAAATTTATTGTGATATTCGGGTCGGGTCAGGTCGGGCATGCAAAAAATTAAAGGACTCGGGCTCCAGTTGGGTTTGGTTTGGCTGTGGTTGCGTCAGGCCCAGGTCGGGTTTTAATTTTATACCCGAGCAGGCCTTTCAGGGCTTTTTAGAGAGATGCAGGTAGAATGAGCTGGGGGATTTATTCCGTGGCAGGTTGCTCTTCAACTGCTTTTCAAACATTGTCCATACCCCAACTGAACCAAAACAATATCTCAGAAGCGAAAAAGCCAGTCAGAATCTCCTGACCCTCATAAATCTTAACATGTCACTTCTCTGCAAACATCTTCCCCAGGTCACCAAGGCTTCTGTTGTTTATTTATCATAAGGCATGTGACATCCGGTAAAGGTTGTTTTCAAACACATGTCAGTGTCCTTTCAGTGAACTGTCAACAACAAAACAAAGTCCTGCATCTATGAAATCTTCAGCCTTCCAAAATCGAATCCATTTCCACCATTTAAATATGAGTCCTCAAAAGATTTAACAAAAAAACGGAAGCACTTTCATAACATTTTGTTATTGGTAAAAGTGCACTATCCTCTTTAATGGCTTTCTTTCTCGAGAGTGTGTGTGTGAGTGGTGAATGAATGGTGAGTGAGTGGCGTAGCATTAGACTTTCAGGTTGAACATGTGATTAAAAATAATCCTCTTTATTTAAATCCATGAAAAGTGTGCTGCTGGTTATTCAAATTGGCCACACACTCCAGGGTTAAGAAACACACACATCGTCCTCGTCCAAAAAACACTGATTACGGACAGTAAAGGGAAGGGAACTGGGGTTTCAGTTCTCTCAATTCTGGCTGTAACAATATTCTGTCACCTCTCTCCATTGCTGCTGAGATATTTGCCTGTGCATCCGGCTGCCACCATTGGGGATTAGAATCTCCTTCATGCTGTTCATTTGCTCCATGAGCAACTCCATGGAACCATTCAAAAACCTGGGGACCTTGGCTACAGTAATCTTGTGATAAACGTTCTAATATCAACCATATGAAAAGTCCCTTTCAATAGCATCTGCCATACAGGATTCCCCATCCTCCCAAATTAGCAAGCCTCCTATCGGAAACATGATGTCTGCTGCTAACCCTCAATATTATGAAGTCCGATCACAAAAATGGACTGGGCCTCCGGCTGATATCATCTGGTGTGGAACGTGATGCCTTGCTCACCCATTGTACGCAATGTACAAAAATCAAACCCAATGTCGTCGGTATAAGGGTTCTACAGGAGAAGAACCCTTCAGCGCCTGGTGCCTTTTCTCATCCTGCACCTATGAAAATTAATAGTTTAATTATTATATTTTCAACTTATTAAACAGTACTTGGGAAATCCTTGCAATTGTTCATTACAGACTTGTGTAAATAACAGCAGAAAATACTGGATATGCACAACAGGTCAATAATATTTTGGGTGTAATCCTTCATTTACACTCAAAATATTCACCTCTTTCTCTCTTCCTAACTTGAAATATTAATGTAATTTCTTTTCAGATGCTGATTGACATGCTGTGCATCTGCAACATTTCTTACTTTAGCTTTCTCGTTTACAAATTTGTAGCACTTGAGATGTTCAATAATGTTGCTTATAGACTTTGTACCTGTACACTCCACAAAATGAAATAATTTTAGGTCTTTCATACAGATCAACATTTTCACATGTATAAATTGTTTTTCAGCTTACAAAAGGATTCTTAAACTTCTGCAGGAACATTCTGTGTTTCACTGCACCAACCTTCTCCAAGATGTACTATTTGAAACCCTTCACAAAATAGTCCATCTCTCACAGCTTCTTGAGATGGTTAATGAAGTCACTTTAAAACTCTGTGCTCATGAGTTCGACTCAAAGCCAACATTCAAGTACACCAGTGTTATGTTGCACGAGATTTCTCAGTATGGGGTAGGAATACAATGGAAATACAGATGCCTTGGCTCAGCCATTCACAAAAACCTTTCTGTCCTCTAACACATTATCCAAAAGTACTCAAATGAATCTAAAATTTTCACCTTCACTACCCTACTTGGAAGACCATGCCAGGTGTTGATTACTATTTACGTGTCAACGCACCTCCTAACATCATCTTAAATTGTCCTTTCCCAAGTTTAATCCATGCCCTTTGTTCCAGTGTCTCAGTTTATCTCAAAGTAGTGCTTCAGATTTATATATACCACTTAACATCTTCTGTATCTGCACAAGGTTTCTTCTCCATCATGTCCTTTTGAAGATCTCTAGTTTCTCTAGTCTTATAACCTAATAACATTGATAGTAAAATATAAACCAAATAATCTTAAATCAGAAATTATTTTTCCTGATTGGATATTTAAAATTCGTGTTGTAATTTTTAAACAGTTGGCATATTATGAGATTTACCCTTCAGCGTGTCATTAAAATTTTTAATTTAAAAAACACAAGTTAATTTTTTTTTTAAATTCTGGTCAACTCCCTTCATCTAAAGGAATTCACTACTTGCGGTATATAGTTCCACAAGTGCTGCATGCCCTCTGCTTCCTTAATCAAATGTCCAATATTCATGAGTGAGTATAGGCAAACTATTCTCCGCAGAGGTATCAGTGTCGAGCCCATCCTGCCATCACCTGACATCCAAAGCACAGATCCAATTCTTGCAGGGCTTGCTAGATAAATTGATTCCCCTTTCCTAATCCAGGGTCACTAAATCCAATTGTACCACTCCCACCATTATTTTGAATGAGATCCTGTTAACTTAGAGCAAACAAAATGTTAAATATGGCGTCTTCCTGGTCTGCATGGCTGAGCTATGCACCACATATACTCACTAGCTAACATTATTAAATATTGATACATTTAACTCACTTTAATTATGTACAAGTCAATGCGAGATTTTTTTCTTTTATAATACCGATTTTCTCCATCAAGCTTTGTAGCCTCATGCAATCTCATTCAGCTGGCAGAGTCCAGCTGCAGCTGGACAATAGTGTAATCCAATAAGCTGATGTATTGCATAGATGAATAAGATTGTGCCTCTTGAGCCTACAATCATTTGGTGGGGAAACCAGTGCTGTAGCCACTGGACTTGAAGACCATAATTCCTCATAAGACATAGCAATGGCCCAAAAGTCACATACTTTAAAGGGCTATTCACAAAAAGAGCTGAAGGATCACGAGAGTACCGGATTTTCAATGCATATACTTCTTATAAAATTATATAACTCCTTTAATTATGTCAATGTTTAAAGCTTCAATCTTCCCCAATTATTCCCCATGAAAAGTTTATGTGCACACTCCTTAGTAGCATAATAGCTTAGCCTAAAGGCCCCATATCACTATTTAGTCTTTTGATCTAACTAGCATAACTAGCAACATTCTAAATCCCTTAGGTTCTGATACTTATCCTCATCAATAAAATGCATTATTTTGTGATCTGCAAATGCTAACCAAGGCAATTGGGACCTTTGTACTTTTCCTTAGTCTTTAGAAATACCAGCCTATACACTGAAATGTTACCATTAGTCAAAGGGATGATTAAAAGTCTCCATTGAAGTATATGAATAAACAGTAAAAAATCTGAAAACTGTACAAAAATCTCTGATCTTAATATTAAGCAATTAAAAGGAGGTAATATACCAGCGAATAGGATTGCTTTTATGAAACATGACTATCAATCTGAAAAAAAACCTACTCAATCAGATTGCCTGGTTTATTTGGGAAAATCCCAAATGATTTGAAATCTACTTGTTGGTCCCAATTACATTGAACATTTTATCCAATACTGTTTAAAGTATCCACAGTTTTAATACTGAACACTGGCTGATGAATTGTTGAATTAAATTCATATTACACAAGTTAGGACAACATTTTGAGTCTTGACCCACAGACAAGTTTAATAGATTGTTCTTGTACTATGAAATCTATAAAACAATTTATTGTTTAATTGTTCTTTTTACTTCTTGTCCTTCTGCGGTTCGCACTCACCAAATTCTGCCGATTGACCACATATATATTGTTCCCTTCAGTAATCCACCCCCGAGTTACATATGCATGAGCTCTGTTGCAGCTGCTCTGTTACCCTTCTGCTAAAAATTTACTATCCTACATGTGAACTGAGTCAACAGTTATATTTTATCAAGACCTCGTAAGCTTCATCAGTTAAGAAAATGATGAAAGCAAATAGATTTTTTAAAATATTCTTTCATTGCTGCAAATTTTCATCTTCAGCCAGAAGTGCCAAGTGGATGATCCATTTGGCCTCCTCCTGAGGTCCCCAGCATCACAGATGCCAGTCTTCAGCCAATCCGATTCACTCTACATGATATCAAGAAACGGCTGAAGGCGCTGGACACTGCAAAAGCTATGGGCCCTGACAACATCCCGGCTGTAGTACTGAAGACTTGTGCTCCAGAACCAGCCGCGTCCCGAGCCAAGCTGTTCCAGTACAGCTACAACACTGGCATCTACCTGGCAATGTGGAAAACTGCCCAGGTATGTCCTGTCCACAAAATGAAACACGGCCAATTACCGCCCCTACGGTTTAATCTTGATCATCAGCAAAATGACGGAAGGTGTTGTCGACAATGCTATGAAGTGCCACTTAAATAGCAATAACCTGCTCACTGACGCTCAGTTTGCATTCCGCCAGGGCCACTCAGCAACTGACCTCATTACACCTTGGTCCAAACATGGACAAAGAGCTGAACTCAAAAGGTGAGGTGAGAGTGATTGCCCTGGATATCAAGGCAGCATTTGACTGAGTGTGGCATCAAGGAGCCTTAGCCAAACTGGAGTCAATGCGAATCAAGAGGAAAACACTCCACTGGTTGGAGTCATACCTAGCACAAAGCAAGATGGTTGTGGTTGTTGAAGACCAATCATTTCAGCTCCAGAACATTGCTGCAGGAGTTCCTCAGGGTAGTGCCCTTGGCCCAACCATCTTCAGCGGCTTCATCAATGACCTTCCGTCCATCATAAGGTCAGAAGTAGGGATGTTCGCTAATGATTGTACCATGTTTAGTACTATTTGCAATTCCTCAGACATTGAAGCAGTCCGTGTCCACATGCAGCAAGACCTGAGCAACATTCAGGCTTGGACTTATTAGTGGCAAGTAACATTTGCACCACACAAGTGCCAGGCAATGACCATCTCCAATAAATAGAGAATCTAGCCATCTCCCCTCGACATTCAACTGCATTACCATCACTGAATCCCCCATTATCAACATTCTGAGGGTTACCATTGACAAAATTGAACTGGAGCAACCACATAAATACTGTGCTACAACAGCAGGTCAGAGGCTGGGAATTCTGCAGTGAGTAAACCACCTCCTGACTCCCCAAAGCCTGTCTATCTTCTACAAGGCACAAGTCAGGAGTGTGATGGAATATGCTCCAATTGCCTGGATGAGTGCGGCTCCAACAGCACTCAGGAAGTGGGACACCATCCAGGACAAAGCAGCCCGCTTGATTGGCACCCCATCTACCACCTTCAACATTCGCTCCCTGTACCACCAATGCACAGTGGCAGCAGTGTGTACCATCTACAAGATGCACTGCAGCAACTCATCATCCCTCCTTTGACAGCACCATCCAAACCCTCGACCTCTACCAATGACAAGGACAAGGATGCAGGCACATAGGAACCTGCAAGTTCCTCTCCAAGTACTACACCATCCTGACTTGGAAATATATTGCTGTTCCTTCACTGTTACTGGATCAAAATCCTGGAACAACCTCCTTAACAGCACTGTGGATCCATCTGCACCAGATGGATTGCAGCAGTTCAAGAAGGTAGCTCACCACCAGCTTCTCAAGAGCACTCAGGGATAGTCAACAAATGCTGGTCAGTGACGCCCACATCCCATGAAGGAATAAAAAAAAATTGATCA
The DNA here is from genome assembly GCF_036365525.1 of Heterodontus francisci. Lineage (NCBI taxonomy): Eukaryota > Metazoa > Chordata > Chondrichthyes > Heterodontiformes > Heterodontidae > Heterodontus > Heterodontus francisci. The sequence goes on along the minus strand of NC_090397.1, from coordinate 46,473,447 downwards.
GCAATAGTGCTCCATTGACGACAAGACTCCAGTCATTGATGGGGTTGCTTAAATGAAAAGTCGAAATAGACAAGTAATTTAATGTTTGCTTCACATTGTCCATAACACTGCTTATGCACTAATGGTGGAAAATTGGCAGAAGGTAGTAGTTTAACCATCCTGACTCCAGCTTATATTAAGTGGCAACAGGAGTGCAGTCATTACTACAGCTAGGGATACATTTTGGAAATTGGCAGTACGCACATTCATAATATTGGGCATAATCAAAGCAGCTATAATTTCTCTTCTATTGCATAAACCAAAATGAATACCCATAATTATAAATAAGGCTAAATAACAAATCAAACAGGTAACAATTAAAATTTCAACAATTATTTTATTGCTTCCCTAATTTTCTTGGTGTGTGTTCACTTGTGTGTCTATGGGGAAATCATCCCGAAATACTGGAAAACACAGAATGATTTCTATGAGAAGGGAAAAATTTAATAATGATTTTGGAATTGAGTAACCCTTATTCGATAGGCTGTGACATCAAAATTGCTGTACATTTTTTTTATTCTTTCATGGGATGTGAGTGTCACTGGCAAGGTCAGCAGTTGTTGTCCATCCCTAATTGCTTTCAATTCTAGATTTTTATTAATGTATTAATTAATTGAATTTAAATCCCACCAGCTGCTGTGGTGGGAATGGAACCTGTGCCCCAGGACATTAGCCTGGGCCTCTGGATTACGTGGTCACTGATATTACCACTACACCACCATTTCCCCACTCTAACACCAAGTGCCGTAGAACAGATCAACACTGCAATTCTCTTGATTATTGCTTCCTGCTATAGGTGCCTCAGATGGCAGCTTCACATCACAATTCTCAGGGATTATGTTCCAAATCTTCCTCTGCACTGGATACTCCAGGCTTGTCAGAAAAAGAAATGAGGCTCATCCATAACAGTCTAGGCTTCTCAGACAAAGAAACATGTGAGAGACTAATTACTTTCAACCATGATACTCATGGGTCCTCTAGAAACAAAACAAGCTTCATCTTTAATTGGTTCTGTAGGGTTCCCAGAGAGACAAATCAACTTTCTATCAACTTTAATATACAATGTTCTGGGCTTCCTCAAACAAAGACTATCCAACCTAACTTTTCCCATTATGGCTTTGAGCATGAAGCTGGCACAAATTCGGTTATATTCCTTCAGTCTTTAATACTTGCGCAGAATCACAATTTTATCTCATACATAATTTTCTATGTTTCATCTGATGTATGGACTGAAAGGTACTCCTGGGTAATTGACTTTTCCCTTTGAATTTCTTTCTCACTAGACTGAGAGAGAAAGCAATTACATTCCATTGTTATCCCAGTTCAGATGAATTAACTCAACATAGAGCAATGTTTGAATCCTAGATTTTCCTATTCTTTACATTAAGTGTCAATACTTGTCTGGTTACACTTCTGTGAAATGCCTTGGGGCTTTTTACTACATTAAAGGTGCTGTACAAATGCAAGTTGTTGTTGAAATTTTGGGACCTGTTTTTAGAGTGTTAGCATGCAAAAAAAGAGTGGGAAGTCCAGTGAATTCAGTTTCCCACAGTAACAGTTCAACAATGTCAACCAATATCCAAACTTTCCAAACTGTTCCAAAAATATGACCCCGAGCTTCCTGTCGCTTGCCATTTCAACAAACACCCCACCTCCTGCTCTCATGCCCAATCTCTGTCCTGGGCTTGCTGCAGTGTTCCAGTGAACATCAACGCAAGCTCGAGGAACAGCACCTTATTTACCAATTAGGCACGTTACAGCCTGCCGGACTGAACATTGAGTTCAATAGTTTCAGAGCATGACTGCCCACCCCCCCCGCCTTAGTTTTACTTTTTACTTCTATTTAATTTTATTTTAGTTTGCTTCATCATTCAATTTTTTGTTACCATGTGCCTGCCGACTTTTTTTTTCATGTTGGTGTTTTTGGCTGGGGCTTTCATTATTCTGTCTTTTAACACCTTCTCTGCACTAATGCTTTGTCTTTCACTACACTATTAACACACTCTTTGCCTCCTTGTCAGTTATTCTCTGTGACCCAATGTCCTCTGTCCTTCCCTTTTGTTCTCTTTTGTCCCACCCCCACTTTATTTGCTTAAAGCCTATTACATTTCTAACCTTTGCCAGTTCTGATGAAAGGTCACTGACCTGAACCGTTGGCTGGAATTTTGCAGTGGGCGGACGGGAGCCGGACTCCAACATAAATGTCGGTGACGAACCCGCTTCCGCCTAGCCTGGGGATCCGTCCCGTATTTTACAGGTCCCCAGGCTTTGACTGTCCCAAGGCGGGATTTCCACCCACTTGAGGGAGGAGGTCTGTGAGCTGCCGGTCAATCAGCGGGCCGGCAGCTCTTAGTCTCAGCAGCGCCACCGGGAGTGGTGGCCACTGCTGGGATTGCAGCCCAGCCGACGCCATGGATCCAAGAGAGTCGGTAAGTTTGGGTTGCCTCACCAGGGGGACCGGTGGTGCCCTGGTAAGGCTAGCGTGGTCGTTTGGGGGGAGGGGGGGTATCTTGGGTCCCGAGGGTGGGTTGAGAGGCGGGGGCGGCCCTCAATCGGGCACCCTGTGCCCGACTGCCATGCACTCCCGTAGTGGCCACCTAGCGGCCACTTAAGGGTCTTGATTGGCCTCGGGCGGGCGGGCCTTTTCTCAGCCCCCGCCCTCCTGCCTGACCTCTGTAAACTTGTCCGGAGGTGGAATCGGGGAGGGTAGGCCTCCCGGAGCCAGCCGCTCAATTTTACATCGCCCCCACGCCACCATCCGACCCGCTGGGGCGGCGTAAAATTCCGGCCGTTAACTTTGCTTCTCTCTCCACAGATGCTGCCAGACCTGCTGAGTATTTTCCAGCACTTATTGTTTTTATTTCCGATTTCCAGCATCTGCAGTATTTTGCTTTTATTAGTTAAACTACTACCTTCTCCCAATGTTTTGCAGCATTTGACTCTAAATGGAGCTAACTTGTCAACAATGAAGATCGTTTTTCTGCGATGAACTCCCAAATGTATTTATTTTTAGCACTTTGTAAAAGGATTGCAGCCTTTGTGAGAATGCTGAAGTCTCACAAACCCCTAACAGCCACTTTGATAAGGCAAAAAATACACTAAATTTAAGAGAGAAATAATGAGGTGCTTCAGGATAAATGATCAATTGCTAATCATTTTAATTGCCATTTTGGGGGAATAGAGGATAAATATTCTAAACATACAAAGAAGGCAACATCTCAGCCTAATCTTTCAGTTTAAAGGACTGAGAATACAGCCAAGGTCATTTCTCAACCACCTAATCAAACACAAGAGAAGTTTTCTGTGTGATTATCATATGGCAGCCCATTCAGAAACACAGGTTTGGAACTACACTTCCCTATACTTCAAACAGCAGCAGGTATCTTGATGACAAAATGTTGTTAATGATCTCTCCAAAAGCAGTGAATGGCTGCTGTCACGTAAATGGAAACCAAATGGAGCTGAGACTGACATGATAAAAATCTCACTTCACCAGGCAGAATACTTAATAAGTGGAAGAATCTGTAATCAGAACCCAGTTCAGAATGCATGTGATTCTATAGCACAGAACTGTACCAGATAATAATCAGCAATTGTCACACTGATGCAGTTAGTGCTGTGAGGAACGTGACTGGATGGTTGCTTGGGGACAAGCCTACACAACCCCACCAAGTCCAAGCAGCACAGATAAAATTGAAGCGAGGGCAATTCCAGGATCCTTATGGAGCACAGATAGGAAAGCCCAAGCATAGGTTTAGTTGACTGGACCACTCAGGGGTCTCTCTTGCAATATACTCCAGATAATGTCACGCAGCATCATGCTGCACACTGTCCTGCAGAGAGGCCTGTACCTGAAGGAGGCAGCAGACTTCAGAGAAGTAAGGAAGCAACAGAGGAAGAAGGGAACCTCATTCAGAGTTTCCTTAGGGCGGAGTTGTGGGAGGGGTGGTTGTAGCAGCACTAAACATGCTTGAGTTATTTGTTGGTACTTTTCATAGACACTGCACACATTTATAGTCATGACTATTTACTTCATAAAGCTTTCAGATAGCTGAGTTATTCTAAATGTCAGTTTGGCTCAGTTGGCAGCGCTCAAAATCAATCGATTGTGGGTTCAAGCCCCATTTACTAAGGTGTCAACTTTCAGATATTTGTTTGCTGATGCAGGTGGATATAAAAATTCCATGGAATTATTTATAGAAGAGCAGGGAGATCTGGTTTTATCCCTGAACCAACATCACCAAAGGCAGATTTATCTGGTCATTCATTAACTTGCTCTTTGTGGCACTTTGCTTTGCACATATTAGTACTTAGGAACAGGAGAATGTCAATCAGCTGCTTGAGTCTGTTCTGCCATTCAATTAGATCATGGGGGATAACTTCCTCAAATCCATTTACCTGCCTTTGATCGATATCCCTTGATACCTTTACCTAATTAAAACCTGTCCATTTTAGTCCTGAAAATCTGTCTGGAGAAGAGCAAGTTTTTTTCTTTATAAAATCAATATTCATGATGAAGGCTTGAACTTTTTTCAGCAGTTATTAAATAATTAAACAGTACATATCATTGAATTTAGAATTATAATTTAAAAAGGTGGTATAACTGTCAAACAGTTCTTTGTGAGCTTTTAGCTTGATGAACAAACTATAATTGCAACACTCTGTCACTAAAATTAAGCCGGACTGAAACAGATTAAAGACAGCATAATTACATCAATATAAAACGAACATCATGGGGCAGGATGTCAGAAATGCTCCATCCATCAATATTGGCGACCACGCTCTGGAAGTGGTTCAAGAGTTCACCTACCTAGGCTCAACTATCACCAGTAACCTGTCTCTAGATGCAGAAATCAACAAGCGCATGGGTAAGGCTTCCACTGCTATGTCCAGACTGGCCAAGAGAGTGTGGGAAAATGGCGCACTGACACGGAACACAAAAGTCCGAGTGTATCAGGCCTGTGTCCTCAGTACCTTGCTCTACGGCAGCGAGGCCTGGACAACGTATGCCAGCCAAGAGCGACGTCTCAATTCATTCCATCTTCGCTGCCTTCGGAGAATACTTGGCATCAGGTGGCAGGACTATATCTCCAACACAGAAGTCCTTGAAGCGGCCAACACCCCCAGCTTATACACACTACTGAGTCAGCGGCGCTTGAGATGGCTTGGCCATGTGAGCCGCATGGAAGATGGCAGGATCCCCAAAGACACATTGTACAGCGAGCTCGCCACTGGTATCAGACCCACCGGCCGTCCATGTCTCCGTTATAAAGACGTCTGCAAACGCGACATGAAATCGTGTGACATTGATCACAAGTCGTGGGAGTCAGTTGCCAGCATTCGCCAGAGCTGGCGGGCAGCCATAAAGACAGGGCTAAATTGTGGCGAGTCGAAGAGACTTAGTAGTTGGCAGGAAAAAAGACAGAGGCGCAAGGGGAGAGCCAACTGTGCAACAGCCCCAACAAACAAATTTCTCTGCAGCACCTGTGGAAGAGCCTGTCACTCCAGAATTGGCCTTTATAGCCACTCCAGGCGCTGCTTCACAAACCACTGACCACCTCCAGGCGCGTATCCATTGTCTCTCGAGATAAGGAGGCCCAAAAGAAAAAGAAAAGAAAGAAAGAAATTCAAATTCTAGCCAAGGTACAGGTAGAAGAGAGCTTTAATTAGTAACCTAAGACAGAAAAATTAATTTGTTGCTAATATAAGGTATAAAACAAGCCAAATATGAAATAATAACTGCCAATAACTGTTCTGGGATCTCTCTAGGAAGAGTTACTGCAATAACGTACTATACAGAGAACAAAAGGTCACCATTTATTCCTTCCAGCGTTAATTCACAATAAGAAATTAGAAAACCTGTCAAAACTGCAGATGAGAGCTGAATGTAATCATTTCAAGAAAGAGTTTTATTCTAGAAGTTAAAGGAATATTTTTTAAAGAACAGAAAATTCAAAAGGAAATCACCTGAAACTGCAAGATAGGATAAGAAAATATTACAGGAAACATAACTAGTGATTTGTACAAAAGAGCAGCTAGCAAAATTTATATGAAAATCATTTTGAGGATTTAGCAAGTAAAGATAAAGAGGCAGAAATTGGTATGAGATGTGCCCGTGTTTTGGGAGTACAACTGTTGCAAAGCACACCAATATAGCAGTGAGATGGCCTGCACCCAAACTGTGTAGGCATTGGTCCCACTGCTAAATTTGTGGGCAGATGCCTAAAACAGGTGTTTGGCCCCTTAAATATGCAAACGAATGTCTCAATGTCTGTCAAAGGACCCTTTTTCAATATTTGTGGACGATAAACAGGGCAGGCCTTGTGCATGCCCCAGTCAGGATTCTTCAGCAGATCAGGCATTTGCTCGTCACACAGAGCCGAAAGTGGACCCAAAGCAAAATCTACCCCGAACTGTACAAGTAAATACATTGATGGCACAGTATGATAAAATAGTGCTTCTTTATCTCTAGATGTGGAGATAAATCCAGCTGTGAGACAGTGGATGATGAGCTCCTCTCTCTGACAGCCAGGAAGGGTCCTAGCTGAAACAAGATTCTGTCACCACAATCCAATTCCCAGATTACATCAATCAATAAAACAAAATGTCCTCACAAACTCAACACAATTGTCACTAATTTGACAATCTTGTTCAGGGAAGTCACAGGGACAAGGCCAACTGATAGAACGATCAGGCTGATTTGATGGGCATTTCCGTAGTTTGTGGTTTGAGACTTGTTATTTGGAGCTCTGCATTATACATTTAACTTGTGCCATACTTGATGCTGCCAATAGGTGGAAGATGGCAACATGTTGCAAATGCAAAATCTTTTCTCCATTAGCTTCAAGCAATATCCATCTCTAATATCAGACATTTCAAAAGTCAGTATTTCAAGATTTTCATTCTTTTTCCTGTTGTTAAACTATGTTGACCTTTTCTGATATTCCTCAAATTCTATTTGTTCCAAAGGAAGGTGTCAAATTGGGGGATATTATAATTTCATTAATTATGTTGCTGGCATCAATCGCAGGATACTTCACAATAGATCAACATCATGCAAATCTGATTGCCTCTTCCTCTTGTAGAATATACTAAAGTATTTATATCAATATTAATGTGTCAAAGTGGAAGAACAAGAGAGCAGTCAGCATGTTATTGAACTCCTTATTAATCAAATTTTTTGACATTCTGTGAAACTGCATGCAAAACATAGGCAGTTTCTATTGTAAATATGGATGCAAAAATATACAATGGCTTGAGTGAATGATTAACATATTACAAAAATTATATCTGCCTGCACTTCTTGCCAACGTTTTCCATTAAAAATCTATATCCACATTTATAATGAAAACAGCCTACGTATATTTGTCATGCTGTAATTACACCCTTCAGCCAATAAATAAAGGACAAAAAGGTGAGATTGGGAAACTAGGGAAATATAGACCAGTTGGCTTAACATCTGTTGTCAGGAAATTGTTAGAATCTATAATTAAGGATTGGGTGACTAAACACTTTGAACATTTTTAGCTGATCATAGAGAGCCAGCATAAATTTGTAAAGGGTAGGTCAAGCCTGACGAATCTGAGTGATTTTTTTAAAGACTAAAGTATTGGACAGGGGACTGTCTATGGATGTTATTTATATGGACTTCCAGAAGGCAGTTGTTAAAGTCCCTCAGAACAGGCTGTTAGCTAAAGCTGAAGCTTATGAAATTGATAGCAAATTATTGACCTGGTTAAGAAATTGGCTTAGTGGAATGAGACAGATAGTAGGAATAATGGGCAGGCACTCTAATTGGCAAGATGTGAATAGTGGTGTCCCAAAGGGATCCGTGTTGGGACCTCAACTTCTCACTGTATTCATGAATGACTTAGATGATGGGACAGAAAGTCAAACATCCAAGTTTGCCAATGACACAAAGATAGGCGGCAGTGTAGATGGAAACATAAATTTACAAAGAAATATTGATGGATTAAGTGAATGGGCAAAACTGTGGCAAATGGATTTCAATACAGGTAAATGTGACTGAAAATGGATAAAAACTGGGTACTTTCTAAATGGTGAAAAACTGGAAGTGGGGGTCCACGTGTACAGATCATCAAAATATCTTGAACAGGTACAGAAAATAATCAAAAAGGCAAATGGAATGCTGGCCTAAGAGAATAAAAGTAGGTAGAAATCATGCTTCAACTATCCACACCTGGAGTACTGTGAACAGTTCTAGCCAGCACACCTTAGGAAGGACATATTGGCCTTGGACGGAGTGCAGCATAGAGTTATCAGAATGATAGCTCCAAGGGTTAAATTACAAGGGCAGATTAAACAAACTAGGGTTACAGTCCCTGAAATTTAGAAGGTTAAGGGGTGATTTGATTTGATAGAAGTTTTCAAGATATCAAGGGGAAGAATTAGGGTAGTTTGGGAGAAAGTACTTCCACTGGTTGGGGAGTCTAGGACTAGAGGGCATAGTCCAAAAATTAGAGCCAGATCTTTCAGGAGTGAACTTAGAAACACTTCTCCATGCTACAGTTGGTAGAAGTTTGGAACTCTCTTCTGCAAATAGCAATTGACACTAGATCAATTATTAATTTTAAAACTTGAGATTAATAGATTTTTGTTAGCCAAAAGTATAAAAGGATATGGGGTAAAAGCAGATATAGGGAGTTAGGTTGCAGATCAGACTTGATCTCATTGAATGGTGGATCTGGCTCAAGGGGATAAATGGCCTCCTTTTGTTCCTATTTTCTGACTTTAAAATAAAACTGATCACACTTGTGCACCCTGGTCCAATTATTTTTTCACCTTCTAACCCTGCTACATCTGAAGACTAGACTGGGTCTTGACTTCCTGTGTGGAACACCACAGATGATTGACAAATATGACCAAAGCATGCAGACCTTCAGACCTCTCCCAAACATTCTGAAATATAGCTGGGTAAAAGTTGTTAATGCCCACTGGTAAATACGTTGTAATGCATTAATGTTACGAAGTAAAATGTCAATAATACTAGTAAAAAAAAAATCACCTATTTAAATTACTTCAATAACTAGTAGGAGGAAAGAAGCTGCAGTAGTATTATTTACCCATGCTACAATAGTAAATATATGCGGTCTAGCATCATTTCACTATACAACAGCTACCAGCCTGAGACTGGCCCTACTGGAGTCAGCAGATTTGACTTACTGTCTAGCCAAGAACAATGCAGCTTTACTTACTGGCATCTGAATGCTCATTTAATTTTAATGTTAGCAGAAAGCCACTCTCTTCTTGGCCCTTTGCTAACATTAAAAAGATCAAAAATTACATTAAAAAGGTCCCACTTAAGTACCCAGAGCCATGCAGCTACTATACAGCTCCACAGTTGGCCACTGGGGTGCCTTTGTACAATGGCATGGCAGAGATCAGAACTTATTACTTGTGAAGAAAATAACCGTCCAGTCTTTCCCATCTCTGTGTGCTGCAGCATATTGAAAATGTTTATGGAATTTACCTTTCTGCAATTAAAGGTCAAACAATCAGGGAAGAAAAAGTTCCTGGTAAGGGGGGAGGGGGTGCTCTTTGAAAATGCTGTAATGAAATACATACAGTAAAATGCAGGCCATGCAAGAATTTGTATACAATGTCCAATGAAGCATACCCAGAAGTAGAAATTTGTATACAATTTATTACAGGTCACAACTATTTAAGTTGTTGGTAAGCAGTTGGTGTTCTTGCCCCTTATTTTTGGTGGACAATGAAGAGATTATATTAAGTCAAATATTGAAATCTTGGCCAACGTTATAATATTGATGATGAAACGTTATAATTTTTTTTTTTAATTCCAGAAATGTTTCAACTCGATGTTAATTGTGGTGCTTTATTAATATGTTAACATAAAGGATAAGCTGGCTTGGCCTATTTGATTTTTGCCAACATCATGCTTCCTTTCACACAGTGGCAACACTTTATTTCACATCCCAATGAACACTCATTAATCTATCTGTAATCTAGCCAGGGATTTAAAAGGGTCCCATTTTTGGAAAATTAAGTGCCTAATATGTTTCTCAATAGTCTGGTTCAATCATACAATGGTATGTTTTGAGCTTTCTATTCAATAATAACACAAAGCATCTTAATGTTACAACCAAAGAATTAACAGCAAGTTTGGAAAATTAGCATAATCTCTTTGAGAGAAATATCCCTGTACTGAAGGAGTATCAAAGAGATACCAAAGAGATACTTATGTTTTAAAGATACAATAATAGGTTGTAACATAGACAATTACATTTTGGATCAAAACATAAAGCAAATTATCAATGACTCAGTAAAAGTCAACTCTGTTTAGAAAATTACTTTGGGAGCTTCTGATGGTCTCAAGTCTTCAACCCTTTCTGGAGATTTTCATTGCCTTGACAACACTACTTTATAAAAACATTGCGAGAGAAACATTGGCAATGACACTGTAGAATTTTATATGAAATACTATTTGGCTTCCAGTTCAGAATCACTGTAACAGCCTCCAAAGAGTCAGAGGGGTAGAAATTGAACCGCATTGTTCTTGTTTTAAGGGTGTAAAATGAGCATAACAATGACAAATCTTGGAGAATCAATATTCTGCACCAGAATAGATTATCTCCCATTTAAAATCTGTTCTTGCCTTCAGCTGTGTCCACTTGTGAAGTGTTCCTGTTAGAGGCAATGTTTCTCCATGGCTGCCCACACTCTGTCTGTCTGCCTGGCTTGCTTGCTCATGCTCAACTTCTTGTGCATCTTCACTTCCTCCATCTCACCATTTTGGCCTAAATGGCTGCCTGGGTGCTGCAAGAAACAGGCATTAGGCCTGTTACGTATGCATTGTCTCTGAGAATGGGCCATGACCAATTTTTAGCCCAGAACTTCTAATATAATATGCACAGCAGGTAGCTTCCTTTCTCCTACAGCTAACATATAAAACATCTTTAAATTGACACCCTCCATATTGAATGCTTTCTGTAGGTTAACTAAAGACAGTTTAGTGGTCTCATTTAAGTAAAATTATATCAACAGCTTAATAACACAATTCCTTGCTGCTAAAAAATAATAGGTGTGAAATTCTTGGGTGGTAGCACAAAGTGGGCAATAGTGGATTGGCCCTGTTTTTTGCACTCCGCCTGATTCTCAAGACTATTGCCCATTTTGCACTTCTGGCCAAGATGAATTTCACCCTCAGTGTACTACAGAATCTTAGAATGCATGTTGATTTCCTACACAGCAATTTCCCAAATCTTCAACGGGCCATCAGGAAGGCAATAAGCAAAGACCAGGTATTTTTACACATTGAGGAACAGCAGATTGAGAGACAGGTTTCATTTGTCCACACATCTTTTAACAGAATCAGCAGGCCCTGGGAGTTAAAATATAAATAAATAGATGATATTTCCCATAGACGTGGTGCATACCTCCTCAGGTTCTAAATGATGAATGTAGAGTGACAAATTTCATGTGCACTGCAGGAGAATCAAAACTTACTGACTTGTATCCATGTTATTAATGTTTCCTTGCATGGACCTGTTGTGACTGCAAATACTGTGATGTTCACAATCATCCTCTCTCCAGATTGATATTTCCTTCCTGAGAAGTTATTCATTGCTCCTGTTATATTGCTATTTACTGCAAAATCCTCAAAATTCCCAACTACTTTCTCATCCTTGTGTTCAACTCCCTCTATGGCTTTGCTCCTTCTCATCTGTATAACCTCTTCTAGCCCAATTTCCTTTGCACCAATTGGCAGCCATGCCTTCAGCTGACTAGGTCCTAAACTCTGGAATTCCCTCCCGAGTATCTCTCTACCTCTATCTCATCTTTTAAGACACTCCTTGAAGCCTGCCTTTTGATCAAGTTTTCAATCACTCGACCTAATATCTCCTAATATCACTTGGTGTCAAATTTTGTCTGATAATGCTTCTGTGAAGCACCTTGGAATGTTTTACTATCTTGAAAGTGCTATAATAAATGCAAGTTGTTGCACTATATTTAACCCAAAAAGACTACCACTTTTCCAAAGTATGTAGTTAAAATGCCACTGTATTATCTGTGGACCACTACACAGAATTATACGCAGTTTATACTCAGCTCTAAGTTTCCCCGATTTCATCGGCCAAGATATAGGCAACAATGTGCCTCGACATTACAAGTACGCTTTGGCAGTCTTCCACAGGATAATTGGGGAGGGCTAAAATGAAACACAGAAGACAATTCTCTTTTGCATAACTCAGCAAAAGTTAAATCCCAAACTTAATGATTTTGGAACTGAAGCAAAGATTGAAAAAATACTGGAGCAAGGACACATTTGGGGTCAGGTAGGAACATAGTACAAACAGAAATAGAAGGAAGCAGATTCCTCTGGGCTTGTAAATGAGTTTTACTGCATTTTAAAAAACATTTTCCTGGGAGATTTGTTGAGCAATGTGCAATCCTCTTGAACTATAACTGAATTTTCACAGGTTTTATACACAGAACAGGAAAATCACAGATCTGATCACAGATCTGTGCTGAGTTAGCTGATCATAGCTGGAGAAGTCTTGGTGGGGCTCGGGGGGGGGGGGGTGGGGGTTGCGGGTGGTGGGCAGTGCAGTTGGTTTCGGTGCCTCCAGGTAAGTAGGCTGGGTTAAAATCAATCTGTAACAGACAGGCTTCTTGAGCCTAATGGATTGTTCCTATTACTAAACATTACCATGTGAGGTTAAGCACGTAAAATCAGCCCGATTCTCATTCCTGTTAGGTTTCCAGTGACCCTCCTGGAGAAGGGATATGTGTGTGGGTTTGGAAGGACAGAATGCAAACCTCTTCACTCCTACTTTCCCCTTACCTGCCAAATAGCCTAAAAATATTGTCTAGACGCTACAGGGAGAAAATGTCTATTGGGCAAGTTACAGGAAGGCTGCCAGTGCCTGTAGAACTGTATGTCAGCATGAATTATTATCTGCAGAAATGTGCAGAAAATTGAAACATAAAAAACAAAAAATCAGATATCAGTGCTCAGTGAAACACTGGGATATGGGTCACTGCCACCCTCAAATATCAGAAACACTGGGGCCAATTATGTGGTAGTGGGCACCCAGTGGACGAGGCACATAGGGTGCCTCCACCCGGGATAATTTTGCACACTGGCCTGAGGCCTGCAATTCAGTTAAGACACACAGCACATCCTACATGGATGACCAGTACTGTGGTGTGTAAAAGGCTTAGTACGGCCTGAAAAATATTAAATTGTGATCTGCCTCATAATCTGGATGGAAGGGCACTAAGGGGCAGATCGTAATTAAAAACAGCCTATTTTCTGCCCTTTGACCTTCTCCCCTTCTTCCACGATTCCTCTACCACCCCATTGCCCTGCCACCCCCAGCTGCTCCCCTATGTCCCCCATAGAGCCATTCAGCCCATCAAATACATGCTGGCTCTCTGCAGAGCAATCCAGTCAGTCCCATTGCCCAGCTCTATCCCCGTAGACCTGTAAGTTTATTTCCCCTCAGATGCTCATCCAATTTCCTTTTGAAATCGTTCGTCATCTCCACTTGCACCACCCTACCTCATAGGCAGCGAGTTCCACATTGCCTCTAGCCGGCGGAATTGCCAGCACTTATGAACAGCCAACGACCCTTCACTGGCTGCTGGCCCTCAAGATTTGAGGCCTACCCATCAGCAACCCCCCATTGCCTCAGTGATCTCAGTGCATTTTGAGCAATGTACCCATAGGAACAGAAAAATAATAAGCTCTCTGGGAGCAGCTGCAGCTGGTTACTTAGGTATGTGGCTTAAACTGGTTTTCAGAAGCTTGAATCAGTTGTTTTTCAGAAAATATAAAAGGAGGGCTTCCTCGGTGCTGCTTTGAGTATACAGAGTGTAAAGTGGGAGTTTGGTGAGTGAGGAAGTTCGGTGAATGAGGGAGTTCATAGCGTGAGGTGCTCCTTTCTTTCTTTTTCCACCCTTTTTCAGCCTCCAGTAGCTGGTGCTTACTTCAGTACAGGGCAAGAAGCTGATTGGTGAGTAACTGCTAAGTTATTCAACTTATTCTAATTATAATAAATAGTTATTAAAGTTACAGTTTGGTAGATCAGCTCAGCCAAGTGGAATGTACATCCAGTGGTATGTGGGAAGTTTTGGACACCCCATGTGCCCTCGACGAACACATCTGCAGGAAGTGTCACCAGCTGCAGAAGCTTGAGCTCCAGGTTTTGGAACTTGAGCGGCGGCTGGAGTCACTGTTGTGCATCCGCTAGGCTGAGGACTACGTGGATAGCATGTTTAGGGAGGTGGTCACACCGCAGGTTAGAAGCATGCAGGCAGAGAGGGAATGGGTGACCACCAGGCGGTCTAAGAGAACCAGGCAGGTAGTGCAGTAGTCCCCTGAGTCTATCTTGCTTGCTAATTAGTTTTCTATTTTGGATACTGGTGACAGCGATGGTTCCTCAGGGGAGTGCAGCCAGAGCAAAATCCATGTCACCACGGGTGGCTCAGCTGCACAGGAGGGGTGGAAGAAGAGTGGAAGAGCAATAGTGATAGGGGATTCGATAGTCAGGGGATCAAACAGGCGTTTCTGTGGCAGTAAACGTGACTCCAGAATGGTGTGTTGCCTCCCTGGTGCGTGGATCAAGAAAGGTCACGGAACGGCTGCAGGACATCCTTCTGGGGGAAGGGGAACAGCCAGAGGTCGTGGTCCACATCAGTACCAATGATCTAGGTAGGAAGAGGGATGAGGTCCTCAAAGCAAGTTTTAGGGAGTTAGGAAGGAAATTAAAAAGCAGGACCTCAAGAGCAATAAACTCAGGATTACTCCCAGTGCCACGTGCTAGTGAGCACAGGAATAGAAAGACTAACCAATTGAACATGTGGCTGGAGAATTGGTGTAGGAGAGAGTGCATCAGATTTCTGAGGCATTGGGACCGGTTCTGGGGCAGATGGGACATCTGCAAGGTGGACGGGTTACATCTTAAAGGACAGGGACTAATATCCTCGCAGGGAGAATTGCTACTGCTGTTGGGGAGGATTTAAAATAGCTTGTTAGGGGGATGGAATCCTAATGGGTAGCTGAAATTGGAAGGAAGTAAAGCTGGTAACAGAAAGTAGAAAAGTAGCAAGCGAAATTAGAAGGCAGGCGAAACAAAGGTGAGCATCAACGAGGCTTACAATGCAGAATAATGTCAAAAAGACAAGATTAAGGGCACTCTACCTAAATGCACACAACATTCGCAAAAGGTAGATGATTTAAAGGCACAAATAGAGGGAAATTGGAATGATCTAATTGCCATTACAAAAACATGGCTACAAGATGACCAAGACTGGAAACTGAATATAAAAGGATATTCAACATTTAGGAAGGACAGGCAAAAAGGAAAGGGAGGTGGTGTTGTACTGATAATGAGGGATGGGATCACTACATTAATAAGGGAGGATCTGAGATCGGAAGAACAAAATGTGGAATCTGTTTGGGTGGAGCTCAGAAACATCAAAGGGCAGCAAACATTTGTAGGCGTTATTTATAGGCCACCAAACAGTAGTGGTAGTGTGAGGCATGGTATTAATCAGGAGATTAGAGAAGCATGTAGCATGGGTAATACAGTAATCATAGGTGACTTCATTCTGTATATAGACTGGGTAAACCTAATTAGCACTAATGCTGTGGAGGACGAGTTTCTGGAGTGTGTTAGGGATGGTTTTCTAAAGCAGTATGTTGAGGAACCAACTAGAGAACAGGCTATTTTAGATCTAGTATTATGTAATGAGAAAGTGCTAATTAATAATCTTGTTGTAAAAGAACCTTTAGGGATGAGTGACCATAATATGATAGAATTTTACATTATGTTTGAAAGTGAGGTAGTTCAATCTGAAGCCAGGGTGTTAAATTTGAACAATGGAAATTATGAAGGTATGAGAGACAAATTGGCTGAGGTGGATTGGGAAAATACATTAAAAGGTATGACAGTACATAGGCAATGGATAGTCTTTAAAGAATTATGACATAGTTTACAGCAACTATACATTCCTTCAAGGCACAAAACCCAAAAAGAAAAGGCAGTTAGCTGTGGCTAACAAAGGAAGTTAAGGATTGTATAAGATTAAAAGAAAAGGCCTATAAAGTTACCAGAAATAGTAGTAAACCTGAAGATTGGGAGGATTTTAGAATACAGCAAAGGGGGACCAAGAAACTAATAAAGAAAGGGAGAATGGAATATGAATGTAAACTAGCAAAAAACATAAAAACGGACTATAAAAGCTTCTATAGGTACGTAAAAAGGAAATGTTTGGCTAAGACAAATGTGCATCCACTACAGGCAGAATCAGGAGAATTTATAATGGGGAATACAGAAATGGCAGAGAAGCTAAATGATTACTTTGTGTCTGTCTTCACTGAGAAAGATACAAGAAATCACCAGAATTAGAAATCCAATGGATTAGGGGGAATGAGGAATTGAAGGAAATTAGTATTAGTAAGAAGGTTGTATTGGAGAAATTAATGGGACTGAAGGTTGATAAGACCCCAGGACCTGACATTCTACATCCCAGATTGTTGAAAGAGGTAGCTATGGAGATAGTGGATGCATTGATCATCTACCAAACTTCTATAGATTCTGGAACGGTTCCTGCAGAGTGGAAGGTAAGAAATGTCACCCCACTATTTAAGAACAGAGGGAGAGGGAAAACAGGGAACTACAGACCTGTTAGCCTTACATCAGTAGTAGGGAAAATGTTAGAATCTATTTTAAAGGATGTGGTAAATGGACACTTGGATAATAATGATCCGATTGGGCAGAGTCAACATGGATTTATGAATGGGAAATCATGTTTGACAAACCTGTTGGGAGTTTTTTGAGGATGGTACTAACAGAATTGATAATGGGGAGTCAGTGGACATCGTTTACTTGGATATTCAGAAGGCTTTTGATAAAGTCCCCCACAGGAGGTTGGTTAGCAAAATTAAAGCACATAGGATAGGAAGTAATATACTGGCAGGGATTAAGGATTGGTTAACAGGCAGAAAACAGAGAGTAGGAATAAACGGGTCATTCTCGCATTGGCAGGCTGTGACTAGTGGGGTACCACAAGGATCAGTACTTGAGCCCCAGCTGTTCAGAATATATATCCATGATTTGGAAGTGGGAACCAAATGTAATATTTCCAAGTTCGCAGATAACACAAAACTAGGTGGGAAGCGGCTACAAGGGGATTTGGACAGACTTAGTGAGTGGGCAAGAACATGGCAGATGGAATATAATGTGGAAAAATAGGAGGTTATCCACTTTGGTAGGAGGAACAGGTGTGTAGAGTATTTTTTAAATGGTAATAGATTAGAAAGTGTAGATGTACAAAGGGATCTGGATGTCCTTGTCAATATGTCACTGAAAGCTGACATGCAGGTGCAACAAGCAATTAGGAAGGCAAATGGTATGTTAGCCTTTATCGCAAGAGGATTTGAGCACACGAGTAGTGAAGTCTTGCTTCAATTGTGTAGAACCTTGGTTAGACTACACCTGGAGTACTGTGTGCAGTTTTGGTCCCCTTACCTTAGGAGGGATATTATTGCCATAGAGGGAATGCAACGAACATACGAATTAGTAACAGGAGTAGGCCACTTGACCCTTCGAGCCTGCTCTGTCATTCAATAAGTTCGTGGCTGTACTGATTACTCCATATTTCCACCTACCCCCAATAACCTTTCACCCCCTTGCTTATCAAGAATCTATCTACCTCTGCCTTAAAAATATTCAAAGACTCTGCTTCCACCGCCTTTTGAGGAAGAAAATTCAAACAACTCACGACCCACTGAGAGAAAAGCATTCTCCTCATCTCCGTCTTAAATGGGCGACCCCTTATTTTTAAACAGTGACCCCTAGTTCTAGATTCTCCTACAAGGGGAAACATCCTTTCCACATCCATCCAGTCAAGACCCCTCAGGATCTTATATGTTTCAATCAAGTCGTCTCTTACTCTTCTAAATTCCAGCAGATACAAGCCTAGCCTGTCCAATCTTTCCTCGTAAGACAGCCCGCCCATTCCAGGTACTAGTCATGTGTACCTTATCTGTACTGCCTCCAACGCATTTACATCCTTCCTTAAATAAGGAGACCAGCACTGTACACCAGTACTCCAGATATGGACGCACCAATGCCCTGTATAGCTGAAGCAGAACCTCCCTACTTTTGTATTCAATTCCCCTCACAATAAATGATAACATTCTATTAGCTTTCCTAATTGCATACTAACCTTTTGCGATTCATGCACGAGGACACCCAGATCCCTCTGCATCTCACAGCTCAGCAATCTCTCACCATTTAGATAATATGCTTCTTTTTTATTCTTCCTGCCAAAGTGGACAATTTCACACTTTCCAGCATTATACTCCATTTGCCAGGTCTTTGCCCACTCACTTAACCTATCTATATCCCTTTGTAGCTCCCTTATGTCTTCTTCACCAGTTACTTTCCTACCTATCTTTGTGTCATCAGCAAATTTAGAAACCATACCTTTGGTCCCTTCATCTAAGTCATTTTATAAATTGTAAAAGGTTGAGGCCCCAGCACAGATCCCTGTAGCACATCGCTCGTTACATCTTGCCAACCAGATGTAACCATTTATGCCTGCTCTCTGTTTCCTGTTGGAAAGCCAATCTTCTTTCCCTGCCAATATATTACCCCCTATGCCATGAGCTTTTATTTTCTGCAATAACCTTTGATGTGGCACCTTATCAAATGCCTTCTGAAAATCAAAGTAAAATACATCCACCGGTTCCCCTTTATCCACAGCAAATGTAACTCCCCCAAAGAACTCCAATAAATTGGTTAAACATGATTTCCCTTTCACAAAACCATGTTGACTCTGCCTGATTACCTTGATTTTTTCTAAATACCGTCTTTAATAATAGCTTCTAACACTTTCCCTAAGACAGATGTTAAGCTAACTAGCCTGTAGTTTCCTGCTTTCTGTCTCCCTCCCTTTTTGAATAAAGGAGTTATTCGCTATTTTCTAATCCAACGAAACCTTCCCCAAATCTAGGGAATTTTGGAAAATTAAAACTAACGCATCAACTATCTCACTCGCCACTTCTTTTAACACCCTAGGATGAAGTCCATCAGGACCCGGGGACTTGTCAGCCCACAGCTCCAACAATTTTTTCAGTTCCACTTCCCTGGTGATTGTAATTTTCTTGTGTTCAGCCCTCCCTTCCATTTTCTGACTTTCAGCTAATACTGGGATGTTACTTGTATCCTCAATAGTGAAGATGGATGCAAAATATCTGTTCAATT
The DNA here is from genome assembly GCF_036365525.1 of Heterodontus francisci. Lineage (NCBI taxonomy): Eukaryota > Metazoa > Chordata > Chondrichthyes > Heterodontiformes > Heterodontidae > Heterodontus > Heterodontus francisci. Next base: position 46,454,149 of record NC_090397.1, on the reverse strand, counting down.
CATCTGCCATCTCCTTATTATCCATTATTAATTCCGCATACTCATTTTCTATAGGACCAACACTCACTTTGTTAACTCTTTTCTTTTTTAAATATCTATAGAAACTCTTACTAACTGTCTTTATATTTCTAGCTAGCTTTCTCTCGTACTCTAATTTTACCTTCCTTATCAATCTTTAGTCATTCTTTGCTGTTTTTTTATATTCTGTCAAATCTTCTGACCTGCCGCCCATCTTTGCGCAATTATAGGTTTTTTCTTTAAGTTTGATACTATCTTTAACTGTTTCAGTTAACCACGGATGGTGGGTCCCACCCTTGGAATTTTTCTTTCTCGTTTAAATGTATCTATTCTGTGTATTCTGAAATATCCGCTTAAATGTCTGCCACTGCATCTCTATTGACCTATCCCTTAACCTGATTTGCCAGTTCACTTTAGCTAGCTCTGCTTTCATGCCTTCATAATTGCCCTTATTTAAGTTTAAAATACTCATCTTGGACCCATTCTTCTCTCCCTCAAACTGAATGTAAAATTCAATCACATTATGATCACTGCTACGAGCAGCACCTTAACTATGAGGTCATTAATTAATCCTATCTCATTGCACTATACCAGGTCTAGTATATCCTGCTGTCTGGTTGGCACCAGAACGTATTGTTCCAAGAAATTATCCCAAAAAGATTCTATGTATTCCTCATCTAGGCTACCTCTGCCCATCTGATTTTTCCAGTCTATATGTAGGTTAAAATCCCCCATAATTAGCGCTGTCCCTTTCTGACAAGCTGGCATTATTTCTTCCTTTATACCCCGTCCTACAGTGTGGTTAATGTTAGGTGGCCTGTCCACAACTCCCACAAGTGACCTCTTGCCTTTATGATCTCTACCCAAACTGCTTCTACATTCTGGTCTCTTGAACTTAGGTCATCACTCGCTATTGTGCTAATACCATCATTCAATAACAGAGCTACCCCTCCACCTCTTCCTAGCTTCCTGTCCTTCCTAAATGCCATGTACCCTTCAATCTTCAGGTCCCAATCTATGTCGTCCTGCAGCCATGTCTCTGTAATGGCTATCAGATCGTACTTATTTATTTCTATTTGCACTCTCAGTTCATCAGTTTTGTTTTGAATGCTACGTGCATTCAGATACAGAGCCTTTAGTTTTGTCCTTTTATTATTTTTGTAACTTCTAGCCTTATCTGTTGATTTACTCTTAGATTTCTATGCTCTGTCCCTTCCTGCAACAATCTGTTTAGCATTTCCTGTATTAATACCTTTCTTTCTTGCCTTGTCTCTACTCCTTGATTTACCATATCTTCCCAAATTTGATCCCTTGTCGCCACTATTCAGTTTAAAACCCTCTCTACTTTCCTAGTTATGAGGCTCACTAGAATACTGGCCTCAGCATGGTTCAGGTGTAGACCATCCCAACAGTACAGCCACCACTTTGGAGACCAAGCGCAGACTGGGTGACCGCTCTGCGGAACATCTCCGCTCAGTCCGCAAGCAGGACCCTGAGCTTCCGGTTGCTTGCCATTTCAACACTCCCCCCCCCGCTCTCATGCTCACATCTCTGTCCTGGGATTGCTGCAGTGTTCCAGTGAACATCAACGCAAGCTCGAGGAACAGCATCTCATCTACCGATTAGGCACACTACAGCCTGCCGGACTGAACATTGAGTTCAATAATTTCAGAGCATGACAGCCCCCCATTTTACTTTCATTTTTAGTTATTTTTTCTTCCTTTTTTTTACATTCTTTTTTACAATCTTTTTTTTGCATTTATTTCATTTCATCTTAGTTTGTTCAGTTTGCTTACCCACTGTTTTTTTTCAGGTTTGCACTTGCTGCTGTTCAATATTCAGTGTATTAACACCTAATCTGTACTAATGCTTTGTCTTTCAACACACCATTAACATATTGTTTGCCTTTGCTCCATGACCTTTTAATCAGCTATGTGGCCTGGTCCAATCTAGACCTCTTTTGTTATCTCTTGCCCCCCCCCCCCCCCCTCACTTGCTTATAACCTGTGACTTTTCTAATATTTGTCAGTTCCGAAGAAGGGTCACTGACCCGAAACGTTAACTCTGCTTCTCTTTTCACAGATGCTGCCGGACCTGCTGAGTGGTTCCAGCATTTCTTGTTTTTATTTCAACCACCACTTTCCCCAGTACTGGTGCCAGTGCCCCACGAACCAGAAGCCAGTTTTACCACACCAGTCTTTGAGCCATGCATTAATTTCTCTAATCTTATTTGCCCTATGTCAATTTGCACATGGCTCAGGTAATAATCCAGAGATTACCACCTTTGAGGTTCTGCTTCTTAATTTGGTGCCTAGTTCCTCATACTGACTGTGCAGAACTTCTTTCCATGTCCTGTCTTTGTCGCTGGTACCAAATGGTCCACGACGACTGGCTCCTCCCCCTTCCACTGTAAGTTCCTCTCCAGCCCTGAGCAGATGTCCCGAACCCTGGCACCAGGCGGGCAATACAGCGTCTGGACTCTCGCTCTTTGCTGTAGAGAACAGTGTCAATCTCCCTAATTATACTGTCCCCTACTACCACTACATTCCTTTTTTCTCCCTCCACTTGAATGGCTTCCTGTAGCATGGTGCCATGGTCAGGTTGCTCATCCACCCTGCCGCCCCCACTCTCATCCAAACAAGCTGAAAGAACCTCAAACCCACTGGACAATCGCAAAGGCTGAGGCTCCTGCACTCCTATGTCTGCAGCTCGGACTCCAATTCAATGACTCTGAGCCGAAGCTCTTTAAGCCACAAACAGTTACTGTAGACGTGCAGCCTGTATTCTCTAGTGTTTCAAAGAATGAGAGGTGATCTCATTGAAACCTCCAAAATACTTAAAGAGATAGACAGGGTAGATGCAGCTAAGGTGTTTTCCCTGGTTGGGGAGTCTAGAACCAGGGGACACAATTTCAAAATAAGGGGAAGCCACATAGGGCCGAGATGAAGAGAAATTTCTTTACTCAGAGGGTTGTGAATCATTGGAATTCTCTAGCCCAGAGGACTGTGGAAGCTCAGTCATTGAGTATGTTTAAAGCAGAGATTCACAGATTCCTAAATACCAATGACATAAAGGGATATGGGATAGTGTGGGAAAAAGGCATTGAAGTGGATGATCAGCCATGATCGTATTGAATGGTGGAGCAGGCTCAATGGGCTGAATGGCCTACTCCTGCTCCTATGTTCCTGCATTCAGATAAGCTTAGCTCGGAGGCATGCAGAATGCCGGAACATTACTGCACCAGGCCACATTTCTGGCTTATTGTTTCCACTTCTATGATCATAACCAGTTCGTGCCAGTTACAATACTGATTTATGTACCAGTTGTCATCAGCCCAATGTTTTTTGAAAATGGGGGTCAGCATGCTCACCAACAAGAACAGTCAGGTCTGCAATATGGAAAGGTGGCAGAGTGGTTAACAATTTACATACTCAGTCAGGGCTTTATAATGAAGGAAAAATAATCAATACAGCAGTACCAAATTGGTCACTGCAATATACTTACAGATGGGAGGAATTCACGGGAATTCGGTTAAATAAAATGTCAAGAAATCAATTTTATTGAATCTGAAATTGCAAGGAGAGTCGCATTACAAAAGATGGCTTTTAATATATGTAAAGTATGTTTTACATTGAACTGCTTTCCATTTTCTAGCTTTAGCCAAAATAATAATTTAATGCATTATTTATTACTATTTCCTTCCTGCGCAATTCTGAAATATGCAGTTTTCCAGTGAGAAAAAATACAACCAATCATAATGCGCCTATGAAATTGATCCTAAAACACTCAAGATTAACCAGTATAGTTGATCAAACGCTCTGTAATCTAGCTGTGGAGTGAGAGTATTTGGACAAAATGGCTGATCTGTAGGTTTGAAAAAGCCCAATGTACTCGTGGGTCATTCATGTGCTTCTAAATTGTATCAAGGAGAAACATGCCTCAGGCATGACAAGGAAATAATAAGTATGGCAATACATCAAAGCCTGGCTTGGGTATAAAATTAAAACCCGACCTGACCACAGCCAACCCGAACCCGACCCGAGCCCTCTAATTTTTTTTCACGTCTGACCCGACCCGACACGAATCTCCTTCATCTGTTCTGGCAGCAGGCTATTCCTACAGCTGGAGTTGTGGGGAATCATGGGTAAGCCTGATCCAGTGACTTCCCGGAAGCAGTGTCCAGCCCGACCCAACCCGAGCCCAAATGCTAGACTCGGAATTTCGACCTGACCCGACCCGAACCCGACACGTGTAGTTGGGCTCGGGTCGGGTAGCCAGGCTTTACAATACATCATAGAGAATGTGAACTCCTGGTCCACCATACTGCAGTGTTGGTCGAAGATACAGAAAAGGTTTTACGATTATGAAAAAAACATTAAGGAAAGAATATTAATGTGAAATGGCAACATAGGGCACATGGAGATAAAGAAAAGTCAACATTGTCAAAAGTGTTGAACACACACATGGAAATGTTTGCAAGGATGTAGCAAGTAACATAGAAGTAAAAATTGCAGGCTTATGCAAATTACATTATACATCAAACACTGGCAATGAAAACATACAGCATGAAGGAACTTTAATGACAAAATTACTCTGTCTCAATCAATACCACTCTTAGCCTGGAGATTCTGGCCCACTTTTGGCATGGAGATCACATAATTTGAGTATGGTGGAGGTGTGAGGGAGGAATTTGGGATGGAACTATTTTCTGCCTGCTTCTTCCATGTGCCCCTCCCTCTACCCAACATCACACTGAGACAAAGGGCTGGTGGAATCACATTCTCTGCCAGAAATCCTACCAGTCCCACTGAGCATACAGACAATGTAAAGTACAACCTGCGTGGAACCCACCATAGTGTTTCCCAACAACTGATTAATTACAATCAAAGAGTCATAGACCGGAATTTTACCCCCCACAAAGAGGTGCATCCCGACCCACTCCCGCCTCCATTTTACGCGGGGCGGCGGGAAACGGCCCGTCCACCCCAAGTCAATCAGTGGCCAATTAACTGCCACTTAAGGGCCTCCACCCACTGCCACGGGGATTTTACCATTGGCAGGCAGGTGGCCCAGGCCTAAGAAAAGCTACCTGATGAAAGCAGGCGGCCTTCTGACGGCCTGGGGGGGGGGCCCTCCTGATCAGGCACCCAGTGCCCGACGGAGGGCTGCCCTCAATTCCGCAATCACCCCCAACACCCAACATGACCCCCACCACCCCTCCCCCCCCACAACTGACCCCCCTTGCCCAATTGGAGAGGCCCCAAACACCTACCTCTTTTTCGGGTTGTCCTTCTTCTTCATCTTGAAGCTGGGTGTAGTCCCAGCAGTGGCCACTGCTCTCGGTGGCGCTGCTGGGACTAAGAACTGCTGACCTGCTGATTGGCTGGCAGCTCTATTAGGCAGGACTTCCTGCCTCAAAAAGGTGGAAGTCCCGCCTAAGACTAATTAAGGGCCTGGGGACCGTAAACTCTGGTCTGGATCCTCAGGCCCAGCAGAGGCGGGATCGCCACAGACTTTTTGGTCAGTGGATGGTTCCCGTCCAACAAATGAAAAATTCCAGTAGAGTCATTATGGCACAGAAGTAGGCCATTCGGCCCATCGAGTCCAAGCCAGTTCTCTGCAGAGCAATCTAGTCAGTCCTATTCCCCCATTTTCTCCCTGTAGCCCTGTAAGTTTATTTCCTTCAACTGCCTGGCCAATTTCGTTTTGAAATCATTCATCTCCATTTCCACTACCCTATTAGGCAGCAGGATCAAGGTCATTACCACTCGCTGCGTAAAAAGGTTTTTCTTCACATTCCCCCTGTATCTCTTGTCCATAACCTTAAATCTGTGCCCACAGTCCTTGTACCATCGGCTAATGGGAATAGCTTCTCTTTGTCTACCTTATCTAAACCTGTCATAATCTTGTACACCTCTATCAAATCTCCCCTCAATCTCCTTTGCTTCAAGGAGAACAACCCCAGCTTCTCCAACCTAATCTTGTAGCTAAAATCATCCCAGCCATTAGAAAGTTACAACTCAATTAAAGGAAGACCTCAGACCGAAAAAAAAATGTTCTTTGGCAAGGCCAGCCTGTCCCTTTTCCAATGGAGTAGCAAGATGGAATGGTGGTGGATTTCAACTTACTTGGCGGATGTTACAGGCAACTAAAGTGGTGGAATTCAGAGATTTCATACATGCCAGTTGTTCTCGGCTTCCATAGCATTGTGAGCAGATGCCCCCTGCCTGTTGCTTATGTAAATAACACAAAAGCAGTTGGCTCCTACTTACATCAATGGCAATTCTATGCTATCAGTTAGCCCTACACAAGTTACTATAGGCATGACCTTTAAAGGCAATGAGCCCACAGAGACTCCAGCAAAGGAAGTTTGATTCTATTATAATCAGGGTTAGCTGCAATGGACTGCAGCCAACCACCAGCAAGATTTCCCCAGCTAGAGAAGCAATTAGGAGTATGGCATACACAGCAATCTGCAGTTGTTCACGATACACAAGGGGCAAACATAGCTGCAAAAAAAAAAACACTTAATAAGCAATTTGTTAACCTATCTTGGTAATAGGACTGCCAATTCTAGTTGGATACATTCCGAGATGTTTCATGCCATGACTTCTCACCTTCAATCGCCCCAACCAGCCAAAGCTAAGCAATCCCACAACTAATGGATCAGATCTAAGCTTTGCAGTCCTGCCACATCCAGTCGTGAATGGTGGTGGACAATTAAACAACTAACTGGAGGAGGTGGCTGCACAAATATCCCCTTCCTCAATGATGGGGCAGCCCAGCACATCGGTGCAAAAGATAAGGCTGAAGCATTTGCAACAATCTTCAGCCAGAAGAGCCAAGTTGATGATCCAACTCAGTCTCCTCCTGAAGTCCCCAGCATCATAGATGCCAGACTTCAGCCAATTCGATTCACTCCAGGTTATATCAAGAAATGACTGAAGGCAACGGATATTGCAAAGGCGATGGGCCCTGACAACATTCCGGCAATAGTACTGAAGTCCTGTGCTCCAGAACTTACTGCGGCTCTAGCCAAGCTGTTCCAGTACAACTACAACACTGACATCTAACCGGCATTGTGGAAAAATGCCCAGGTATGTCTTGTACACAAAAAGCAGCACAAATCCAACCCGGCCAATTACTGTCCTATCTGTCTACTCTCGATTATTAGTTAAGTGATGGTAAGTGTCGTCGATTGTACTATCAAGCAGCTTAGCAATAACCACTCAGTGATGCTGTTTGGGTTCCGCCAGGGTCACTCAGCTCCTGACTCAGAGGCTGGGAATTCTGCGGTGAGTAACTCACCTCCTGACTCCCCAAAGACTGTCCACCATCTGCAAGGCCCAAGTCAGGAGTGTGATTGAATACTCTCCACTTGCCTGGATCAGTGCAGCTCCAACAACACTCAAGAATCTCGACACCATCCAGGACAAAGCAGCCCACTTGATTGTTTGTGCATGGGTGCCATTCACTCCCTCCACTACCGATGCACAGTGGCAGCAGTGTCTACCATCTACAAGATGCACTGCAGCAATGCACCAAGACTCCTTAGACAGCACCTTCCAAACCCACGACCTCTACCACCTAGAAGGACAAGGCAGCAGTTGCATGGGAACACCACCATCTGCAAGTCCCCAAGCGAGCCGCACCATTCGCTCACTGTCGCTGGGACAAATGCCTGGAACTCCCTTCCTAACAGCATTGTGGGTATACCTACCCCACAAGAACTGCAGCGGTTCAAGAAGGCCCACCTTCTGAAGGGCAATTAGGGATGGGCAATAAATGCTGTCCAGCCAGCGATGTCTATGTCCCATGAATGAATAAAAAAACAGCCAACTTCAATGTTTTTATAATAAATAAATGAAAATATTTAACAAAAAGCACTTTTTAAAATAAACGGTCCATGATTTTTCTCCTAGATCGCTTGCAGCAGTGTCCAGGAGATTAACCTTTAACTCCTGGAGACCATAGGACAATCCTGCAGGGTAGGCAATCCTAAGTGGCAATCAATAAGCACCTCACACCCCTTGTGTTGGGAAATAATTGATCCTTTTCTGGCTGTGAACAGAGAGAGATACAACAGTGGCTGGTACTTAGGCAGTCAGTAAGGTTTTTTTGCAAGGCAGTCAGGCAGCAAAGGCTGTGAGTAGCTTGGAATACAGGAGAATAGTCATGTTAGTTTGAGTTAAGCCGGATAGAGAAGCATCAAATGTTCATTTTATATTATTAACAAAGATAAGTTGAACTGAGTGAATGTGATTTTTGCTCATTGTTCTATATGCTGAGTAGTAAAGCAGCTTAACAATTTGTGCCTGGCCTCACCTCACCAATTGTTTGCTTGGTCCACCTTGGCCAAAATTAGAGAAAGACAACTGTAAATGACACAAGTACCCAGTTCAGGTCACAAAGGGATACCATTGTTACAGCCATGGATTATGCTATTATATAGATCAATATTGGGCAATGCAAATCAAATCCCCTGATACTAAGATGCTCAGAATTCGAGAGTGACTGACACTAAGGAAACTGAGAAAGTATCAACAGCGGACCTGAATTACAATTGTCCAACTGCAGAGCAGTATGACCCTATTATACTCTCATCCATCTTTTTGGATCCTTCTAAGTGCTGTGCCATCTTTAATTAACTCCCAAAAAAAAGTATTCTGGGCAATCCCTGCATTGAGTAGAGATACATTTGGCAGGAATTGCCTCAGAGATGCTCTCACTTCACCACCATCATTTCAACAGACACGTGGCAGAAACACTGGACAGAATCTTACCACCTTTTGAAATTTTTCTGCCTTCAGGAGCAAAAAGTCACGACCCCATGGTGTCAGCTGGTAGCAGCACAGTATCGTGGTCTTACAGGAGCTGGCCAATTAAGGACGGCAGGCGGTTCACAAGACGGGAGGCCCAGAGGGCCTGAGGTTGTGGCCGGCTGGCAGGCCCACCGGGAGAGGTGGGTGCTGCTGAGGTAGCTTAGGGAACACGAGGGCACCTCAAGATGGAGGCCCTATCTGAAGCTTAATGAAAATTTTAAAAGAGTGTCCACAGCTGGCAGGCCATCATTGTGGAAGGAGAACCCCAACCCCCACCCACAGGGTTACTTGTGGCTGCAGCCCCCCAATCCCTGCAGCTCATGGATGAGAGGATCTAGAGGGGTTGTTGATAGCCCCTCGACCTGCCACCTCCAAGTGCCTGCCGGACCGGCTTCAGTGGCGGGGCCTGTTCAATGTCAGGAAAGATCTCAGCGGCGGTGGCATTCCCCTCCCCAATTGTCCCTAAAGAGGCCTAATTGGCTACTTGCCGCTGCTGGCCTGAATTTTATGCCCTTCAGATGGGAGCTGTACATCGACCGAAAAGTCAGTGGCAATCCCAACCCTGCTGGGCCTGGGGATCCAGTCTGGATTTTACAGTCCCCAGGCCCTTAATTGGTCTTAGGCAGGTCTTCCACCTCATTGAGGCAGAAAGTGCCGCTTAATGGAGCTGCCGGCCAACCAATGGGCCGGTTGCTCTTAGTCCCAGCAGCGCCACCGGGAGGGGTGGCCACTACTGGGACTGCAACCCAGCTTCAAGAAGAAGAGGAACGATGGCCCCAGGAAAAGCTATGTTTTTGGGGCCTCACCGGGGACGATCCATCGGGTCTCAGTGAGGCAAGGGTGGTTGATTGGGGGGACGGGGGCGTGTTGGGGGTGGTTGGGGCATCGGCGGCGGTCCTCCATCGGGCACAGGAAGCCTGATCAGAAGCCCCCACCCCCAGGCCATCAGAAAGCCTCCTACTTTTAACAGGTGGCTTTTCTTGGGCCTGGGCCACCCACTTGCCACGGGTAACATCCCCATGATGGCAGGCTGAGGCCCTTAAGTGGCCGTTAACTGGCTATTTAAGGGCCTTGATTGGCCTGGGGCAGGCAGGCCATTTCCCGCTGCCACCGCCCCATATAAAATAGCAAGGGAGGTGGAATTGGATGAACCCCCCCAAGCCTCCCACTCCATTTTACACTCCCCCACCCCCCGCCACCTCCCACTCTTTGGGGGGGGGGGCATAAAAATCTGGCCGCTGTGTTGACCTTGCCTCTGGCAAGATAATTCGAAAGCAGGAACATGTTGGGAAGCTGACCTGATGTGCTATCTTCAGATTTGACTCCTGGCGGGACTGGGAAGATTCCGCCCACTGTTTACACATGGTAGCAGGATTTCCACTGTACTTCCAGCAAAGTTACAGCGGCAGAACAGAAGCAGCTCCAAGGTAATTCCTGGTCATTATCTTGTACCACTTGCCTATTTATGACATAGCAATCCTTCCTATTAAGCATGATGTGTGATTGTTTGGGGTGTGCATTGGTGCAGCCACAGTGATGCCTTGTACCTTGGGGAAAGTCACTAAATGGTGAAAGCTGAGCTCCCTCCACTGCTCCTGTTGGGTGCTGCTCAGATGTACCGACCTGGACATGTGATAATCCAAAGATTGTCACCTCCTCAATGGAGCAATGAACAGAAAATTATCTGAATCCCAAGCTGTGGGTGATTGCATTTCTGCAGGTCTTCTCCATCCCATTCAATTCTTTTGCTCTTCTCTCCCAAACATGGTGCTGTTCCCGCAGCCTTGCTCAAGTGGCTATTCTTCGGGTGTCAGCTTAGACAGGCTATCCCAATGTGATCCTGTTGACATCTGACCTCCTTGTACATTCCAGCAGGGTCATTGCATAGCAGTGTAATCTCGCTATCGTTCTTCTCCATAGTTGGTGGTGCTGAGGAAATTTATGGGTCTTCCACTGTCACCCTGAGCACAGACTAAAGTTGAAACTTTACTGTTCTATAGCCCTACAAATTCCATGATACTGCACCCGTAGTGTTCAGCTTAGTTTGCAAGAGGGCATTGCAGGAAATTGTAGTCTTTGATTTTACATCCAGGAATGGACAATTATGGGCTTTGCACCCGCGATATATTCTTAGTAAGTGCTGGGAGTGCAAGAATATGGAATCAGCTCGAATATCCACATCATGCAGTCAGTTACACACTGAGTCATTTGGTCAACCTGGTCTACTGTATTCTAAAATGCTCAATTAATTCACAACAAAACTGTTATGACTAGTGCTTTCTTGCTGGTTTGGTGAGATGTTTAAAAATAATTCTGTATCAATATCATAAACAGACAAGAGCTTGCAAAGCTTTCAATGTGAGAATTTAGCAAATGACATTAACACTCTGATACTTAGTTTTCCTATTGTGGAGTCTCAGTTTCATTTTCAGTTATTTGAGTGACAGGATGCTTTTTATACTGGGTTGTGTTATACCACTGTGTACAATTCCACTGAGCTTACTGATAAAATGAGGATGGTATTATACAGAGCTCTCCCTGCACCAGCTGAGACAAATTCACATTTATCTCACTCCTGCTCATATGTTTTGTTGCTGCTGCTAAATGCCATCTGTCACACAGCTCTAGAATGACATAACAGATTCTGCATTGGTCAGGTTTGGAGACCAACACACATTAGAAAAAATATTTTAAAAATTCAAAATTAGATTCAAAAGACACATGAGTTTGTGGCAAAAATCTGATTAATGTCAGGTTGCTAGGCATTTAATCAAAAGAGATACCTATGGGATCCACTATCACTAACAGCAGGCACAAGGAATTCACCCAACTGTATCCAGGCATTGCTGGTTAAGCTGCTTATTTTGTATGTTTGTTTTTTTCAAAATACCTACATTCCCTACAATGGGAATCAGGGGAAAACTCTTTACTGGTTGGAGTCACAGCTAGCACAAAGGACAATGGCTGTGGTTGATGGATGCCAATCATCTCAGCCCCAGGACATCATTGTGGGAGTTCCTCAGGATAGTATCCTAGACCCAACCATCTTCAGCTGCTTCATCAATGACCTTCCATCCATCATAAGGTCAGAACAAGACCTGGACAATATTCAGGCTTGGGCTGATAAGTGGCAAGTAAAATTCGTGCCACACAAGTGCCAGGTAATGACCATCTCAAATAAGAGAGAATCCAATCACCTCTTTTTGATGTTCAACAGCATTGCCACCACTGAATCCTCCAGCATCAACATCCTGGGGTTACCATTGACCAGAAACTTAACTGGTCCAGCGGAATAAATACTGTGGCTACAACAGCAGCTCAGAGGCTGGGAATTCTGAGGTGAGTAACTCACCTCCTGACCCCCCAAAGCTTGTCCACCATCTACAAGGCACAAGTCAGGAGAGTGATGGAATACTCTCCACTTGCCTGAATGGGTGCAGTTCCAACAACACTCAAGGAGCTCGACACCATGCAGGACAAAGCAGCCCATGTGATCGGCACCCCATCTACCACTTTAAGCAATCACTCCCTCCACCGCCGACGCACAGTGGCAGCAGTGTGTACCATCTACAAGATGCACTACAGCAACTTGCCAAGACTCCTTCAATAGCATCTTCCAAACCCGCAACCTCTACGACCTAGAAGGACAAGGGGAGCAGACGCATGGGAACACCACCAAGCTTCCCCTCCAAGCAATATACCATCGTGATTTGGAACTATATCACCGTTCCTTCACCGTCACTGGGTCAAAATCCTGGAACTCCATCTTTAAACAGCACTGTGAGTGTACCTACACCACAGAGACTGCAGCGCTTCAAGAATGCAGCTCGCCACCACCTTCTCGAGGGCAATAAATGCTGGCCGTTCCAGTGATATTCATATCCATGAACAAAAAAAGTCACGCAAGCACTGATACAGAAGCTTGCATTAACCAGCGGCTTCATTCTAATACTTTTGCGAAGACTATTTGCAATAAGTTGTAATGAAGACTTGGTGCTACCTCTTTCCCTTTTCCTGTTGGTATGGTAGAGGAGGCTGTTTGGGAGTCTTCTCAATTGGAGCCCCTCATCTAATACTAAAATACTCAATTTCACCGAAAAGCAGAAGCACAGATTCATTCACCTGAGGAGGTTAGTCAGTCAGTTTGCGGTCAGCTCATTGGGTGAGCCACAAAACACAAATAAGCAGATGAAAATGATCCAGAAGGAGCAGGAGGAGGGCTATCCAAAGCTGAGTCCTAATCTCTTGGGTCCAGCTAAACAGAAGGATATCTTCTGAGCATGACCATTGCTGTGCTTAATGGTGGTGACTGCTTACTTGCTCAGACTGATTGGTGCTGCTAATGTCCCCAATGCCTCCTTGGAAAGAGCCGGAAGCAAAGAAAATAAAGCGGCTGCCAATTTCATTGCTACTGGCAACACCATGCCTGCCCTTGAGATGAGCTGCAAGTTCTCCTGTACAATAGGATTGATAATCATTGTGCTAAGAGGTATGGAGGAAACTAAAAACTGTTATGTGTGCTGTCCTTAACAGTTTCTGGACAGAGTTTAGCCCAGGACAAGTTTTGTTCCTAACTGTCTAAAAGTCAATTCCCCACTTGATATTCAAGTTGGTACCTGTCTTTCTAACGACAATGCTGATTTCAGAGGCAGTCTAGTACTGTCCAGATTATATGGACAGTATTAGCGCTTGACCAGAATAATGAGGAAATCAATAAGGAGGTTACTTTGACAATTTTCTTGTTTTAAGCTGACATTGTGCCTTAAACATGTGATTTAGGTGGGAATTTTAACCCCAGCAAAATAGGCAGGTGGGATATTAATATGTCATAAATCTGAATCCTGACCCCAACGGATACAGAACGGGGGAGCTCGGCACGAGCAACTAACCTACTCCCAGGTGGCAGGTTGGCAATTTTAATTATTATAGTGAGGCTGCATTTCTCATATTTAATCACCATTTTAAATTTAAGGCTGGTTAGCCAAGTTTTCCAGGCCTCAGGAAACCTGATGACTAAAGGGAGGTGAAGATACTGGATCGAGGAGGTATGGTGCCTTTCCACTTATCTGCTCAATCCCATTTACTTGCTTCAGCAACTCCCCATGATTGAACATACCCCGATCCTTCCAATTCTCCCCACCTCTCCCACTATTTTGACCTCCCCTCAGCCCCAGCCTCCAATCTTGCCTGCGGCCTTTGATCCTCCCAGCTGCCCTGATAACCTATCTGCCACCACCTTTCCCCCCAGCACTTTCCAATCGCTTTGTCCCTCCTCTCTGTTCCCCATCTGTGGGCCAGGGCCAAAGACCTACCAACCAACAGCCAATCAGCCAGCCTCTCAATCTGGATGGCTGCGGCCAGGAAATGGAGATTAAAACATGCTAATTAGATACTGCCATTAAATTCAGCAAGACCCGCAGGAAACCGACCTCAAAGCAGCTCCCATTCTCCCTCTCTTCCAGTTAATATCCAGCCCTTATTTCCAGTGAGTGGGTCCCTCCTTCCCGATGCAGGGTCCCTTGTTCAGGCATTAAGTGCCTTTGAACGAGGGACCCCCCCCACCCGCCGCGTCCCCCCCGATCCCCGCAGCCGGGAAGCAGCCTGAATGGTTTTTCATGCCATGCTTCCCATGCGGTGACAGGGCCGCCCACCACATGGGTAATTGCAACTGCGGCGGGAAGAGGACCTTAATTAGGGATTAATTACCTAGTTAAGGGCCTCAATTGGCAGCAGAAATTGGACTAAATTTTGGCGAATGCGGGATGATGGTGGGAACCCCTCACTGACACCATCCCACCCAATTTTATGCTCTTCCCACCTCCAAACTCGCTGCAGGGGAGTGCATAAAATTCCACCCTTCAAGTCATTCATAATAAACAAGTCAATAGTCCACATCACAACAGTACACTTTAAGAATATCTAAAATAGAGGAATCAGTGTAATTTCTTTAAGCAAAGCTTACCATTTCTACCCTGTTCAAACCCAACCAATTCCACGAACACAGTGACAGGAATGCTCAATAAAGCCAGTTCATGAACTCACACCAGAGAACATTCCCGTTATTTGAATAAACAGGAACTGAAATTTGTAATGTCCAAAATAAGGTTTTCATCAAAATCTTTAAAAACATTAAAACAAATGAATGAATAAATTTATCAATTGAATTATTTTTATGACTTTTCGTTAAAACCTGGCTCAGGTATAAAATTAAAACCCGACCCGACCTGACTCCGAGTCCTTTAATTTTTTTTTGTGCCCGACCTGACCCGACCCAAATATCGTTCATCCGTTCCGGCAGCAGGCTATTCCTGTAGTTGGAGTTGTGGGGAACCATGGGTCAGCCTGATCCCGTGACTTCCCGGAAGGAACACCAGACCCGACCCAAGCCTGAATGCTGGACTTGGAATTTCGACCCGACCCAAAAACCGACGCACGTAATTGGGTCTAGTCCGGTTTCGGTTGGGTAGCCAGGCTTTACTTTTCATACCTTCGTTGGAACTGTTACTTGAAAGGCTCAACCTCCAGCAAAAAGCTGAGCTTGGCCTTGATATGTTTGCCCAGAGCAGCTGACGAACAGAGGAAGATAGCTCCTGCAGTCTGAGCATGTGCAGAATGCACAATTGATTTGCATCAATAGATTTTAAGCTAGCCAAATGATAATCAGTCTCTAAAATATAATTTCGCTGTTTATATAAATTATATGGAGCTAGAAGAAAAAATTTCAAATTCTTGATTCAGCTAAAATTTAAATCGATTAAAGAAAAATCAGGAAGTCTGTGTGTGTGAGAGAGATAGAGAGAGAGAGAGAGGGTGTGTGTGTGTGTGTGTGTGTGAGAGAGATAGAGAGAGAGGGAGGGTGTGTGTGTGAGAGAGAGATAGAGAGAGAGGGAGGGTGTGTGTGTGAGAGAGAGATAGAGAGAGAGGGAGGGTGTGTGTGTGAGAGAGATAGAGAGAGAAAGAGGGAGGGTGTGTGTGAGAGAGAGAGATAGAGAGAGAGGGAGGGTGTGTGTGAGAGAGATGGGACAGGGAGGGTGTGTGTGTGTGAGAGAGAGATAGAGAGAGAGGGAGGGTGTGTGTGTGAGAGAGAGATATAGAGAGAGGAGGTGTGTGTGTGAGAGAGAGATATAGAGAGAGGAGGGTGTGTGTGGAGAGAGAGAGAAAAAGAGAGAGGGAGGGTATGCGTGTGTGAGAGAGAGAGGGAGAGGGTGTGTGTGTGTGAAGAGAGAGAGAGATATAGAGAGAGGTGGGTGTGTGTGTGAGAGAGAGAGAGGGATAGAGAGAGGAGGGTGTGTGTGTGTGAGAGAGAGAGAGGGAGGGTGTGTGTGTGTGAGCGAGAGAGGAGAGGGTGTGTGTGTGTGTGAGAGAGAGAGATATAGAGAGAGGAGGGTGTGTGTGAGAGAGAGAGAGAGATAGAGAGAGGAGGGTGTGTGTGTGTGTGAGAGAGAGAGAGGAGGGTGTGTGTGAGAGAGAGAGAGATAGAGAGAGGAGGGTGTGTGTGTGTGTGAGAGAGAGAGAGGAGGGTGTGTGTGTGTGAGAGAGAGAGAGATAGAGAGAGGAGGGTGTGTGTGTGTGAGAGAGAGAGATAGAGAGAGGAGGGTGTGTGTGTGTGAGAGAGAGAGGTGGTGGGTGTGTGTGTGAGAGAGAGAGAGATGAAGCGGGTGTGTGTGAGAGAGAGAGGGAGAGGGAGGGTGTGTGTGTGAGAGAGAGAGGGAGAGGGAGGGTGTGTGTGTGTGAGAGAGAGAGAGAGAGGGAGGGTGTGTGTGTGTGAGAGAGAGAGGTGGTGGGTGTGTGTGTGAGAGAGAGAGAGAGATAGAGAGAGGAGGGTGTGTGTGTGTGAGCGAGAGAGGGCGGGAGGGTGTGTGTGAGAGAGAGAGATATAGAGAGAGGAGGGTGTGTGTGTGAGAGAGATAGAGGTGGTGGGTGTGTGTGTGAGAGAGAGAGAGAGATAGAGAGAGGAGGGTGTGTGTGTGTGAGCGAGAGAGGGCGGGAGGGTGTGTGTGAGAGAGAGAGATATAGAGAGAGGAGGTGTGTGTGTGAGAGAGAGAGAGATAGAGAGAGTGATGAAGCGGGTGTGTGTGAGAGAGAGAGGGAGAGGGAGGGTGTGTGTGTGAGCGAGAGGGGAGAGGAGGGTGTGTGTGTGTGAGCGAGAGAGGGAGAAGGGTGTGTGTGTGAGAGAGAGAGAGATATAGAGAGAGGAGGGTGTGTGTGTGTGTAAGAGAGAGAGAGAGAGAGGGAGAGGGAGGGTGTGTCTGTCTGAGAGAGAGAGAGAGAGAGAGGGAGGGTGTGGATGTGTGAGAGAGAGAGAGATATAGAGAGAGGAGGGTGTGTGTGTGAGAGAGAGAGAGATAGAGAGAGAGAGAGGAAGCGGGTGTGTGTGAGAGAGAGAGGGAGAGGGAGGGTGTGTGTGTGTGAGAGAGAGAGAGAGAGGGAGGGTGTGTGTGTAAGAGAGAGAGAGAGAGAGGGAGGGTGTGTGTGTGAGAGAGAGAGAGAGAGAGAGGGAGGGTGTGTGTGTGTGTGTAAGAGAGAGAGAGAGAGAGGGAGGGTGTGTATAGAGAGGAGAGAGAGGGAGAGGGAGGGTGTGTGTGTGAGAGGAGAGAGGGAAAGGAGGGTGTGTGTGTGTGAGAGAGAGATATAGAGAGGGAGGGTGTGTGTGTGAGAGAGAGAGAGAGAGAGGGAGGGTGTGTCTGTGTGAGAGAGAGAGAGAGAGAGAGAGAGGAGGGTGTGTGTGTAAGAGAGAGAGAGAGAGAGGGAGGGTGTGTGTGTGAGAGAGAGAGGGAGAGGGAGGGTGTGTCTGTTGTGAGAGAGAGAGAGAGAGAGGAGGGTGTGTGTGTAAGAGAGAGAGAGAGAGAGGGAGGGTGTGTGTGTGTGAGAAAGAAGAGAGAGAGAGGAGGGTGTGTGTGAGAGAGAGAGAGATGGAGAGGGAGGGTGGTGTGTGTGAGAGAGAGAGAGAGAGGGAGGGTGTGTCTGTGTAAGAAGAGAGAGAGAGGAAGGGTGTGTGTGTGAGATAGAGAGGGAGGAGGGTGTGTCTGTGTGTGAGAGAGAGAGAGAGAGAGGAGGGTGTGTGTGAGAGAGAGAGAGATGGAGAGGGAGGGTGTGTGTGTGAGAGAGAGATATAGAGAGAGGGAGGGTGTGTTTGTAAGAGAGAGAAAGAGAGGAAGGGTGTGTGTCTGAGCGAGAGGGAGATGGAGGGTGTGTCTGTGTGGAGAGAGAGAGAGAGAGAGGAGGGTGTGTGTGTGAGAGAGAGAGAGAGGGAGAGGGAGGGTGTGTGTGTGAGAGAGAGAGAGAGAGAGAGGAGGGTGTGTGTGTAAGAGAGAGAGGGAGAGGGAGGGTGTGTCTGTGTGAGAGACAGAGAGAGAGAGAGGGAGGGTGTGTGTGTGAGAGAGAGGGGGAGAGGGAGGGTGTGTCTGTGTGAGAGAGAGAGAGAGGAGGGTGTGTGTGTGTGTGTGAGAGAGAGAGAGAGGGAGGGGTGTGATAGTGGGAGTGTGTGTGAGAAGAGAGAGAGAGAGGAGGGTGTGTGGTGAGAGAGAGAGAGGGAGAGGGAGGTGGGTGTGTGTGAGAGAGAGAGAGAGGGAGAGATAGGAGGGTGTGGTGTGTGAGAGAGAGATGAGAGGGAGGGTGTGTGTGTGAGAGAGAGCTATAGAGAGAGGAAGGGTGTGTGTGTGAGAGAGAAGAGAGAGAGGGAAGGATGTGTGTGTGTGAGAGAGAGAGAGAGAGGGAGGGTGTGTGTGTGAGAGAGAGAGGAGAGAGGAGGGTGTGTGTGTGAGAGAGAGAGAGAGAGGGTGGGTTTGTGTGTGTGAGAGAGAGAGAGAGAGAGGGAGGGTGGTGTGTGAGAGAGAGAGAGAGAGAGGGAGGTGGGTGTGTGGTGAGAGAGAGAGAGAGAGGGAGGGTGTGTGTGAGAGAGAGAGATGGAGAGGAGGGGGGGTGTGTGTGAGAGAGAGAGATAGAGAGAGAGGAGGGTGTGTGTGTGAGGAGAGAGAGGATCGGGAGGGTGTGTGTGTGGAGAGAGAGAGAGAGTGAGAGAGGGAGGGTGTGTGTGTGAGAGAGAGAGAGAGAGGAGGGTGGGGGTGGGAGAGAGAGTGATGTGTGTGAGAGAGAGAGAGGAAGAGGGAGGGTGTGTGTGTGTGAGAGAGAGAGGAAGAGGGAGGGTGTGTGTGTGAGAGAGAGAGAGGAAGAGGGAGGGTGTGTGTGTGAGAGAGAGAGAGGAAGAGGGAGGGTGTGTGTGTGAGAGAGAGAGAGAGAGGGAGGGTGTGTGTGAGAGAGAGAGAGAGAGAGGAAGGGTGTGTGTGTGAGAGAGAGAGAGAGAGAGGAGGGTGTGTGTGAGAGAGAGAGAGAGGAAGAGGGAGGGTGTGTGTGTGAGAGAGAGAGATGGAGAGGGAGGGTGTGTGTGTGAGAGAGAGAGAGAGAGGAAGGTGTGTGTGTGAGAGAGAGAGAGAGAGGAGGGTGTGTGTGTGAGAGAGAGATTATAGAGAGAGGAGGGTGTGTGTGTGAGAGAGAGAGAGAGAGGAAGGGTGTGTGTGAGAGAGAGAGAGAGAGAGAGAGGAGGGTGTGTGTGAGAGAGAGTGAGAGAGAGGGAGGGTGTGTGTGTGAGAGAGAGAGAGAGAGGAAGGGTGTGTGTGAGAGAGAGAGAGAGAGAGAGAGAGGAGGGTGTGTGTGAGAGAGAGTGAGAGAGAGGGAGGGTGTGTGTGTGAGAGAGAGAGAGAGAGGAAGGGTGTGTGTGTGAGAGAGAGAGAGAGAGAGGAGGGTGTGTGTGAGAGAGAGAGAGAGAGAGAGAGGAGGGTGTGTGTGTGAGAGAGAGAGAGGAAGAGGGAGGGTGTGTGTGTGTGAGAGAGAGAGATGGAGAGGGAGGGTGTGTGTGTGAGAGAGAGATTATAGAGAGAGGAGGGTGTGTGTGTGTGAGAGAGAGAGAGAGAGGAGGGTGTGTGTGTGAGAGAGAGATTATAGAGAGAGGAGGGTGTGTGTGTGAGAGAGAGAGAGAGGGAGGGTGTGTGTGTGTGAGAAGAGAGAGAGAGAGGAGGATGTGTGTGAGAGAGAGAGAGAGGAGAGGGAGGGTGTGTGTGTGAGAGAGAGAGAGGAGAGAGGAGGGTGTGTGTGTGAGAGAGAGAGGAGGGTGTGTGTGAGAGAGAGATAGAGAGAGGAGGGTGTGTGTGAGAGAGAGAGAGAGAGAGGAAGGGTGTGTGTGTGAGAGAGAAGAGAGAGAGGGAGGGTGTGTGTGAGAGAGAGAGAGAGAGAGAGGTGTGTGTGTGAGAGAGAGAGAGAGAGGGAGGGTGTGTGTGTGAGAGAGAGAGAGAGGAGGGTGTGTGTGTGAGAGAGAGAGAGAGAGGAGGGTGTGTGTGTGAGAGAGAGAGAGAGAGGGAGGTGTGTGTGTGAGAGAGAGAGAGAGAGGAGGGTGTGTGTGTGAGAGAGAGAGGAGAGGAGTGTGTGTGTGAGAGAGAGAGATGGAGAGGGAGGGTGTGTGTGTGAGAGAGAGAGAGAAGAGGGAGGGTGTGTGTGTGAGAGAGAGAGAGAGAGGAGGGTGTGTGTGTGAGAGAGAGAGAGAGAGAG